>NC_058062.1:23822061-24162061 GCF_020085105.1 Siniperca chuatsi | reverse complement strand
CAGGGGTTTAAAGAATCTCCATGAGGCAGATTTACACTGATGATTCTTCTCATTCTGATTAACTTGCTTGCAACTTTTTCACACTTGTAGCACTTTTTCACCCCCACCCCCGAGCTCTCTCTTCATCTAATTATTGATCTCTCTCTGCTTGCTCTATCACACTTGCGCTCTTCATTTGCACTTTGTTTTTTACCCTATCAGCACATTCTGTCACTGCTCCCCCATCCCCCCTGCCCTGCAGCTTCCCAGCTCTCTGCTGATGGTCTCTGTTTTCCTCTGCCTCGTTCTCTGGCTTTCTGTCTTTGCCCTCTGTGTAGTTTTGTTACTGTTATTCAGCTTTGATTTTAATTTTCTCCAGATCCCGCTCAGCAGTAGGTTGACCCTAATCTACCAATTCATTAATGGGATTAGAGAGACAGAGAGAGTTTAAATGTTGAATACAGGCACAATTCTCTTGATCTGTTGGCTCCTTTGCAAAAGAGAGAGAGATGGATTATGGA
The DNA here is from genome assembly GCF_020085105.1 of Siniperca chuatsi. NCBI lineage: Eukaryota > Metazoa > Chordata > Actinopteri > Centrarchiformes > Sinipercidae > Siniperca > Siniperca chuatsi. The sequence continues at coordinate 24,161,561 of NC_058062.1, read as the reverse complement.
TATTTTTAGCTTTGAGAGCTACTGTAGGTAAGAAAATGTAACAAAGTACAGAAAGCCAATCAAAAAGAGTGGAGGGAGAAACAAACAGTTTTAAAGGTTGAACAGCGGACAATACTTTTCATTAAATGAAAGGGTAGTTGTGGTTTATGCATATTACTGTATATCAACCTTGTTTAAGGTTTAGACAACAGATGGCTATGACAGGGATTGGCTATTGTGCCAAGTGTAGTGAATAAAGGTCAGCTTTTCTACAAAATGTTATCACTGGATCAAAGATAAAAATGCACCAAAGTGTCTGTTGGTCCCGTAGTTTTTGTTTATTTTGGTAGTTCAATTAATCCTAAAAAACGTTCCATTTTTAAGATTTGAAGATTTCTCTAAGATGTCCCGGAGACCCAGGGCCCTCTTTAACAGCTCAAAATAACATACTTTATGAGAACTGCTTACAAACCTGATTTTGAACTGATGACATGTTTTAGAAGTCTGCTACAGAAAATCTCACATTACTTCGGTTTGGGCTCTCTCAGACTACAGCTGTAAAACCTTGTTAAATAATGCTAATGCTAATTTACATTCTACAATTACACATAAATTACACATGATAAGACTTTTAAGGCTGATTCATTTATTATCATTATTATTATTTAGAGTCAATCTAACTATAAAGGAAGGAATCTCTCTCTATGTGTCTGTCCTTCGATTTTCTCGACAACCGTTCATCCGATTAATTTCACATTTGGCAGGTGTATTGCTGAGGACCTAAGGAAGCGCAGTGTCGAGTGTGAAATAGATTGCATGAGCGGATCAAGTTAGTGGAGGGCTAAACCAGAGGTTAGCCGGCTCGGCAGCGGAAGTCTCTAGTGCGCTTGCTCTATGGGCCACGCAATGCCGAAGATCCGGGTAACTTTATACTGGGAAGTCAAACTTTTTTGGCTTCATGTGCCACTGAGCAGCTTTCATAGAAATAAATGGGGCCCCGCCTCCGATGCTTTATTCACGTTTTATTACTTTTTATCCAGCTCTCTTTATACATCCATCGTTATACCCAGAGCCATGTAGAGAGAGGGTTAGGGTTAACCCTAGCTAACGTTAGCTAGCTACCTTCAATGAATAATATCAGCCTACCCTTTGTAATGCCCTGGAAACCAGCTCTAACATGCCGTAGCTGGCTAGCTTCAGCATGAATTCATGAATTTTATCAATAGTAATAGCGGTACTAGCGGTAAAGATTTCATGCATTCACTATTACGTCTGGATGAAAACTTCTTAGAGTTTCATTTCAATGGCAGGGCTTTTCTTTCATTAGTCTATAATCATATTTTTTAATTGCGTATTTTGACATTTTTAACACACAATGCTTTTCATGTGTGCAGTGTGTCTTTGGCCTACATTCAGTAAATTAAATCTCGTTTAAAGTGGCAATCTCAAAGATTTTCATTTAAATAAATGTCTGATAAGTCACAAAAATCAAAAGTTGCTAATTCAACAGTTATGGTCAGAAAGGTTGGTTGCCGTTGAAAAATCTACTTTAAATCAACATTTCTACAGCAGCCACAGTTTAAAAGTTGAAAAAATGGCATTGAATCAACATTGTATTTGAGTCTTATTTTCAACATTGAAATACTAACATTAAATCAATATTGTACTGCCAACTTTCCTGCCGAAATAATTTAAATTAAACAAGGACTGGGGAACAACATAGGGGGGTGTGGGGCACTTTTGTTTTAAATAAAGCATTTACTTCACTTCTTCAACTTGTTTGGTGTTAGATGACAAAGTAAACTAATTAATTTATATGTAATGAGGAAAACATCTTTACATCGTTTTTGGAGAGAAATGGCAAAGAGGAGGGAGATCCAAGCCCTCCCCTAGAAAAAATGCTATATTCAACTGCTCCAACTGCCCAGTGGTTCCTTCATTTCTCACCAGCCTGTGGAGAAGGAGGTAAGTTTTAATCTTTTAACTAAGGAAAATGCTATGTCAACTCATAGCTGCTGTCTTGGCAAATTGGTCCATTGAAATAGTCCATAGTTGTAATATTGGAAGGTGATCTGGTGGTGAGCAAGCAAACAATAGGCTAGTTTGCTCAGTAAAGAAAAAAAAAACTCCAAATGGATCTTAGCAGAATTAAAGAAGTTCTTTAGAAATGACCTGCTATTTTTTTATAGCAAACATTTGAACCAGTGCCATTATCTTGCTGTCTTTACAGGTTGTCTATTGTTGTAATGGTTAGTAAATTAACTATTGTAAAGTGGTCATATTTGCTGTTAGAAAAAATGATGCCAGCTAGCATTAAGCTAATGTTAGTCATTAGCATGTGTGATGTTCACTCTCATTGACCCCAGCAAATACCAGGCTTCTGCTAAATATCGCCTCTTTTATGATGATCAATTAGGTGAAAACAGATGTTTGCTAGGTCAGTAGCAAACTTTTTTTTAACTTAAACTTACTGAAGTTAGCTCCACTATTAATTGTCACCTTTGCTGGTGCTCAAACTAGTAAGATTATATACATCCATTTTTATACTTTTATACTTACTGTATGCTAACCTAAGGGATGTAAAATTGTTTATTAAAAGAGCATCAAAGATTTATCAGGTTAGTTTGACTCAGATCCTTCAGAGTAACAGTTTATGAACATGTTTCATAAACATTTTAAAGTCATCCTGTCAGTTTAAGGGAAACTTTCTGTGGGTTCCTTTTCAGGATTGATGTTAACAGTATTTCAAGCTGTGTGCTGACACCTATGTTGAGACCGGTGGGATCTTCCTATATAACTTGCACCTGACTTAGGTAAGTGAAATGAATTGTAGGTCAAAATAAATGTCTCACAATAATGTATTGCGGAGAGCTGCTTGAAATGTCCTTGTTTGTTAGCAGTGCAAAGTCTGCGTAGGTTTTTCAAGTACTGGCTGCACTCAGGAGATAGTTGGGGGAAAGCACTAACAGAGTTACTGTGTCAAAATTAGCTGTACAGTCATTTCTGAGGCCATGGTTGTTGGTATTTTTTATGGGATTGTATTATACTGTAATGCCCACCATACACTAGAAGACTTTGAAAAGATTTTGAAAAGACTAGTCTGACACCATCTCACATCTAAAGACAATGTGTTGACAATGTGTTTTTAGTCATAGACTATAAGATTTTGCAAAGACTGGGGATCTTGCAGGGTCACTGTTTGCAAGACTACAACTAGATTCCTTTTGAGATTATTTCCCACTGGGCTGGATTATCCATATGACATATACACAAGCACAGCATTTTTTACAGTTTTTGTTATAAAATAAATAAATTATATATAAATTATGACATTGCTTCCTGAACAGATTTCACGATCAGCAGATTAACTTATTAGTAGTTTAGCATTTGAAATAATGCTAACATATCTGCTATCATACAATCTTGTGGTTGGTTCGTTTCACATCACAAACGAACCGCACCAGAGTCCACTTGGAAATGTCTCGGTCCAGTTGTTTGGTCTGCACCAGAGTTTGATGCTTTCACACCAGCCCAAACAAACCGCACTAACCCCAATTTTAGGGGGGAAGTAGCTGCTGCTGTGGTGCTGAAAGACGTAACATTCAATTCAATTTTATTTATATAGCGCCAATTCATTCATCATTCATCTCATCGCACATTGTACTCATTATAATACTATTTAGAGACCCAACAAATCCCACCATGAGCAAGCACTTGGCGACAGTGGCAAGGAAAAACTTCCTTTTAAGAGGCAGAAACCTCGAGCAGAACCAGACTCAATGGTGGGCGGACATCCGCCGCTGCCAGGTTAGGCTTTGAGAGAGAGAGATTTTGAGAGAGAGGCAAAGAGAGAGACAGAGAAGGGGGAGGGGGAGTGGGGGAGAGGGAAGCACCATGTAAATACCACCTTTAAAATAATAATAATGTGATGGTAGTGGTAATATTAATATTACCACTAACTTGATTCATTTGGTGTCAGACCACCTTACACCAAATGATCGAGATAAGAGGTGCACGACGCAACTCTAGCCATACCTGCCAACACTCCAAAACCAAAATGTAAATGCAATGGAAATTTGTCTGTGAGGTGAAATAGCTTGAAAAGTCATTTGGTGTATGGCTGCCATAAGTTTCTATTTTGTTCCCAAGCATGTAGGCTACTGTACATTAAAACTCAGTGGACGTCACTTTCTGTCCACTCCCTTAGCTACTCCAACCAACCACTCTCTCTCTCCATTCTGTCACGGTTGGACTGTAAGGTGATCTACAGAAAACGTCCACCACTACAAACGGTCTACCGTGAGCTTCAGGTGAGAATGCAAGGCAGCAAAGAGGCCCTTCAAGGAGACAGTAAAGAAAGACTGTCATGTGAGTTTGTACCACAATAAACTATGTATAATATGGATTAATTAATTACTTAATGCCCCTTTTAGCCCCATTAAAATAAATGATACGATAATTATATTTGGTTTTGTTTAGTCTGGTTTGTTAGCAAGAAGAACATAATTCATACTTCAATTTAAGCAACATATGTTGACAGCTGAAGACCTGAATAGTGACTGTATTCAGTACTGTGAATGATAACCTGTGTGTTGACCGTCAAAACATTGGACAGTGATGTGATGACACTAAATGGTCCTGGCCTTAAAGGTTTTAAAATGTAAATAAATGTTTGTTCTGTAAGTATTTCTCTCACTGTTAAAAAGACATGCAGTGATATTATATTTCACTTTATATATTTGATCTGTAAGTTTCATACATATTCCAAAGCACATTTACTTATTTTGTTAGTAAATATTATGTAAAGTTAAATGTATTCTACTGTCATTGATATTTTTGATAATGTGTATGAGTTAGCAAATGTTCTTCTCTTTTATTAAAGCAAAAGTTTTCTTGAACTTCATTTACATGCTGAGAACAATATCATGTTGTATAAATGTATAAATAAAGAAAATGTCATGAAAAGGGCTGGTTTCTTGTAGTTAATTAGATAATGGCTAAATCAGTGTTGATTCACTAACATTGTTTCAATATATCAACCAAAATGAATCAATAGCTCCTCAACCATAAGGCACATATGCATATATCTGGTATCCTTTGATAGATAATAAGCTAAAGTATATGAATCCATTAAACCTACTTCTATTACCATTCCAGAGTAAATGGAGATGCAATGAAGAAAAAAAACAAGATTTTCATCCTCGCCTAGTATAAAATCTAACCATCATAACCAGGGTCCAGTGGCTAATAATGCAGCTGGATGTATGCTCCTACTGCTTGACTACAAATGTAACTGTAAATGTGATGATGAAAATACAGTAAAATACAACCTTTATGATACAATTTATAGTCTGTTCAAAACCTGCCTGGAATGGGCACTGCACAAGTATTCTTAATTCTCATTTGAAAGTTTTTATGCAAAAAATGTAATTAAAATAAAGAGATTTAGTATTTATCCACCAGAATTATATTCCTGGCAGTGTGGAGAAGGCTTGTAAAGCATTGTGTATATAGGTTCAGTAACATTTACAGTTAACAGTTGCAAAAATAAAAAAGATGAACATGTATGTATTAAAGTTTATTCTTGTCTCACCACAAGGTCCATTTAGTGGAGCTCCATGGCACAGAGGAATACGATATACACAACACTTGTTAGTAGGGTACATTCATTTTTGGTTTGGGTGTTTACATGGGGTTTGTTGACTATATGAAAATATAGAACATCGGTAGACTTATCCTTTAAACGCAGAAACTTGCCAACATGTGTAATGAAATAAACAGCAAGATTTACACTGAAGTAAAGAGAAACACACTCAGTTGCCACCTAGCTAAAACTAATGCAGTTCAACACAACAGTCCTGCATTCATTTCTCCATTCATGAAGCTTCAAATGTTCCGATTTTGTTAACACTTTTTAGAGAGGTGTTGATTCAACTGTGTGGTCATTTTGCATTAGTATTGTGTTAGAGAGGTGTTTCTAATATTTTGTCCAACCCATGTATATCAACAGCTTTCAGTAGATAAACCCTAACCTCGCATGTGTAAATATTTTATGTGAAACAACTTGTGACCAAGATTTAAAGACTATTGAAAAGATTTGTAATTTTTACAGTAACACAAACTGCACAATCTGCAGAGTGCTGCAGTGTGATGAGTACATAGTTTGATGTTGCAATGGCACCATAATAAAAATATTTCCCAGTTTCATCTTTATTTCTATCTCTGTTTATCTTTCTGTCTCTGTCTCTCAGGCTTTGTCCTTCCTCGGCTTGGATGTCACAGAAGAGAAGAGGAAGAAGTTGAGACAGAGTCTGACCACAGACCCACAAGGCACTGTGGCCTATGGAGGTGAAACACATGTACAGAAACACACACAAACACACACATTTCCAGTTGTGTCAAGAGCAAGGTGAAATATCTGTGTTGAAATCCTGTCAAATCACAGGCTCTGTGTGACAGCTGCATGTCAGTTTCTGGTTGTGTCACTTGTATATGGTGTCCGTTTGTAGCCAAGCAGACAGTCAAAGTGCAGCATTTCTATGACTCTGTATTCAGTGCTCTATAACTGTAACTCTCATTTACAACAGGAGCTGGTTAATAAATGTTGTGGTATTATATCATGATATTTTGTTATTACTAATAATAATTACTGATCTATTACTAATTCTATCTGCTAATTAAGGGGTCATAAAATAAATCTTCTAATATGTTTAAATATTAATAGTTTAATGAATGGTACATTAGCATAAACACATAGATAGAAAAAACTTCATTTAGAATTGCGTTTCTTCTAGGGCTGCAATCAATTAGTTGTTTCAGCTCTAATTTCTTCCAAACCTATGGTGTATGTAGGTGTACTGTGTGAAGCATTTGAAGTTACACAAAACATCAAATAACTAAAAATCACCAGAGTTTATTCTGACTTATCTCACGGCCTCAAGTCCAGACACCAGGATTGTATGGACGTTTCAATTAGATGTAAATAAAATCGGGATCAACAAAGTCATGTGTTGTAGGTTTCTATGGCAACAAACATGGCACACGGTGCAAAGGTAACAGAGGACTCTCAGACTAGAACTGAAAAAACAAAGCAGCTTCACAGCGTTCAACCCAACAAGAAACCAAATGGAAAGTATGTTTGTGCTGAACACTGGTGGAGTATCAGTACACCTGAGGAATGAGAACAGCTTATGCCTCACAAACACCAAATCAAAACAACAACTATTTAGCCCCTTTCCCAGTAAGCTAACATGACATGTTTGGTACCAACGGATTCATTGCAATCTCAAGATCCATATGATAACACTGGCTTCACGCTAGCTTAAACTGAGTGCCTTCAACTGAACAGCCTTCAAAAGACAGTAATGTGTAAGATGATCCACCATGATTTTCAGAGGGTTAAAAGTAAGCCAAGTAAACCAAGATCTGAGAAGGAGAATAATTCCAATTTTAAGATCATGGTGATCAGAGTCTAATTAAAGGACCAGTGTGTAGGATTTAGTGGCATCTAGTGGGGAACCTGCTGTTTACAACCATTTGAATACCGCTCGCCTCACCCTCCTCTTCCAAGCGTGTAGGAGAAACTACGGTAGCCGTGAAACTCGCGAAAAACCCGAACAGCCCTCTCTAGAGCCGGTGTTTGGTTTGTCCATTCTGGGCTACTGTAGAAAAATGGCGGTGCAACATGGCGACCTCCGTTGAAGGGGATCCGCTCTGTATGTAGATATAAAAGGCTTATTCTAAGGTAATGAAAACACGATTCTTAATTTCAGGTTATTAAACACTAATTAAAACATATTTAGAATATAAACTCATATCGGTATGATGCTTAGATTGGAGGCAGTCAACCAGGTTAGCTTGGAGCATATATTTTTGCAAAACATTAATTAAACAGCATCATAGCAACGATGTCATGTAACAACAATCTATCAACATTACCTAGCAAAGTTTAACATCATGAACCACATGACCCTCAGTTTCAGACACAGCCACTGAGAGTGACAAGTCCCTCATCATCTCCTAATAATGTTACTGAGGACGTGAGACAAGGTGAGCTCATATAGTGGCAACTAAAAGTTATTCTAAGACTGCTTGTATAGGGCCCAGAATTTTGTGCTACACCGTTGGTTGCGTTTGCAGATTTGCATATCATAGAAGACTGGACTATTGGCCTTGGCGGAGGTCCTCTATCTCTGGGTGGCCTCCTAGTTCACAGTGCCTCTGCTGCCTCACTTGAGGGACAAGCTATCATACTTTACGGCTGTTACATTTAATAAAGTCAGCAAACAGCTGACTGCTTAGCATGGCTCGCTAGTTTTCTCAATTTTGCATTAATGAAGATAACAATAGCTTAGTTTACAGACAGGGAAACAGGGTGTTTAGATGGACAGTGCATTTTAGGAATGCCCCCTGCTGGAGTACAAGGCATAGCCTGTTGAGCTTATACCCTGTGAACAGGTCATTACAGGTTATTACACATCTAATAATTAATGTTTTGAAAATTAAGTCCCCTGGGCACAACCCTTAAATAAGGGAAAAGGATAGCTAATTAATTGATTCAGTCACATAAAATACACTAAACTATCACTTTTGAACTCCGATTAATAATTAAATTAGTAACTATAATGAAAATGACCATTAATAACGGTTCTCGAGACTAACGGCGTCCCGTAGAAAATGTGTTTGGACGAACAGAGCTTTTCCCCGGAGAGGGATTTTTGTATGTGTGTGTGTATGTATATATAATCTATATAATATCACTTAGTAAATGACAAACTGATGACATTTGACAAATGACATTTCAGTGCACCGGTGCACCGCTTAACGGTGAGGGCCGGGAAAACGGTTTAAATGGAGTGTAACCTGTCAGCCAGCGGCAGCAACCATGTAACTGTCAGCTGACAAAACAAACAACAATGTCGGCCTGCAGGGCAAAAGCCATGGCAGCTTTCCTAGTTTGCAAATAATTGCCAGCATGGCCAGTAATGTTCACAGTGTGATTTGTGTCTGTACGGGCCATGTGGTCGCAGCTGCTGTGTTACTAAATTGTATCCTATTTAATTTTTTTAATTCAGTTTATTTTCTTTCAAACCTTTTTCTTTGAATGGAACAAAATAAATATAATTATTTATGTCCTCACATTTTAATGGTGTTTTTATTATGCAACTAACAACTATAGATGATACTAACAAAGTAAAGGAACAACATTTTAGTTCAGATTACGTTCACTTCAGGATAGTTAAAATTGTTTTTTGGGATGGTGGTGAAAAACGTTAGTCTGGAGCCCTGATTAATAGCTAGTAGTTTAAAAGATTTGGAGTTCTACATAGAAGAGGTTGGCAAAGTTCACTCTTGTGCAACATTAAAGAAACCAGCATAATTACACACAAGCATTTATTAAAAGATGAACAAAGCAAAAACACAATATGAAGTCTAACTCTAATTGCACTAAACAAAGGGTGTGTGGGTGATCCAAAATGGCTGCTTTGATCCAAAATGGCCTTAAACAAAAGAAATCTAATTCAAAATGGCGGCTAGACCATGTTTGAAAAGAGTGTGGCTCTGTTAAAGGTCAGATTAGAGTGGATGTGTGTGATTGGTGTAGGATAATAGTGCCCAGTTAAAAGAAGTTAGTTAGCATGACTCTGTCTGTGTGAAGCATAACATTAGCTAACATCAACTTAGCATGTGGCTTCCAAATCCTAACGGGGGAAGCACATCACAACAATAACACTCAAAGAACCAAATTAATACATATACATTCACAAAAATAAGACAATCCTGTGCTTAGCCAAGTACATTGTTAAGCTATGTGAAACTATGTAATGCCCAGTTACATTACCAGTCCATGGAGGGAAAGAAGGTTGCTTTGAAGTCCTCCTTGTTAGCCAGCGGTCCGTCTGTTGTAGATGGGGCAAGCTAGAAAGAATTGTGGTTCGGGGAAAAGTCCTTGCTATGCAGTTTCCGATCAGAGGAAGCCGGTCACTCCATTTGTTGTTCTCCTTACAGTTAGCTTGGTGCTAACTGCCTTATTTGCTTCTTAGTTAGGTGGCAGACTTTGTGTAGTACCCATTGGTGCTAAGCTTTGTTGCAGAAATCTTACACAGGTCCTCGTGGCGCTGCTTCAGATCAGAGAGAAAGAGTTTAGTTCTGCTGTCAGTCTGCTGTCTGCAGGCCACACTGAGAGGGAGACAGCAGCAGCTGTCTGCTGCTTTAGAAGAGTCCCTGGAGAAGAGAGAAACAATAATGGCTGCTGATCCATTTATTGACCTGGTGACATCATTGGTCACAGGTCAGACTGACCAAAGGTAGCTGGAAGCTGGGTCCATGGGGGGAGTTCACACCTACTGTAGGTGTGAAGTCTGGAGGATTGTGGGAAACAATGGCTTTCCTTTGTTTACAGAACGAAAGAGCATGTGGTCTCGTAATAAAAAAGTAAAAAAAAAAAATGTTCGAAATGATTTCAGATGGCCTCATAATTAAACATACTTTGAAAAAAAGTGCACAGAAACTGAAAGTAGAAGGGAAGCAAACTTAAGATATTTTTTAAATTCATGATATAAATTAATAATAGCACAAATTAACATTTATACTAATATTAATTTATGTCTGTATGAAACACTTATCCCTTCCTTTTAGATGTATAATTTAGGGTTCTGGTGGCTATGGTAACCCTGACCTTTCTGTCATCAATAACAAACATTTTCTATCTGTGCTTGTCTGTCGACTCTCAGACTTCGTGGAGGCCACCCGGAACGCCTTCCAGGAGAACCTGGAGGAGCTGGGTTTAGGGGCGGGTCCCTTCATGTTTTCCTATCACGAAGCAGCTAGTTTGATGGACACATCGGCCTTCCACTCCCCCGTAAGCAGTCCTCACAGCCTCTCACATGCAAGCACTCTTACACAGATTAAATAGAAAAGATAACTAACATAACTGTCTTTTACGTGTGTGTGTGTGTGTGTGTGTGTGTAGACATATGAATCAGAATGCAGCTACAGCAGTGAGGAGATGGAGCAGTTTCAGACAGAGGTGAAGCAGCTGCAAACCCAGATGAAGCAGCTCAAGGTGAACACACACACTCACACAAAAGTGTTGGTAGCAGGATGCCGAGTTTTATTTTAGTTTTATACACAACCAGCAAACAGTTTTTCAAAATTAGCTGTATGTTTGAACATTAACATTGTAATCCTTCAGATTACAGTCCCAGTTAATACCATTAATCCCTGCAATATTTAATCATTCACTGAAAAAAGCCACTGAAAATGTCATAGACCAATTTTTAATGAGTAGCAGTAGCAGTCATCGCTAATCTCAGTGACAAATACATTGCATTTCCTGTGGCTGCTTCATAATAAAAGCCAATCCCGTAGTTCAGCAGTTTAATGCTTGGAATTGTGAAACAGCAGCAGTAGGAAAGTTTGGTTTGCAGTAACTTAACATTGCAAATACAGCTATGACACAGCTGTAGGAGACCAAGACTTCTATCAATTAGATAACATCACAAACAATAACACTTAAATACATGCATGCATCTTTTCCTGTGTAGCCCTTGTATGTGGGTACACTATTTGAATCCCAATAGGGGAAAGTAGACTCTAGCAATGAAAACTATGTAGTGAAGTAATTATAGAATGCAAATACAGTGTTCTATAAAATAAAAATATTAAGGATTAGAACTTTAAACTTTTTGTCAGAGTCAAAGAAGCCACAGAGAAAAGTGCAGTGGCACGAAGCCAACAGCCAAAGCTCAATTGGAAAATAACTGACACGTGTCTAAAGTAACCAAATGAAATGAAATGAGTGAGGGCAGAAGGAAGTGTTTTCTCTGTTAGTGTGGTTTCACCCAGCCACAGAAGGCTCAGACCCACTGACCTGATGATTACCTCTGTTAAAACCTCCTGGGCTTCATTTGCTGCCTCTCTTGGCAGGTGATGCTGAAGGACATGGAGCACAGCAAGAAAACCCTGGAGGAGGAGCTGCAGAAGACCTCAGAGGTGAGAGACGAGCCAAGGCAGTGTGTGGAGACAAATGCTAGTGAGATTTATTTACAAGTGTAAAATGAAAGAGTCAGCGATAGGCATCTGAATTAGGTTGAATCCAACACGTGAATATATTTACCACGGAACGTTCTGTTGTCCTTCCCAGAAAGCAGGTTTGACTGTGGAGGAGAACACCCGTCTGAAGAGTCGTCTGCAGGCAGCCGAGGCCGAGGCGGGGCAGCGGCAGGCCAGCAGTGCAGAGCAGGACTACGAGGAGGTCATCCAGCTGCTGGAGGCTGAGATCAAAGACCTGAAGAACCAGCTGGCCAGTAAGAGGCAAGCACAAGGAGTGGAGGCCACCAAGGTGAGTCTCAAGCAGGTATTTAACTATTTTTATACTACATTTCAACCCTAACCCTTTACTCCACATTTATTTGTGTGCTTTAGTTACTAGTTACTTGGTAGATTTGGATTTTATATACAAAACATGTGATCAACAAATAAAATACACACTCAACAATATATAAATAGTTGAAATGAACTTTGCATCGACCAGCTGCACCATTAAAATACTGATTACATATTAGTGCATCAATATCATAATAATCCAATAATAATGTAATACTCTGAATATGTGCATTATGCATACTATTACTTTTGATACTTCAAATATATTTTGCTTATAATACTTCTGTACTTTTACTTAAATGAAATTACACAGGACTTTTTAACTTGTGGTATTACTACTTTTACTCAAGTAACAGTTCTGAGTACTTATTCCACTGCTGGACACAAGTGGTCTAGTGAAGCATTTAGACACTATTTCCATCTGGTATTAACCAGCAATCTGTATGTTGACATCTGATTACAGGCCTTTGCCTTTACACCTCATACTAGGAAACATTCTCGTTATCTATATTATTCTGCTCGCATTTTGATCAAATCTCAATATGCAAATTATGTAGGTGGGTTGCCGGACTTGTCAACAAACTGCCACAGGCACACAGGTTTATTAAAAAGCACACAGCCCTGGGGGGCTCCAGTGTTGAGCACAAGGAGGAGGTGTGACCGCCAGGCCGAACTGTCTGGGGTCTGTTTGTGAGGAAGTCCAATATCTAATTACAGAGTGTGGTACTCAAGCCCAGAGTGCTAGGTTTTCCAGTCAGTTTCATGGGGGAGACTGTGTTGAATGCTGAGCTGAAATCAACAAACAGCATTCTGATGTAGGTGTTGTTCTCAAGGTGTGTGAAGACTGAGTGGAGGGCAGTGGAGATGGTCGCCTGTTCTTTATGTGTTGTAGAACCAGTTTCTCATCAGAATGGGGGTGAGACCCACAGGGCGGTAATCATTTAGACTAGACACTACAGACTTTTTAGGTACAGGGACAATGGTGGCTGTCTTAAAGGAACACTCTCCTTAGACAGTGATATGTTAAAAATGACATCAACTAGCTGGTTGGCACATGTTCTTAGTACACGGCCAGGGATGTTATCAGACCCTGCAGCTGTACTCATATTCATTCTCAGCAGGATTCTTCTCACATCCGCTGTGGATACTGACAGTGGCTGGTCTTCTGGAGGCAGAGTGGACTTTACAGCTGACTCTTTGTTGTGGAGATCAAAACGAGCATAAAATGTGTTGAGCTCATCTGGTAACGTGGCCTCACACATGATGGGGGCGCTCCTGCTTTTGTAGCCTGTGATGTTTTTGATCGCCTGCTACATGTCTTTGGTGTTGTTGGTGTTGTCCAGTCTCTCCTGATGTCTCAGCTTTGCCTCCTTGATGCCAGCTTTCAGTCTCTGGCGGTGCTGTAAGCTTCCTTGTCTTCTAAACGAAAAGCAGCTTTGTTGGCTCTGAGTAGAGCTCTCACCAGTCCATTCATCCAGGCTTTCTGGTTGGGGAATGATTTTATTTTCTATGTGATCACCACATCATCAATACATTTTCTGATGTATGATGTCGCTGACGATGTATATTCCTCAAGATTGATGTGGTTCTCCTGGGTGGCGGCATCTCTGAACATGAGCCAGTGTGCACTCAAAACAGTCCTGTAGAGCTGCTGTAGCTTCATCTGTCCACACTTTAGCTGTTGTTACTGATGGTTTGACCCTTTTTATCAGCTGGGAGTTAGTAGGCGGGAGAAGCAGGGAAATATGATCTGATTGACCAAAATGAGGATGGGGAGAGCTTTGCAGCTGCCAGAAATGTTTGTGTAAGCTTGGTCCAGTGTATTTGTTCCCTGGTAGGGTTGTGGACATGCTGGTGGAATTTAGGTAAAACAGTTCTGAGGTCTATTTGATTGGTTCTTTTGTCATGTGACTGCTGACTGATGACCTCATACAGTTGCTGTAGTGCGTTTTTTGAATTTGCATCTGGAGGAATGTAAGCAAGAGCAACAAAAACACTGGTGAATTCTCTGGGCAAATAATATGATTGACATCTTAACAATAAAAAATCCAAATCTGGGGAATGGAATGTCCATCCACTTTGACTGCGTTTCAGCACCAAGCATCATTGATGTAAACACAGAGTTCGCCTCCTCTCGTCTTACCGGAGTCTTGTGTTCTGTCAGCACAGAACTTGGTCCACCCGTCGTGTGCAATAGTTTCGTTGTGGTGCAGCCGGACTCTGATTTCCCGTTGTTGAGTTAGCCTGAGTCTTATCTCATCTGTTTTATTTTCCTGCGACCGGACTGGGCTATGGAATAGCCTCCGGTCCGACCTGGGTTAGCTTACCTCTCTTTCCTCTCTTCCTGTGTCGGTCACACCGCTTGTGGTGACGTTTGGCCTGGCTGGTCTGGTTGTCAGGACGGGAGATGCAGTGAGCAGTGATCGTCTCAAGGTCCACTGCACTTAATCCAATCCCTGCACGTCCTTTTCTGATGTTTCATGAGTGTCTTACTGCCATAAGTAATATGCGCTTCAGTAATAAGGGCGAGAAAATAACAAATCAAAATAAAAAAATGTAGCGAAGTTTGAGGGAGCTACTGGCCGCCATATCTACATGCGCAGCCGTTGCCATGTACACACATACACACCGGCACCGATATATCTGCAATATCGTGTGGTATTTAAAAAACATTGAGCTAAGCCTTTCCTTTCCTCTTTCCTCCCTCCGTCCTCTGTCTCGAGCTGCAGGCCCTGCAGCACCATCAGTGTGCCGCCTGCTTTGTTGCCACGTCTTTGTGAAACACATCAAGCTGCATTTCCAACAGCCCTGCTGACACAGAGCTCTGCCACTGTTTTCACCAGAAGCCTGCTTTAATGAAAAGAAGGCTTTATATTTATTTCCTCTGGCTCTCTGGCTTACTGCCTCACTATCTGTGGCTTTTCATCTCAGGTGGTAAATCCTCTGGCTGTACACTGGCACTGCTCACAGGAATCAACTGTGAGCCATAACAGCATCCAGTGACAAAGATGATGAGACAGCGAGTGTTTGAAACCTCTTCACCCTTCTTCTCTGAGGACCAAAAAAATGTGACAGCGGCTGAGTACATGGTCACATGGTTAGATGAGTTTAAATACATGGTCTGATGACCAGAACCTTCCTCCTACTTGTTTTTTCTTCTTCTTACTATCTTCCAGTTCTTTCTTCCCTCTTTTCTTCATTGTTTCTATACCTTTCCTCCTTCCTTGCCTCTGCAGACACAGTATTTGTAGAGACCTTTGATCAAGACCAGATTTAAAGTTGCCGTTGTAAATCTGCATTTAAGTGCATTTCCATCCACCTGTTTTTCTGCATATTTTCAGCGCATTAAAAACGTGGAAACGCCGGAAATGTTTTGTATTCCTCTTTGGGTTGAGAAACTTCATCAGAAAAATAAACAACAGCTTCGGGTCCCCGTGGACTACACCGGCACTCCGCCTCCAGGGTGACGAGCTCCATGTCCACAACACCATGTCCACATCAGGTCACAGGTGCCCTGGTCATAGGCGACTCCACCATCAGGAATGTCAGAACAAACTCTGCAATAAATTGTTGTGTCGTGGGTGCCACTGTCAGCGATATAGAGGAAAAAGCTACTGATGACTGATGACATCTGTAAGGAGCAGTCTGAGCTGCTGAAAAGTGACTTTGTACACTTGTTTTGCTGCCTGAAAAGAACAGCGAGACACATCTACATATTGGCCCCATCCCCTCCTGTGGCCGCGGCGTTGGACATTTCAGCAGGTAACTGTCTCTGCACACCTGGCTCTCATCGGCCTGCGCTGTGTCTCCTACATCGACAATTTCAACCTCTTCTGGGAACGCAGACAATTATTTAGAGGCGATGGCATACATCCAAACTGATTGGGGGCAAAATTTCTTTCACCAAACATTTCGTTCTCTGAAATGTAACAGGTAGCCAAAACACTCCCACAACGTCCACTCGCTCTGACCAGTCCCAATATCACTCACGTCCCCGGACTTAATCTTTTTCAGCTCACAGACAACCCCACCAGACCAAACTTCAAAACTCCTCTAAACTCCACATTAATTGATATCAAACTAACAGACCACACAAATACCCTGCCTCTGGAGTCTTTGCCCTTGACCTTAGTGATCACTATCTGGTCGCCTTTGTCAGAGATACTAGAATTCCAAAATCTCAAATGATCACCACACGAAATTACAAGCATTTTAATCTTCAGGATTTTTTTTAACAATTTCTCAATCTCTGACATTGATAAAATGTTCTCTTTTACTGATCCTGCCGTGACACTGGTAAACTTTACAGAATCTTTTAATGTCATTGCTGACAGACATGCTCCTTATAAAAAACACAGAATTAAAAACAGATTCAGTCCTTGGTTCTCCCCACATCTCTCTAATGCCATCCATAACAGAGACAAAGTCTGGGCCATGGCTAGATCCAGTGGCACCCCCGAGGACTGGTTAACCTTTAGGCGACAAAGAAACATCTGCACCAGCATGATTAGGAAGGCTAGATCTCTGCCTATGATAGTACCTCTAACTTTTGGAACACCATAGCATCTCTTAAGAACTCTGCCATTACAAGTCAAACAACTATCTAATCATATTACTGATAGATCTTCTATGTCTGAAGCTTTTAATCCCCATTTCCTCTCCTCTGGTCTTTTATATGTCTGCTGATTCATCTGTAGACAATTACCATATCCGTCCAGCAGAGGGAGTCCCCAGCGCCTCAGCTTCTTCTGAGTGTAAATTTTCTTTTAGTCTGGTCAGCAGTGCAGATGTTTACAAAACTCTGGTTAGGTTAAAAGCTTGCAAAAACACTGGTGCAGATAATCTTGACCCATATGTCCGTCATCTAAGTGCCCCCTTAATCTGTCCACATTTAGCACATATTTTTAATAGACATTTTTAACAGGCATGATTCATGGAAGCTTCATGGAAAAGCGCCTCAGTAACACTGTTATACTAAAGTGGTGATGTCTCCACTTACTACAGCCACAGCAGTCTGGTTTTCACCCAGGTCACAGCACAATAACAGCTGCAGTTTCAGTCATTGATCACATTGTCTCCTTCATAGATAAAAAACAAGTTCATAAAATCCTACTCCACAAATTACAGTCATAGGTCTAGATGAAGCCACGCTTAATTGGTTCCACTCCTCTTACAGAGAGAATGCAGACTGTTGTTGCTGATGGTACTCATTCAAGCCATCTTACCATCAGAAATGGGTTTCCACAGGGGTCTATCCTTGGTCCACTGCTGTTTACATTCTACATAAATAACATAATACTTCCAAATCAATACTTCAATGTAAAAATTTTTGCAGATGATACTATTTTATATGCGCCAGGTGCCACCCCAGCCTAGGCCCTGACTCGTCTTCAGTCTGCCTTCGATGCTATCATTCTTTAATCACAGACTAGTTTGAAATGCAGAAAAGATAGAGTTCAAGGTATTCTCCACCTCCACCAGTGACTCTGACTATCCTGCCATTAAAACTTTAAATGGCACTTACAGTATATTGCTCTGGCTGAGTCCTACATATACTTAGGACTCTGGCTTGACAGCAGACTATCATTCAAGATTCACATTCAACATTTGACTTAAAACTTAAAAATCAAACTAGGTTCCTTGTATAGAATTAAAGGATGTCTGTCTTCTTTCAACTGTAAAACTATTGTGCAGTCAACCGTCATGTCTGTCCTCAACTGTGGAGATATTCTGTATTGTCATGCTGCCCCATCAACACTTCAGCAGTTAAATCCTGTTTATCACAGTGCTTTACTCTTTATCATACTCATCATTGTTCTCTGTATCACATGGTTGGATGGACTTCCTTACGAAGAAATAGCCATCTCATGTTATTCATCTATAAAGCTCTACTGTTAAAGCTTCCAAACTACCTCACATCTCTTCTCTCATTTTAATCTGTAACTACAGCACACAATGGAATGAACTGCAAACTGCCCTCAAACTACAGTCTTACATTCCCTTTTTAATTTTAAAGCTTTATTATCTGAAGTTTTGAATGACTCTTGTAACTGTTGTAATTAATTACCTTGTTTATCGTGTAGTTGTGTTGATTCTGTTTGTTTGTGCTCCTGTGAATGTTCTTGTTCTCAGGTCTCTCTTGGAAAAGGGATCTTAATCTCAATGAGACTGCTTGATTAAAGACTAAAGATTAAATAAAAAAAAAAATGTGACGTGTGTTTGTCAGGAGGAGGTGCTGGAGCTGAACAGGAGGCTGACAACCATCGACTGCCAGCTGAGGAAGTCGGAGCTGAGCAGGAAACACCTGGAGATCTCCAACAAGAAACTGCTGGGCTTTGCACAGGTACAACTTCAACTGGACACACTCACATAATTGGTTTTCATTTTATTTAAATAAGGTTTTCTATGTTGAATATAGATACTCAAAACCATAGTTTTCATTTTGTTATTAATGAATAAGTCAGATGATATTCTATATTGTTCTTATTGTCAATACATCCCATGTGCAGAGCCAATGAACAATGAATGTATTCTACTAACAAGTCTTACGTGTGTATCCAAAGTCTGATAATTCTTCTTCCTCTGTGCCATAGAGCTCCAGTGAGCCACACTGTTGGAGACATGTTCCTTCATCACCATGAACACACACACTGTAGTTTATTCTGACTCACACACACACCGTCCTGCTGCCCCAAATATTCACTAGAGCACTAGTCTGCCCCCCAGTGGCTGAGAGACACACTGCAGCTCTCTGCAACATTTGATAAACCAGCCAGATATCTGGACTTGTTTTCCTCCCTGACCCCTGCTCTGAAAATCCACTTGAAGAAGGATTTCCAAATGCCATAGATAGTTTTGCCTTCTCTTGCCTCTGAAAAAGTTCAATGGGGAACATTGCAGTTGGTGATTATTTCATTTTCATTTAATGAACCGTCAAACAAACTGGGGTCTGAAGAGCATTTTTGTTTTGAGGAATAATTCTGCCAGATGGCTGAGGCTGAGATCACCTGCAAACCGTTTTACTGTTGTGTCCAGGTAGCATAGAGTTGTGCAAACTGTCATCACCAGTGTTATTGGATAGTTTTGATTTGTTGGTGAGCCGAATGAATCCTTTAAATGGCCACCATTGAAATATGGATTAAAAGTTCATTATCATTCTATTTTTACAAAACACAGACACGATGAGACACATTACCTGCAACACATTAGTGACTGTGAGCAGCTCTTAGTGACTCAGGAGTCCTCTGAACTTCCTCTAACTTCCCTCAGACTCAGGAGCTACTTTTAGCACTATAATGCTCTGTGAATTACTCTTAGACCAAAAACTTAGGAGTACTAAAGTTAGGACAGACATGGCCATTATTTTTAACTTAGGAGCTACTTTTAGCCTGAAGATGTTTGTGAATACGAGCCCAGAACCCAATCAGATCCTAAAGAAATGAGATCTGAACAGACCGGAGAAAAGACTGGAACATGAGGAAGACATACTTAAGTCAGGGATTTGATTGCATTTGAATTGGCTGGTTAAAGATTAAGCTTGTGTTACTGATGTTATCAGACTGTCTAGGGCTCTCTCAGAGGTGAAGTGGACTAGAAAGTGTACAGTCAAGACACTGGGCCTCATGCAAGAACATTTTTGGATTCTTCCTCTAAACATCTCTCCTTAATTAAACCAAATTCTGATTCTGATTTACCGAACTCTCTAAACTGCCCTCGCCAACTGTTCGTTTCAACTTGATGTGTGGCACCTGTACATATGGAGGTGGGCATTAGTGAGATTTGACATTTGCATAATCGACACCCCCAAATCAGCAGACAAAAGCGGAACGGATTTAGCAGTCAGTAGAGGTAAATGAGAAATTTTACTACAGCTGCTAACGACGTGTAATCAGAGCAGTGACAGAAGGAATAGTTCGACATGAAGTCAGGTGCGAAAAGCGTCTCGCTGATGACTGACGGGTCAGTGAGAGGAACAGATGAGAGAATACATTTATTCCGGGTGTTGCAGAGAGGATGTTCCCTCTGACAGAGACCTGCATAAAGAGGCAGCTTTTTCCCTGCAACTACAGAATTGTTGTCGTGCCAAAATACTCATACCAATAAAATCTAAAATAAAAAACTAGTCGTCAAACCTCACAGTAAGTTGGCAGCAGGGATGCACATCGACCACTCAGGAATTTTGTTCATGCCTAAGACAAAATTCTAAGTATGAGATAATTAGTCATGTGCCACTTGAGGACCAATCTTTTCGTAAAAGTGGTTCTTGCATGAGGCCCAATGGCCTGGTCCGGTCTCCGGCTCACGTTTACACGGGTCCAAGTCTACCTCTCATTCAGGCTTTGAAATCAGCTCTCTCTGAAACCCCTTCATCACCTTCTCTCTCTTTGTGACCTTGAGGTCCTCGTTCGGTGTCACATGAAGACCTGCCGTCCGTACTGGTTCAGTGTTATTGAGAAAGTTGTCACAGAACTCTTACATGTCTCTGTCCTCAGAACGTCCACAAAGTGCTGACAACACCCAGCCTGTTTGGAGGAGAAGGCGGGTAAGAGACTGAACACCTACTGCTCAACATCACAGTATTAGTTAGCCACAGCTCTGCAGTAAGACTCTCCCTGTGTGTGTTCTGTATATCAGGAGCAACAGGTCATCTCCAGCCACTGACAGCCCCGACACCCCTTCACCACTTCCTGATCCCGCCTTCCAACTGGCTGTGGAGGCCAAAGAGCTGGTGGCGGGAGTCTGCACCCTCCCTGCTGATGACCAAGGTACAGAGCACAGACGGGAATACACAGGAGCAGGCTGAAAAACACTACACCAGAATATTCTAGAACACGCCACACTGAAGCTGAAACGACGGGTAGATTCATTCAGAAATAATAGAATCATTTTGCAGCAATTTTGATAATCAATTAATCATTTGACTAATTTTTCAAGCAAAATTGCCAATAAACTCTCTGGTTCCAGCATTTCAAATGTGAAGATTTGGACAGTTTTTCGGACTGTCGAGCAAACAAGCCAATCGTGAAGGCCATCTTTACTGTTTGAGTAACTGATTAATGGAAAACATTCATCTGCAGCCCGACTCCACACAAGACACGAACCTTTGTGGCATTTATCATTCTTTTTTTTTCTAATTTCCAAACAAGTGTAGGTAAGAAGAAATGTTCTGAGTGGTTGAGATCACTAATAAACTGAAACGCATCGCACAGTCTCCCTCAGAAAAGTAAGATCTGAAGAAGATTGTGAGACAGATTGAAAGCTCCAGAACAGCTACTAAGTGAACCTTGTGGTGATGTTCTGTTTTTTCAACTGCTGTTGCCAAGGTCAAGACTGAACTATCGCTCTTAATAAACACATGCTTGGTTGTTTTTTGTGGCACGTCCTAGGCCATGAAATAGCAAATACATAAATAAATTAACAAGCAAAAAACTATTTTCTAGCTTAGACGTCCAAACTCTTTGTGTCATGCTCCACTTTGGAAGCCAAAGAAACGGAGTTACTCTTGATAGCACTGCAGCATCAGAGCATTATTTATTGCTCCCAAATGAATCAGACCTTGTTCACAGCAGACATTTAGAACGGTCAGAGCAGGAAAAGCACAGGTGTAATAACATTAATGATGGCTCCATCCAGCAATTAACATTGTTACACCTGTGGCTGTCAGTTTGGGAACCACTGGTTCAATAAACTCTGCTAAAGTCCTGCTAAAGGCTACAATGTTACATCCCTCGACATTAAAGTGACGCAACATGCTGACAATTTTGATATGATTGATTTTATTTATTTGTAATTTCTGTGTTATCATTTGTGACATCAAAATGTTTTCTCCTCAGTTAATTTCATGGCATTCTGTAAGTAAAATAGTTCTAGTTTGTGGGTAAAAGTGAGGGATTTGGCCCGATTGGCTGGTTAGAGGAACTTTCAGTGTTCAACATCAGACTTCCTCCTCCGGGGACCAGGCATACGCACAGCTAATTTTCATGGCAATCTGGTGTGCAGTTGTCAAGATACACTGATCTGGAGCAAAGTGCTGGACTGACGGACAGGCAAGCTGATATTACTCCCCGGATAAAATGCCATAGCCCAATCAGACATAGGTGATGTGCTTGACATTAGAAGATGCATGGTGTAAAAAAGGACACCTATTTTTGGCTCAACAGAAGAACATACTTAATAGAAAGTCACCATCAGTTTATGGCACATCAAACTGTCCTTGTTGCACTCCAAACGTACATTTGGAAGTTTGAGATTTTTACAGAGATTCTGCCTGAAGCAGCTATTTGTCTTTTTATTTGTTCCTGGCCATTTTTCAGTTTCCCTTTGTCCTATTTCTTGTTACATGATGAGTGATTGTTACTGTACGTACTCAGGGTCTTTTTCTGTCCAACTGTGATTGATCTGCAGCGTCAGTGAGTGTGTTGGAGGCAGCATCAGTCCCAGATGTTAGCCCTCATCATATGTGAGCAACAGAGAGCCAGAGAGGACTGTGGGAGGGCCTGGGCAGGCTGAAGAGGCTGAATGAGCAGCTGAACCCACGATGGACTACACCATAGTCAACAGACAGTACGCCATCCAATACACACCACTGTAATGAATTCAAATCCTCAGTTCACAGTGACACATTGAACACAACACAGCCAATGTTTTAATGCCAAATCTTTCTCGCACACATCCAATTAGTGTCTTCCTTTGAAATATCGGACAGTCTTTATGGAGGGTTCAGCAGTGGGAAGTGTTGGACTTAGTCACGAGCCGAGGACTCGCATCATTCGACGATAACATACGTACACAAGTCTCTATGAGAAGTGCTCTGCCAAATAAACAGTCTGCTGGATTTCTCTTTTGTGTTGCTCTGACAGCAGGTGGTGTTGGAGGAGCTGCATGACCGAGTCCACAACACACACACACACACACACACAATGCTGTAAACCTTGTTAATACTACTCCCTGACCTCTTTTCTACCCACCCCCCCACACAGATTCACTCCATGGAGTGCATGTAAAGGAGGACTTGTTTACTTGGAAAGGAAAATCCAGAGCTGGTCTGTTCAAACAGTCTTCCTCTGTGTCATAATAACTGGCTGCCATCTGCCTCCGTCACACACCGTCGCTCGTTTGCTCTGCCACAGAGGTTATGAACTAAAAAATAAAAAGCAGCAGTGTCCCGTTTTCCATCTTGCTAACTCTCCTTGTGCCCTTATTCTTTAATAAAAGGCAAAGAATGAAGTATTCAGAGATGTTTATCACCTGCAACTTCACGTCACTGCATGGTCCATGTCGATGTGTCTCCTGCATCCAGGAGTGGCTTTAATGTTGCTGTAGCTCCTGCTGTGTAAACCTGTGTTTGGTAGTCAGTCTAGGCACACATCATCATCATGTGGAACGTTCATTTTATTTATAATCCTGTACTTCAACCAGATTGCATCTTTGGTGTGGCCTCATATCTTTCTGTTACTGTTTTATATTAAAGGAATAACTGATGACTGAATGTGATGTCGTGTTTATTCCAGTTTCCTAACATTTTATTTCCACTACTTACAGTACTAAAGCAGTGTTTTCATAATAAAAAGGGAGGAAGTGATATGAAATAAACCCACAGAAGGAACTAAAGCCTCGTGCAGACTACAAGACTTTCAAAACCCAGGGTTACTGTGCTGCACAACCGATCTCAGACAACGAGTACTGACGACAAGATTATTCCAGTTTCCAGATCCACAACTGTGGTGAACGCGATGCATTCTGTCCCGGACACCGGCAGGGCTTGAATCAAACCGAAGTTATTTACATGAGCCAGGTTGTGGTGGAGAAAAGAAACATGAATTCACTTTACAGAAATCTCCATGGCATCAGACAGAGGAAGCGCACCACACAAATACAGACACACATTAGTAAACATTAATAAACTACTTAAAATAAATAGCCTAACTAAACACCAGTTCTTAGAAAGAACTGGAGAACAACAATGCTCAGTGTCTTAAAGGATAAGTTCACTTTTTTTCAGGTCTGCCAACAATACTCACATGCCCACATGCACGCTGAAAGCACTGTGGGTCGCTTCGCTGTCCACACTGGACACAAAATCCACAGTTGTCTCTCTGTGAAAAAAGGCTAACGTGGCTTCGGCAGGCTCAGTAAGACGTCAGTGGGGCTCGTCTTTTTAGCAAGGAATCCCCTAGTTGTGTTACTATTCCCTCACAGCATTCAGCAAGTTAACACAACGAAGACATTTGCTACTGAAACGCTCGAACAATGTGATGCGCTAACTCGGCCCGCTGAAGCCTCGCTCAGTAAAGCGACCAGCTGGGCTGTGAATGTGCATGGCCGCGTGACTACTGTTTTAAGTCAGGCTTGAAAAGATGTGACCCCCTAGTTTACATCCAGCCCAGCAATCAGCAACAGGCTGTGGTTTGTGTTGTGATACACTTCACCTGACGTTTAATAAACTGTAAAATCACTACACATTTTGTGACTGCATTAACCATCAACACCATCTCCACCTTCCACCTTCTCTGTGCGGAGCTGCTGGACCTGCTGGACCTGCTTCTCTCCCTGTGCTGTTGCAGAGGCTTGCGTATATATTTAATGCATCTTGTTAAGTCACTGCATCTCCTTTTCATTTCCCATGAAGCTTGTTAATATTAGTGGCAGTGCGCTGCACTGTGTCGTTGGCTACTTCTCCTGTCTCCGACTCACCCCCAGGTGCTCAGGTACAGGAGCATTCTACGTTTGGCTGCTTGAAAATGAAACGCGTGGCAGCAGCCGGGACAGCTCACTGTGAGGCGAAGACGCGTCTCAAACGGACTCAACTCCAGGGCTCATCGTGACGGGCCAAGCATGCATTCAGTGCAGACACCAGGGCTTTTGTCTCAGATCTCAGAAATGTCTCTTTGTGTAGTCAGCACCAGGTTTTAGTATAAGTTTCAAAAAATAAACAAATACAATTACTTACCATATTTTACTGCCCACACAATATTCCAACCTCTCAAGCTCAATAATTTAATTTCAGTTGAATTTTCTCTCAGACAGAACAAACTGAGAAAAGCGGAGGGCGTCTCCACAACAGTCTATGTAGGATTCATTTAAGAAAATATTCAAAATATTGACTTGTCTTTGATCATCAGGAGTTTGGGGCTCTCTCACTGACACCGTTGCTTTCACTGGAGTTTCCACACGGTTGCTCATGCCGCCACGGCCTGAACTGCGACTGATCAGGTAGAAAAGTCAGAATGAGAAGGTGTAGTCCGTTAACGGCCTTAAAATGAAAACACTACACAGATGAGTATGTGTCCTTCAGGTCGTGTATTTGTTCCTCGTAAACTGACGTGAATTATCAGGGGAGGAGTCTTTAGAGTGGCAGCTCTCGCTCTGCTGAGGGAAGAAGAGGTCCGACCTCTGGGGTGTCTGCGCCTCAGAAGCTCCTGGACTCAGAGAGTTTGTGTCAAACCCAGGGTGGTCCATCAGAACAGAACAGACCATGACGAGGAACTAGAATGGTCTCTGAAAGGCGATGGGGGGCGAACCCATGCTGCTCGGGCTGCAGAGGTTCGAGTCGTAGGAGCTGGGCATCATTCCCACGATGCCCTCGGTCTGCGGTGTCTCGCCACACAGGAAGTCATCCTCATCCTCCCTCGAGCACTGACAGACACAATGACCCACCACAGCCACAGTTTAGGTGACGATAAACCAACTGAAAACCACACTGAAGATAAAGTCCAAATCCATGTCAGGTAGGACAAGACACAGCGAGACTGGATGGTGAATTTTCATATTCTCCCATTTCTGATCTATTACATATACAGTACATCTCCATTTCATATTTTCATGTATTTTTATATATTTCAAGCTCTACCTTCCCAGTGAATATATTTATATATGTCAGTCAGTTCTGTGATCATATATGTTTACTTCATTTTACCACAGAGAAACAGGACTCCACCAGTCTCACACCGTAAAGTCACAGGAAGCATGTCTCAGCCGGTGGAAACATGTGGAATAATGGCTTCTGTGGCTCTGGAGGAGCTTTGTCTGAAAAAAATAACCCCGATGATGTCATCAGGGTTATCGCAGTTTGGGCTTGGAGACTACAAATACTACGTTGTGACGTTTGAAGAACCAGACAGGGAGGGTCTATTATCTATTACAGGAAGTGCAGGATCCAGTGTTTTTAGATATCGACCTATATTACAGGCTGAAAGCCACGGCTGCTCAGCCTCTGCTGCTTTGATATTGATGATTGATGAAACGATTATTCGATTAATTGATCCGTAGATCGACAGAAAATAAAATTGACAGCTATTTTGAGAATCAATTAATCATTATAGTAATTTTCCCCATCCTCTGGTTCCGGCTGTGTGGCTGAGGCTGCTTCTCTGCTTTACCTGATCTTAACTGGGTAAATATCTTCGGGGTTTGGACTGTTGGTCAGACAAAACAAGACATTGAAATCCGTCACCTTGGGCTCTGTGAAACTGTGATGGGACTTATGACTATTTTCTGACATTTTAAAGACAAAATGATTAATCGAGAAAATAACAATAATATAAACAATGTTGCAGCCCTAATTCTTCTATTCCTCTCTGGCAAATCCCCCCCAACTTTATGGCAGTGCAGTAGTAAAATACTGGAGTACTCATGGTTCCCACACCTTCTTAAGCATCAAATTCAAGGACTTTTCAAGAAATATCCAGGCCCAATTCCCTCAAATTCAAGGACCCTACACAGCATAGTCTGAGACACGGATAAAGGTTAATTACTGTTAGAAAACTGAGTGTCTCTAATGAGAACTAGCAGGCTCTACAGAAGCTCATGGTGTTACAGTGATTACAGTGGTTTCACCCTCTCCACCGGGGCATCTTCGAAAACCACTAGCTAGCTAGATAACTAACGTTAGCTACCCAGGTAATGAGCTACGCTGCTGACCAACACATACTTTATAAAGTAACGTTAAACATTATTAATCATAAGTGCCTGCTAACAATTTCTACATGCTAGAGTTATTCATTACATAATGTAGCTTACTTGTGATATAGCTTACTTCCAGACCATAGTCGGGACGCACGGGGGGGGGGTTCTTACTCTTCACTTCTCCAGCAGCTGGGAACCAACAGAGACTTTTCTTGGTCTTGAGAAGCTGCAGCATGTATTAACGGACACACTGTAACCTACACTGTACCGTTACATTTACTCTCAGGTTGACAACTTACTGCTTATCTTTTCCTCTTTTTCCTCTGCCCGCTGCATTCACCGTCACTTTCTGCCGCTTGCCCTCTCACACGCTTTACCACCACCACCCCCCCCCCCAACTTTCAAAGATTTCAGGGACCGTGGGAACCCCGAGTACTCTCGTACATTGTTCACCCTTCTGTCGTCTCACCTGTTGGCCTGTTTTGGTGGGAAGCAGCTCTGTGTCTGCTAGTTCCTCCCAGACCTGGTACAGTGGCTCAATCAGCTGACCAGACCTGTACACACACACACACACACACACACACACACACACACACACACACCTTTGAGATCCTGTTTGTTGAGTTTTGTTCGTGCAGTTTGAGTTTCCTTGTCCAGACATGCTCGCTACTCCGTTCATTGCACGCTGTCTTCTCGGGAGTAGGCTATCATTTCTGAACACTTCACCAGTTATTGAGAAAACTGTCTCACCGTATGGCCCAGGTGTCATGGAACCTCGTGGTGAGACTGTTTTGTCAGCTACTGTTTCCAAGGTGAACATTAATCTCACAGATTATTCCTTTAAAGAAGAAGATTTTCCGCTGACATTTGAGTTTTTCCTTCAGTCCATTAACTACATTTGTATTTCTTCAGAGGTTCAGATAAAGGCTGAGACCCCACTGAAACCAGGCTGAGGGGAAGTAAAAATGGGCTCACAGGACATAAAAGAATTTGTTGTCTTGCCCAGAACCATTTCATTAGAGAGAATAATCAGCCCGAGCACCTCTTGAGCAGGTAGGGGTCGAAGGGGAAGAAGCTGTCCAGAGGGTTGGTGTTGGTGGTCACACAGTCTCCCCCTGCAGAGCTGCGGACCACCGGCAGCACATGGCGGTTGTTCCTCTCTATGATGGTGTAGCAGAACACCACCTGATAATTCCTGCAACAAAAACACAGGGCTGCGGTGGGTAACCCGGGAGGGAAACCGACTGTGGGCATGTTGATGCCGGGCTGCGGTTTATTTCACACGCTGTTTTATTCAAGGACTCGATCAACTCTCTCATACTGTAAAACGGTGCAACACTGCACTCTTCCAGCCACTGGGTGACCTGATGCCTGTTACTGACAGTGTAAAGTGCCTGCCTGCGTTTGCACATGAGTTCCTGTTGGATTTCCACCGTTAGGACTTGCGTGTCATCTGGCAATTAAAAAATAACATTACATTTGGATTTAGGTACTTGGAAACTAAAAGAACTGAAGCCTCCATGTTAGTTTTTCAGACACTTGTGTATTATTTAAAACCAAGTTGGCAGTGGTGGAAAGTAGCTAAGCACAATTACTGTACTTATAATTTAATTACAATGTTGAGATAAATGGAGTACTTCCATTTTATGCTACTTTATAATTCTACTCCGCTACAATTAAGAGGGAAATATTGCACTCTTTACTCCACTACGTTCATTTGACAGATATAGTTACTAGTTCTATTCAGATTTTACATTAAAAAACGTATGATAAGCTTATTAAATACAACATATTGTTTAAGATTTAACCAGTGGTTAAAACCTTTAAACTCCCCTCTAAACTTCTCAGATGTTTTTTATTTAAATAAAAAGGCCCAAAAGCTAAAACTCCAATATTTCACACACAATAAAAGCAAAGATTAGAGAAAAGCATAAAAAATGAATATACATTTGTGTATCAGAACTTAGTTTTTCTTCTTTCCTCTCCCATTAATCATCTCACAGCTCCCTGTTTGGGAACCAATGGGCTAATTTACCAAAGTGTTTATAAAGTAGTTTAAGCTAGCTCCACCTCAAGCAGTAAACAGTAAAAGGCTCATCAGTATCAAATATCTAATAATAATATTGTTATTAGCGGGCCGCCACAAGACCCAGCTTTTATTTGAGAAAATACAGTAATTCATTTAATTTTTTAAGTGTTTGATTACCTTGATAGACAGAGAGGGGACACGGATCGAACAGGACAGGAGAACGCCGGGAAGGACAGATGAGGAGAGGAAAGTGTACAGGCGAGGGGAGCAGGAGGGGAGAGAGACAGAGGAGCTTCCAAAAATACTTCCAAACACAGGAAGTCTCTTTCTGCCAAATGTCAGCATGGAGCCAGGGACAGGGACAGGGACAGGGACAGGGACAGGGTGCGTACCTGGTGATGGCAGCAAACATGCTGGTGACTGAAGGCAGGCAGACTTTGAGGGGGTTCAGCTGACACATCACCACCCGCTCCAGGTTCAGACTCTGCAGGTACTCCAGACCTGACGAACACACACACAAAGACAGGGGGACTCTGGATTCATTCAACTGTTATTACTTGTTACCAAACTAGCTTTAATGGTCTGACATTATTATTTGATGTGGATTTGCTGCCATGTTTTCCAGTTTTGGGCTGTTGCAATTTGAAAACATCACAACATTAACTTGCTGTCATTTTGGAAATTTTATACACTAAATTAAACACATTTTAAAAATTCATTTTCATTTCATTTGTGATACTGAACAAACAAAAGTACCTGAAAGTCTGAATGGTTAAGCTGTAAGCAGCAAAAATTATTTTTAACTCAAAACTTACTTTAACTTTGATCATCAATTACTCGATGATCCAAATCTAGAATTAATTCCCTTACTATGACGAACATGTCTTGCTTGCTATTAATCCTAAAACCCTGATGTGAATGGTTCTTCAGCAGTTTGTTAAATCCTATTTGACATTAGAGAAAAGGAATCCAGCCTTTTCCTCTCACACACTGATGAGCTCTGTTTGCCGAGTACCTTTCTTCATGTTGCCCTCCAGCATGGCTCTGTGTCTGAAGATGAGTGTGTAGAAGACGGCCTGGCATGCGGTGTAGAAGGGGCCGTGCAGGCTGATGTCACAGCAGGCCTGTCTGCCACTGCTGTCCTGGCTGTCAATGTAACGATGGATCCAGGACAGCAGCAGGTCCAGACAGGCCCGCACAGTGCTGCGGGGAGGGGGGACACCGGATTAGAACAACAACAGTTTGGCTTTAAGCTGCCTTAAGCTGTGTTTTCTTCAACAAACTCACAGCACAGGGATGAACTTGGCTCGGGCCAGGAAGCTCCCCAGGTATCCGGCAGCAGCCTGGCGGAGGACAGCAGGCTGAGAGGGGCTCTGTAGGATCTTCCACAGGTGATCCAGGAAGGCCTCGGCCAAGGCCTGGGACACAGAAAAAACTATGCATACAAGACTCCAGAACGGCCTCTTCTCACAAGGAGTACATTCATCAAAATGTACAGGAGCAGCAGAGCGGAGTTCGAGGCAGTTCACACTTGGTCGTGGGTAAACGTAATATACAGTTCAGTCTGAGGATCTGGACAGCGACACGTTTTGTATTCTATGGCTCTAGAGCAATTTTGATTTGAAATGTCACTGTCAGCCACTGATAGACTGTTACTGCTTTATGCAAATGATTTTAAAATGGCATCATGTGACTGGCTGTATGAAAAGTGCAGTTCTCCATCAACATACTAGACAGAACACCAAAAGCATTCTGACTGGCATATCAGAATCAGAAATCCTTTATTGATCCGAGATGAAACTGTTTCGTTACAGCTGCTCGCTGTCAGTCGGTGCACACAGGAAGAGAAGCACTAAGCAAATCAAAATATAATACGCCATAATACAGGTAAGATAAATTAAGTACAAAGTGCATAGAAGTATAAAAGCTAAAATAAGTGTAAAGTACCAAAATGGATTTAGAGGTTGAGGTATGCACCATCACAAAACCAAAACTCATGACATATACATTTCTCCCTTTTGGCTATTGATTTTTTCCTCAAATGAGAGAAAAGGACGTGATGTGTTAAAGCACATATGTATGCTGTAGGAGAAGAACAAAGCTGCATTAATTGCTCTTTGGCCACTTGGGGGAACTGGAACAAGCTGTAACCAACGGTGACATATTATCACCTATTAAATGACTTCTTTACAAATCCAGCAGACACAGAGTAACATTAGCTCACTTGGAGTCGTGTTTGTGTTCACCTGATGAATGTGCAACACTTCCTCTCCTTTTAGCTCCGGTTTGTTCTCCACTAACTCCTGAGAAAAACATGTCTCTGTATTTACTAAATGCTCTACTATATCCACCAGGAAGTTTCTAACTTTGTCTGTCTGTCCCAAGTCAAGTCACCTGACCTCAGTCCAACTGATCATGTGTCTCACTACTCGTGACCAGACTGAAGGCTAAATGCTACATACTGCTGTTTCCTATCATTACACACACATTGGTGCACAGTGTGGGAAGTACTGACCAGTCTGAAGCTGCAGAGGTAAAAGAGTGTGTATTGGACATGACAGGAAGCATGTGTGGGCAGAATGAGCTTGTTAAACACATTCAGCAAATCTCTGTACAGCTCCTTAGTCCTTTCCACATGAAGAGAGTCTGAGAGAGAGAAAACAAAGGAAAGACCACTGAGGAGGATGACACACTTCACAGCCCAAAACTTTCACTACACAAGGATCCAAAAGCTCAGAACACAAATACACAAAGTACATTTTACATTTTCTTGGATTCAAAAATGTATTGTGTGAAATTCTTTCAATTCTATATCTCAAATATTTTTTACTTAGTCAGAGCCTCCATTAAGCCTTCCTGTTATTGGTCAATCCCATTATGAGAAATGTGGGTTCAACTCTGGTCCTCTGTGTAAAAGCTGTGTTATTCAGCTACCATTGACATGGCAGACATCTTTGATGTAAGCCATCAGGACAGCCATGAGAGTATCTAGCCTCTCAGCCACCGGGTGGGCCATCACAGCCGTCCTGGAGGGGTGATCTGCTGACATGTCCTCATCCTGACAGAGACACACACACACACACACACACACACACATTGTTATCTTTTGATATAATTTACTTTCTTGCAGGCCTTTATGTAGACATTTTATTTATTTTAGCAGTTTGAACACCTGGCGTACATGCTAGAATAATTCATTTATTGTCATACAATTTATTCTAATACAACTGCAATAACTTCCAGTGGTGTAACTGCCAGGTAAATTATGCTTGATATCAGCCAGTTTTTCAGTTCTTTATCCATTCTATCTCCAGTTATACTGATAGTCTCCTTTTAGCAACTACACTTCAGTTGACACTTCAATTGACATCATTTTGGAGTTTTTACACTTGAACTGCTAGTCTGTAAGCTAGCCTGAACTCATTATAAAGACCTTACAATTCCAGCTTCTTTTACCACTTGTACAACATTTCAACTCCTTTCAGTGCCTGCACTTCAAATCCTTTTTAGTATTTTTTTACTTTACTCCACACTTCCATTTCAGTACTTCTGTTTCAAGTGCAACTTCAAATTCTTTTACTGCTTCAACTTCAGTTACAACTTAATTTCCTTTAATATTTTAATAACTTCAGCTATTACTGAATTTGTTTTTGTGTGTGTGTATGGGAGTTGTGTGTGTAAAGATACATGGGAAAAAGAGAAAAGAGAAGGAAAAAAGGAAGGACTGAAAAAAAAAGGGGCATTAACAATAATAACATTAATAACAATGTGGGGGGTGCGAATGGGCATTGGGGTTTCTTTTAGCAATTTCTTCATCTATTTTGGTTTTATTTTGTTTTGATTTGTTTGTTTTTCCTTTTTGGACAGAGCCATAAAAGGTGAAGGTAATCTGTGTATGTAAACATTTATGTGTTGGAGAGACCCATTTTGTATTGAGTGGTGTGTGTTTTATGGAGAATTTTATACTGGATTAGTTGTAGATTTGTAATTTCAAATGTATTTTTGCAGACCTGGGTCCTGAGGTTGGTGTCAAGGGGAGCGATAAGTCTCTTTCCCATTTCACAGTTGGCAGGTGTAAATTGTTTAATCCAAGAATCCAAGTTATGAGCCGGGTTAGAGAGGATCCATTTAACAAGGTACTGTAATAGGTTTGCCAGACAGTAGTGGAGAAAACTGGGTGCATCTAGACCCCCTTGAGTTTATTTTTCTGTAAAGAGGAGAGACTGATTTGGGATGTTTTATTTTTGCAGTATTAGTGTTACATGATAAGAGTTCAGTGACTGGAACCATTTGGCTGTAGGTTTTATTGGAATCATTGAAAAGAGGTAATTGACTTTTTTGCAACATTTCAAAATAAATAAGTAAATAATAATAATAATTTGCTTCAAATTCGCTTGACAGTTAAGATGGAACACGGCGAGTGTTAGTGGAGTGTTGTCCCTTGATGAAGCCAGCTTGGTCGCTGACTGGGCAAAAAACAGCCCCAGACCATCACACTACCACCACCATATTTTACTGTTGGTATGATGTTCTTTTTCGGAAATGTTACTTTTACGCCAGATGTAATGGGACACACACCTTCCAAAAAGTTCAGTTTTTGTCTCATCAGTCCACAGAGTATTTTCCCAAAAGTCTTGGGGATCATCAAGATGTTTTCTGGCAAAAATGAGACGAGCCTTAACGTTCTTTTTGTTCAGCAGTCGTTTTCGCCTTGGAGCTCTGCCATGCAGGCCATTTTTGCCCAGTCTCTTTCTTATGGTGGAGTCATGAACACTGACCTTAACTGAGGCAAGTGAGGCCTGCAGTTCTTTGGATGTTGTTGTGGGGTCTCTGAATGGCTGAAGAACAAAATGAAAACTTTGGAGTGACCTAGTCAAAGTCCTGACCTGAATCCTATTGAGATGCTGTGGCATGACCTTAAAAAGGCAGTTCGTGCTCGAAAACCCTCCAATGTGGCTGAATTACAACAATTCTGCAAAGATGAGTGGGCCAAAATTCCTCCACAGTGCTGTAGAAGACTCATTGCAAGTTATTGCAAGTGCTTGATAGCAGTTGTTGCTGCTAAGGGTGGCCCAACCAGTTATTAGGTTTAGGGGGCAATCACTATTTCACACAGGGCCATGTAGGTTTGGATTTTGTTTTCCCTTAATAATAACAACCTTCATTTAAAAACTGCATTTTGTGTTTACTTGTGTTATCTTTGACTAATATTTAAATTAGTTTGATGATCTGAAACATTTAAGTGTGACAAACATGCAAAAAAAAAGAGAAAGAAATCAGGAAGGGGGCAAACACTTTTTCACACCACTGTAAATTTACTCCCAACAATTCAGTCCTTTCTAGTTATTTAGTTTATTTATTGTCATACAATTTGTTTTTTAACTACTTAATAACTGCCAGATGCATAATGCTTGATGCCAGACAATTCTTTATTTATAACCTACTTAACACTGAGCATTTCAAACTAAAAATCTCCTCCAAACCAAGAGCAATCAGAAAGCCAGTGCTGGTTGTTACCATGTCAAAGAGTCCCTTCTCAGTCCGCTCCTCTGCCCGCTGATTCTGCGCTGCATTCTCTTCTGCCTCCTCAATGTCTGAGCGGGATGCACTTACCTGAAATATACCACACACACTGTTAGGAACAGGAGGAGACACACACTATTTTGCCATGGAAGACATAATGTACTGTATGTGTACCAATGTAACTAGGAGACTTTACAGACTTTTCTAATGATGAAATAACAAAATCAATGTACTGTAGCTACTGAAATAGAACATGAAAAAAATATGATACGCACAACAGTAAACATCTATAATCCTGAAAATGCTTCTTCAATTCAATTTATTTTCAATTCAATTTTATATAGCGCGAATTCATAACAGAAGTTATCTCATTGTACTTTTCCTATAGAGCAGGTCCAGACCGTACTCTTTATAATATCATTATTATGATAACAAAACATAGTATTGGACATAGGAAGAACACACTTAAAAATAAATACATTACCCATAACCAGCCTCACGCTCTCCCCTAATCTACCTTATTCCCCCCACCCCCACCCCCACCCCGGAGTGCAGTTAAGATTCGGCTCATTCTGCGAGATGAGACTAAAGGTCTGTGAGCCATAGTTTTAATATTGGGACTTTTCCAGTATAAGTCCATATGCGAGGAATCATTGTTGTATCTGTTTTAGTTTCCTTACATTTTTAGATATCCCCAGAATTATTAAAATTGGGTCTGGGTCTATCTGAACATTCAATATCTTTGACGAAAAAGCAAAGATATCAATCCAGTAACCTTGTATTTTGGCACAAAAACCTCTAACCCTAACCCCAGTGGCTGGCAGCTCCTTCAAAAATGCTACATTTTTGTTAGAGATTTTTTCCGACTGTATTGCTGAAAAATTATTGAATGATGTCTGATTGGATTTGATTTAAAGGGCTAAGCCAAAATTGTTCAAATCGACTGGATCAGGAGATTTTGACTATGGCAACGGCTGCACATGCAGATGCTGTGGCCTGTAGGCTAGCTCCTTCAAACTCTGCTACATTTTTGTTTTTATCTGTTATGTTATTTTTTTCCGGCTTTATTGCTGAAACACGTATTACTTATATTCATCAGAAACGGGAGCAAGGTTTGGATTAAAGAGCAGCTGACCTTGAGACGATCCACCCAGCCAGATCAACCGGACCAGACACCATGGCGGGTGATGTGATTGCCCCAGGAGGAGAGGAAGAATCGGGATAGGAGCCATGCTGGCCCAGTTTGGACTTAAGGCTGCTCCTGCCTAATGTCTGGTCTGGACGAAATGGGACTCAGGCTGGCCAAGCAATGAAAATTTGGGACTGTTGTGCACACATCTTTACAAGCGCTTTGAGTAGTCAGAAAGACTAGAAAGGCGCTATATAAGTACAGTCCATTTACAGTCCATTACAAAGACCTGCTCCGCCAACATCCCAGATCAAGCACTCGATGGGTGGAACGTGTTCCGAGCTGAAGGAGTGCAAGACTCTGGCGGGACGAGGGGAGGCGGACTCTGTGTTTACTTCAATGGTGCTTGGTGCTCAAGCAGAGTCAAAGTGGATGGACACTGTTTCCAGATGGTGAACATTTTAGGTGAAGATAATACCCATATTATTATCTTGCCTCCCTTGTTTGCAGCAAGCCGGAGAGCAAACAGCTTTGTGACCGCAGTGAAAATGTTGTTTTTGAGAGGTTAAACGCCAACAAACATGGATTGAAGCAGAATATTTTGTTAGATAAAAACGTGAATTTTGGAAATGATTACATCTATGACTTTTGGACTTTACAACGCTCTGGAGCTGGAAATGTTTGGATCACATGGAAACAGCCTTGATGTTACGCTCTGGCATCCTCCATCAGCTGTGCCAGTGAGTCGGTGACACAGCGCTACTAGCTTAAAAACACATGTAGAGTTTGCGGACGTAGTAGCTAAATCTGTCCATGAAAAAAAAAATATTTTTCAGCAGATATCTTAGTTACAATAAGATTGAGCTAGCAAGGCAGTTTTGTGTTTATATGTGTGGTATTTATTCAGTTTGGAAAATCCCACAATCTCTAGAAAGCATTAGCTCAAGTCAGCTGGCTGACTCAACAGGGACTAGAAATAGTCTCTGTTGCTAGGTGGTAACTAAGGGTCGGCCTACTGAGTAGTAAACTAGGTTTCATTACATAGGATGCTACTGACGTGTCAGACCCCATGTGTTTCCAGGGAACGGAGATAACGTTAGCAAATTGCCCCACAATATGAATACATTTTGATTCTATCTGTTTATTTTGTTGATAACTGTTGTATAATCGCAATATTACACTTAAGGGTGTGCTTAATGTCAATTGCCTCAGTCCTGACCGCATTACTGTCGCGCCAATAATGACGTTAAGCACACCATCTCGTGTAATATTGCTTAAATGGTGATTTGAGGTTGAGATACATATATAACAAAAGATTATCTACATACAAGGATATCTTATTAATAGTATACTCCATATTGTAGCCACGTATATCAGGGTGACATTGAATAGTCTCATGTGGCATGTGGCTCCAGCGCTAAGCAAATAGTAAAGGGCTAAGTACAGACCCCTGCCTAGCGCCTCTGCAAAGCCTAAATTGGGCAGACAGCATCTGATTCGTGAGTATCCTTGCAGTAGGATTGCTGTACAGTAGCTTGATCCAAGAAATTAACTTATCACCCATCTGAAACTTTTCCAGGACTGCAGAGGTACGACCATTCAACTTGATCAAACACCTTTTCAGTGTCTAGAGTCAGTATTATGAATTCTTTCAGAATTCTGGGGTGCATGATGATAAAAAGGCGTCTGAAGTTGAGAAAAGAGCTCCTTTCAGGGACAAAACCCCTTTGATCTGTATGCACAAGTTTACCCTTTAGACTTGATGAGTCTTCTAGCTGGCATTTTGGCCAAAAATGTTTGGGCTCAGTTCAGTAGAGAGAGAGATAGGTCTGTAAGACTTCCTACTTCCTCCAGATCTTTCCCTTTCTTTGGAATTAGGGTAATAATAGCTTCATTCAGTGTTTGGGCACATTACATCAGTTGTGTTTTAAGTAGAATTATTTGGAGTTAACCACTTACATCCAGTTTGAGCATCTTTCCGATGATCACCTCCAGTACGTCTCGTCGAATTGACGGAATGTACATGGTCACCCTCAGGAGGTTGTGGACATAACACTCCTGTAGAAAGCAACAAACTATCAATCAACAAAACACTACTATGTTAATGATGCAGATCAGATTTTACTCTTCAGTACTTTTTCTAGATTTCAACTATGCCTGATGTGTGTTCAGACAGAAGCTGGTTTGAACAAGACAATGTTGACGGCACGCAATATGTTACAATATACAGTACATCTATGTATAATGTGCATCACGTCTGAGCACCTAAACATTAAATTAAAAGGATTTTGTGGCAATTACAGTGACCAACTTGTAATTTTTCCACACTTCCACAGCTTGTTTGAGCATTCTGATCAGTGTTGCACCGATTACTGCAAGTAGCCAAAACTAATCAGATTCAACTCGCACTGTCTGAGAATGGCTGAACCTCTCTATTGCCTCCCCACAGGATAAGAGGTCTGTTTCCTGATGTCATTGAAGTAACCACGTTTTCTGGGTGACGAGGTCACCTATATACATGCATTCGCTACTTGCTGCTGTTTGAGGCCACCGACAAAATACAACCAGGTCACCTTCAAGTGTGATGTGGTACAACAATCGTAGAAAAGGTTTCAGTCGTAGTCATCTGGACACTGTTGTCAGAATCAAGACGTTTCGGCTCCCATCCGGAAGTCATTCTCAGTTGTGAAAAAATTGGACGGGAACTGGAAATTTAAGTTACTCTTCTTGATTCTGAAAACAGTGTCCAGATGACTATGACTGAAACCTTTTCTACGATAGAACACTCCTGGACGAATGAGGGACTACACCGTGGTACAACAATCACAATTGTCCTATGTCAAGTTTGGCAGTCCTGTATGATGTGAAGCATCATTCAGTTGTCTCTTACCAGTGTTCTGGAGGATTTCTGTACGAAGGGGAAGTTCTCTTGGAGAATGGGCATCAGGAAGCGACTCGTGCTGTAAGAAGACGACAAACCTTTGCAGTACAATACATAACACTGGGCAGGAAATTAATGTTTGTGAAGATCTGATGAAGATCATGCACAATAATGCACGCTTGTACTGTATTTTTAAATATGCAGTTAGAAAGTATTTTCAAAACAACAATCCATACAATACTGACTGACAGTATCCCTTGTCTCTTGTCTAGTTTTGTCATAGTACTTATCCCTTGTAAAGATTATCCTTGAGAAAAAAACAATTGGACTGTTTAAGAACACATTTTAGAACACATTTATATACGGGCATGTTCACTAACCATGTTGCAAATTACCATCAGTGTCCACAATATTTCAGATCTGACGGGGACTGTTCTGACACGTGCTGCGCCTGTCTGGAGAGCAATGGACTAACTAAAGTTTTCTGCTGCTGACCTTGGAATATTGGTTTAAGAGAAGACTGTTTTGGAACTGGAAGCATACATTCATCAAGCAAAAAGCAGGCTGTTTGTGAGGAAGTAATTGGTTAAACAGCCCGATATCCTCAGCTTAGTGATAGGCTGGTTAATTGGTCAGCCGATTAATCAGGCTGATTATCTGGCATTCTGAGATATTCGGCATTGGCCAATGCCTGGGCTCACGAGCCAATAAACAAAAAATGTCAGCCTCATCAGTGTGGCTGCTGTGGAACGATGTTAGCGCTCCGCCTCTTGAGTTTTGGGAAGGTGGTGAAAAAGTTAGTTTCGAGCCCTGTACTATAACTCTCACGCATCCTGCTGTAAACGTTTGCCTAAATTTGCTCAGTCACCATCGTCTTTTCTAAATGTTAACACGTCTCTCCCATCCTGTATAT
Source organism: Siniperca chuatsi (assembly GCF_020085105.1). NCBI lineage: Eukaryota > Metazoa > Chordata > Actinopteri > Centrarchiformes > Sinipercidae > Siniperca > Siniperca chuatsi. Next base: position 24,121,816 of record NC_058062.1, on the reverse strand, counting down.
TAGGTTGTAATGTGCATGGAATAATAGAATTATACATGACTTTTCTTTGTTTTGATATCGGCATTATATATTGGCCATCGGCCGCATGGGAAATTGAAAAACTCATAATCAGTCGACCACCACATCAGCTCATCAAAGATCAGTGACTGAATGAGATACGAGTCAAAGTGAGAGATTTATTGTAAAACTCAGCCTAGTTAATAAGTAGTTATTACTGGCTGCTTGAATCATATCACACTGGACTGAAGCTGCTGTGAAACATTAGAAGTCCGGAAAAGTAAGCAGGAGGGAAACAGAAAGGTGAAGTCTTGTAATCCTGTTGGTAATAACAGGATGTTGCGTTGCTGTTCTTTTGCCTTATGCTGTGGTGCTGTCCTGAGTTTCTGCAGTAAGGTTGCTTTATAATGCAGACGTTACAGTTAGCAGTGATAAATCAGGTACAGCAAATATTTGTATGTATTTCCATTCCATCCTTCTATATTTTGTGCCTCTGAACAGGAACACCTTAAAATACATATTGCATGAGACCAAACATGCAATTTTCAGTGGTGCCGCTTTTCTTTAATTTTAGTAAGATGTTAGTGCGGCCCTTTATTAAATAACGACAAATGCAATTTGACTGTTTAGTGCCTAAAAAAATCCTTAGTAAATATCCCCCACATTCCCTAAAGGATTGTTCAACTAGCATGCATTCAGCAGGTTAGGGCTGGGCGGTATGGCCTAAAATTTATATCACGGTATAATTTGAAGTGCAGATGTTAACAGTATATATCACGGTATATTCGCTTTTCTTAAAAGTTTAATATAAATGCTACTGAAGGGGTAACGCACTGGTATGGCAACTGCATGGCAGTTTACTGTACTTTTGAATGTATTACTAGGACATATTTCACATAGTACAGAGACATTTTAAGAACATGTATTGTGCAAAACTGCAATAAATAGAAAAAAATACAAAACCTTTTATATTTGTGTATATATATTTTAAAAATACTTATGTATATATATAATATTTGAAAGAATACATTACCCTATTTCTAGTAGGTTATTTCTTAATTCTACTTAATTTTACACCTTATTTTAGTGTTTACTCACAAACTACTTTAATCTGCTCACCTTGCTTTTCCCTTCACTTCTCTTCTTCCCAAGCGCGCGGGAGCGAGGGGAGGTTGTCCTCCAGTTAATTGATCGCAGCTTTTTTTGGTCAAGCAAGATGAGGGCTCTACTGGTCAGCACGGGGTGGGAAAATTCATACCGGTGTACTTTCTATACCGTTTATATATCGTCCACCACTACCGGAGGTATAGACTTAGAATATTATGCATTATATTTGAACAAATACATATGTTCAAATAGATGCAGTGATCAGTAATATGCTGGGGTTTTTTAAGAAAAACATTTGTTATTGGAAATTCAGAGCTGGTTCATTTCTGGCCCTAACAAAGTATAAAGCCAAAACTTTACGTTTGGTGAATAAAAACACTAAAACCAAGACAAGAAGAGAACAAACTGGCAGAATAATAAGTGACTTACGATGGAACATATCTGGTGATGAGCTGCAACGCCTGGTGACACTGATCGAAGTTTCTGGGGAGGTCTTAACAAATCAAAGTGGCAGTAGAGAGTTAATTCATTTGCATTTAACCAGAGAATTTGAGGCGGAGGATGTATTCTCTGCTGCTGCCCTGCTTCACAGTCACACTGCTCACTGCCCTTCTTTTCAACCTCAGCAAGCAGCAAAACACCAATATATGCAAATGTCATTTGAAAGAAGGGAGGGGTGACCTACTCTCATCTTCATCATCTGAATCAGAGATATCGACTCCTCCTTCACAGACGGTCACTCTCTCTGGAAGAAAAAAACACACGCGTGTTATTTCACCATGAGTCACTGATGGTGGGAAACAGTAAATACATTATATGGCCACTGTTCCCCTTTGCCTTAAACTCAGGCAACAGACTAGTGATGTTAAGAAAACAAACATTACTTTACTACTTTGACACCACTGTGAGAGCTTGAATTCCGTATTTTATCTGATAAACTTTGGGTTATTTTACCACCAGTCAGGGGAACCTACTGGGAGTGAAGTGGGAGACCACCATCTTGAGGCAGGCACACAGGTAGACAGTCTGTGCTGAGACCAGGTTACTGAGGAAGGCCATGTACTCCTCCACCACAGCCTGGCTCCGGCCCACCCACGGAAGCCTCTAGAAAACACAACCAGAGAAACGTTTTAACGGTCGACAGGCAGATTATTAGTTTGCCCAATATCTTGATGGATAATTGGATGTCTGATGATGAATCGTGTTACACAAAGATGCGGGCACTATACAGTATTCCAGAAGATATACCCATTATTGCAATTTGCTTCTGAATAATTGATAATACTCTATCATGGTAAAAGTGATTTTATGTTATGATGTCAATATATCTCATAACATCAGAGACTGCTGTGCCCACATCTTTACAGAGACCTGCTCGGATCAAGCGCTCGACGGGCGGCCCGTGCTCCGAGCTGACAGAGCGCAGGACTCCGGCAGGATGAGGAGGACGAGGACTCAAATGTCGAACCTTAATTAAACCTAACCTAATTAAAAAAATGCACTGCAGAATTATTTTCTGGGTGTTTACGTGTAGGCTATGTATATATGTACATAATTAACTGTATATTGTTTTATTTTATATTACCCTATTGTAATATGTATTTAATTATCTGTTGTGTTCTTTGTGTGTAACATGAAGGGACTAGAGATTTTCATTTCATTATACAAATTGTGATGTAAAATGATAAATAAATGACCTTGTACCTATATAACGCTGTAGAAACTATTATGAAATAATCAGACAGAAAGGTCTGCTTTTGGCTAATTCCGTGAATACCTGAGAAATCAAGGTTACTTAGATCAACTCAAAAGTCATTTAAAATGTATTAATAATATTGCCATTAATCAGTCCTACCCACTGATTTAAAACCTTGCCCACAATGGTCTAATAAAACCTGTGGCACATTCAGGGGTCCCATGCTGCGCACGGTATTTCCAGAACCGAGTCAGCCACCTACTCAGTCCAAGTAGCTACACAGCAACACCGTGAGGACAGCAACTACCAGTTATTTTCTATTTGGATTAATCTGACCATTTTCTCAATTAATCGACTTGGTGTTGTCGATAAAATGTTGCAATTCTGAAAAATGTCAAAAACAATGTCCCAGAGGACAAGGTGACATCTACAAATTTGTCCAACCAACAGTCCAAAACCCAAAGATATTCAATTTATGTATTTATTTATTATTTATTGAATCATGTACAACCGAGAAAAGCAGCAAATTATCACGTTTGATAATGTTTGGCATTTTCCCTTGAAAAATGACTGAAGCGATTAATCTTTGGTACTTAATTTAACCTAGCTGTATAATATTTTGATTTGCACATCTCTTATTTCTTACTAGAAATAACTGTCTCGTTGCTTATTTTATTATTATTTCTATTTCTATTCCAGTGCTTCTGCTCCTGTGTGCACTGAGTGGCAGTGAGCAGCTGGAAGAAAGAGTTAATCAATAAAGGATTTCTGATTCTAATCAATTATCAAAATAACTGCCCATTTATTTTCTATCAACTAGTTGATTAATCGCCTAATCGTTTCAGTTCTTAACATGGTACAGGTCCCCATGGTGGTTTGTGAATATGAAAAGCTACAATAGGCACTGTTCACGCTTTCCCTCTGGTCTTTCCACACTCACCAGGACAGTATAGATGAGCTGCTCATGGTCCTTGGTTAGCTGGGTCACACAGCTCCGGAATTCTTGTAGCCAGTTGATGATCTGAGCATCCTGTCGGAGGAGAGAGCTCACTGAGAAACAAAGGTACGTAATCTACGCTTCCTGTTATTACACGGATCTCAGGTCACCTCAAACACACTGACACTTTGAATGTACCTTTATCTCTGGATCAGCCAGCTGGTGTTTCAGCAGCTCATAGTCACCGGAGTCTCCCTTCAGACAAGACAAACAGCGAGTCATACACGGTAAGCTGCCAACCAGCTCACGTTTCCCTTGTTAATATACGTTAACGTTAGCAACACAGAGCTATTCTCCATCATTAACACCTTCGGTCAGTGTTCAAACGTTCCTAGTCTTTTTAATTAATAACGGCTAAGACAGACTGGCATAACGTTACCACTCACCTGTTTATGTTTAGCTAACGTCTCCACAACACTCCCTCCAAACCTGACAGTCTTAACAGGAGGAGTGTTCAAAAAGTCCCGGCCGTGTGTCTCCATGTTTCTCCGCGCTCATGGAAGAAGTAACGTGAACGCTGGCTGGTTTTTGAGATGCTAGCAAACGTTGGCTGTCTTTACGCTAAAAGATTCAGCTGAAGAGGAAAAGGCCGTGGTCTCATTTTTATTCGGTAAGGTCATTAACAGTCGAATGTTAATGATTTTTGTAAAGTTATTACAATGTTTTGAAAATAAATGCCATACCATGCCGAACATAAACAAGCGCGTGGAGAGAACCGCGTACTTACGGAAGTGAATACATTCTTCTTCTTTGGTGTTTCATGGCGGGCGGCGGGCGGCAGCCGTCGTTAAGGTGCATTACCGCCACCTACTACGTTGGAGTGTGGACCAGAGTTATCTATCTCCTTTAACAAACAAACAAAAACAAAAAACATACACACATATTTCACTGATCACTAAATTCTTTTGATTAGCCCAGTTTCTTTAAAATAATGGAAAAGCCTCCCTAACCCGATGTCAAACCCATTTTTTGGACTAATTTCTTCCACTCCAAGCTTCCTGATTTCCCTCTAGTGATTCTCGTGCTGGAGTACTTTTGGCAGTGAACAATTACATGCTCCACTGATTCCTCTCTTCGACAGGCCTCACAGAATCCAGAGGGATGGCCGTTTATTAAGTGCAGGGTTTTACTAAGTCCGGTGTGTCCTACCCTCAGCCTCGTCAAGACGCTCTCCTCTTTGGTGCACTTCTCGCTGCACTGCAGAAAGGTGTCCTCCTGTGCTCTGCCACTCTTTAATGATGTGTAATAATTATTCCTTTTGTTCAGATTTACTGATCTCCTCATGCTTCAGAGCATGTTCTGCTAATGCGTCCACACCTTCATTGCCCTTAATCCCTCTGTGAGCTGGTATCCACACAAATGTTATCAAAATGTTCATGTTTCATATAGCTCATTAACTATATCCAGCTTACTGTGAGATGTAAATGACTGCAAAGATATTAATGCAGAACACGACTCTGTACAAAGAATAACCTTTTTTATTTGTAACTCTTCTATCCACTGTAGTGCTGTTGCAATCGCCAACATCTGGACTGTATACGGATAAATGATCTGACGTCCTTCAATTAACAGAAACGTGAAAGGCTGGTATTCTGAAAGCAAAACCTGTGCTCCCTATATTAGGATGTCTGTGGATGTCTATCTTCAGAATGCCCTTGAAGATTTGCCCAGCAGTTCATCATTAACTGTTTACGTCTAATATGCAGCAGCGCTTCACCCACCTCAGCCTGAAGGACGGACACAGGAGTTGCTTTGACAGCTCCACAACAAAGTCTCAAAGCTAGAACTTGCACCACCTCCAACTTCTTGAATGAGGTTTTTGCTGCCACCCACACTCTAACACTGATCTAATCAGCGCTTGTTAAACATCTCATCACATTCAATATCTTTTTACACTTGGTGTTTATCCCATTAATATGTTCATTACATGTTAACTTTGCGTCAAACCACGCACCCAAAAATGTAAAGACTTTGACTTGCTCTAACCTTTGCCCATACATCTTTATCTGTGCATCAACACCTCTCTTTTTAGTGAACATTACTATTTAGTTTTTTTCAGTTGAAAACTTGAATCCCCATGAATATGACAATTTTTCAACCACAATAACTGCCTCTTGTATTTTTCCCATAATATGATTAATGTTCTTTCCCCTTTTTCACAAGGCTCCGTCATCAGCAAACAATGACCGTCCAATATCGCCACGAACTTGAGAAAAAACAATGTATAAATGATGTTTTTTCTCAAGTCTGGGCGATATTGGACGGTTGTTTTAATTTTTTTATCAATCTCCTTCATATCTTCATTTAAGTCTATTTTATCCATTTCTATCTCACATATATATTTAAACATTTTGCACTGCTAAATACCCACTTCCCCAGTGTTCCCTGTGTGCACATCTAATCTAGTCCCTCTCCCATCATTTAAACAACCGTGCTATTTTCTTCTAGCAGTTCTTCAATTACCTCACCATTTGCATCTGTTCTTATTCCTCCCCATCACGTGCTATGTGCATTAAAGTCCCCACATACCAACACCCTATTACCATCTAGCCCTGCAATTTGTGTTAACGTCCTCAAATCTAACTCACTTCTTTGGGAGCACCTCCTCCTCAAACTCAAGCACAACATACTCACTGTCCTTCCTCACTCCCTCTCTGGTTACCTGCAACCGTCGAGCACCTTTCAGAATTCCTCCTTTTAGGTTTGATTTTATTTCCTCCACTGTGACTCCGACTGGCACCCCTCAAATCACTCCCTTACTCCACTTACCACTTTAAACTGCCCGATTTCTTTCTTTCTTTCAGACCGCTTTCTCTGTTCTTCATTTTAAACAATCAACAAATTACCATCTCTCAAAACCTTGGCTATTTGAATGTTCCCAATCTGGTTTCTCAAAACGGTTGTCAACTTCACCGGACTCATTGAAGAAATTCCAATTTCCTCGCCAAATCTCAATATAATCTTAAATTCCAACCCTTCTTGATCTCTCCCCTCTATTCCTCCTCCAAAACCTTCACTGCTCCTGATTTTCTTTGTACTGGTCCCAGCAAAATTATTTCCTCTTTTCTCCCTCCTTCTCTCACTACCTTGGCTTATGTCCATACTCATACTCTCCATACTCCATACTCCATACTCATCACTATCAACTATGTCAGAATCTCCCCACTCTGGTCCATTCACAACATAGTTGTGCCTACCTGCCACAGCTTTCTTCAGCTCATTGGGTTTCTCCATTCTTGTTAGTTCTCCTCATTTCCAACATCCAACTGCCAAACGTGCCTTTCTCCCAGGATCATCTGTCAGCTTTCTCTGATTGTTTTGTTGAAAAGTTTTAACCATTCGTCGCCTCGTCACCTAGAGCGAGTGGGTACGTGACCAGAAATTAATACAAAACACCTGTGTTGCATTCAAAGTCTTCCCACAAGCTTGAGTTCCGGTTAGCCTAGGATGCATGCCTGATTATCAGTGCCCAATCCTCGTTCGAGATGAACCGCGCGCCGGAAAATGGACGAGATCAGGCAGCAGCAGCAGAGGGCAATGACAGAAAGCTGCAGTCAAGTCGGACACTCTCCAGCAGCCTTCAAAGAATATACAGGAAGTCACAGAAATATTTACATCCTGTTAGATCCATCTGTAGGCTTCCTGTAGTTTGCAAACCACATTCAGATAACTTGGTCTACTTCGTGTTGTTTTTGCTTGAACATCTGCATGTGTGTAGTCCACACAGGAGGACGTTACAGCAGTAAGATAGTCTGTTATGGATGGCTATCAAACTTTAATGTATCGAAGAATCCAGCCAGTGTAGGTATGCCGATATGGATAAAATACATTTGAAAATGCCAAGTGGCTCCAAGCATTTAATGTTAGCATTTTTTGTTTCTGTGTTGCTGGTCATGTAAATTAAGCACTTTTTAAGTATTTGTGAAAATAAATCTTGAGTTTAAATGAGTTCAAAATTGATACCATACTGTTGAGCACAAACAGTTTGAATCACGTTACATTAGCTCGTTAATGGGCAGCAGGCGTTAGCTGCTCGGAGGCTCCTGCATGTGCACTCAATTTCACGTTGATCGGGATGTATAAATGGTGTTCAGGACTTGGCGCATGCACAGTTTTATACATCTAAAATTTCTGTATGTACATACTTTTCATGTTTTGTGAATAGAGCAGAGCCAAGATGGCGCCAGTTTAAAACGTTCGTTTATACAGCAGACCATCGCTTACTGAAGCCAAAGGGAGACCCCGGAGCTCATAACAAATGCTACCCTACTCACTGCGATCAACAAGATCGGTGAAAATCAAGACTCCTTTCTTGAGAAACTTCAGTGTATTGAGAAATGTGCCAACGAGAACTTCTGTTGGAGATGCAGATGAGGGGTCTTACTACTACCATGACAGAGTTGGAGCAAAGGGTCTAATCTCTAATGAGAGAGAACAATGTGCTAAATGAAATCGATGCCTACAAGATGGAATTTGAAGATTTCCGGTGTCCTGGAACAAGAAAGTGAAAACGTCAAGATGACTGTGATTAAGTTACTGTCCAGAGTCTCACCAGGGATCAAGGATTCCCTCCAAAACACGGTGGATGTGGCACATCGATTTGGACCCAAGAATTCTAAGGGCGGCAGGAATGGTACGAACACGCAACCACGCCGCATTATTGTACAGTTTCTATCACGAACACGTTGTGATCGTGTTTGGGCAGACACCAAACACTCAGTTTCTGAAGCAAAAAAAAATCAAGATCACAGAGGACTTAACACAACATGTAAGGGATGCAAGAGCCAAACTGTGGCCACTTGTGGAACAAGCAAGAAAAGAAGGGAAGTTGGCTAGCTACAGTTGTCCATTAGCCATCATCGCTGGAAGAAGGATCGCAGCACAAGATGTCACCTCATCTTCAGATGGTTCATCAGCTGCCTTATCCCATTCCAAGGTTACTACTTGATATAGTCTGTCCACTGGAGTTTCTAGATGATTTCTTCTATTTAGTCTTCAAATGGAAGTTAACTTTTTCTTAAAGGGGAACCCCCTAAAGATGGGTTGAATATGTTCATTTGCTGAGGTTACTGTTAGTCTGTGAAGATAACATTATCTCAGCTCAGTAGATTTAAGAACATTGCATTTATCTCTACTGTTTAGACAGTATGCCTTGGACTGTTTCAGAAAGGTCAGGTATTTCTTTTTTTTATTTAACTTTCCATATATATTTAATTACATTTATTATTGGCAAGGGCGCCAGTAACTTTTCTATACAGTATTTGCCTCCTTGCCTGCACTTTGCTTCTTACAAGATAACTTCTTTTCTAATGAATACGAATTTACTGACCTTTTTCTGTTTTTTTTATTCCATTGAACAAAGATTCTGAATTATTTCCTCTGTATTGGACTAAGTTATTGAATGATATTATACTCCTTGTTCCTTTACTTTTTTTAGTTGGGGGGCAGTGTCCATTAATTTAGGCACATTTTACTTTGCCTTCATTTTTCCGCAGCCAGGAAGGTTCCCCCCTTAATCTCCTCTTTAATGTTGGAGAAAATATATTTCTCTTTTAGTTTTACAATACCATGTTTGAGTCTGCAGCTCACTTTAACATATTCGTAATTTTTACTTTTGGACTTTTCCCCACATTTTCAAGGTTACACACTTTCAAGTTACTACCTATAAGGTAACAAATTTTCTCTTTCTTGTTTTTCTCGTAATGTACGAAGCCTAAGAGAAATAACCAAAAGAAAAGCCTTATTTTTGTTTTGTAAAGCACAAAAAAGGACATTTACTTTTTACAAGAAACGCAACTCATGTCAAAGAGACGAAACATTTTGGCGCAATCAGTGGGGTGGGAAAGCTCTTTTTTGTCATGGTTCTAATCATTCCGGGGGCATTATGATCTTATTTGATCGTAGCTTTAATGGATCTATTACTGAATCACAACTTTCTTCTGAAGGCAGATGGATATTAATTGTTATTCAAATTGGTGATTTGTTAATTATTTTAGCCAATATTTATGGTTTTAATAGGACCACTCTAAATAAGGCACTCCTTCAGGAGTTGCCTACCAAGATACTCACTCTAAAAAATACATTTCCTTCAGCCACACTCAATATTGGTGGTGACTTTAATGAGGTCTGAGGATCTGTATGTTGACAGATTTCCCCCAGAGGTAGAACAAGTCACCTATCATTATTAGATGCGTTCAGATTTGTAAATCTAAACTCATCTAATTAATTTACATGGTTCAAAGCTGACTTGTCTCAGAAATCTCGCATCGATCTTTGGCTTATCTCTGGTTCTCTGGCACCCTCCTTATGCTCTCCTGCTCCTCTAACGGACCATGCTGGAATTGATCTTTTCCTATCCAATGCAAAATTCAATAAGCAAACGTAATTCTTCTTTCCTTCAACAATCCTCCTATTGTTTAGGCATTAAGGAATTTTAAATAGCTTCATAACCAGACATTTTATCTGCCCTATTTCTACATGGGAGTTGTTTAAATTTGAAGGTAGGAAATTTTCCATCAAGTTTGGCAAACTAACTCAAAAACTAAAATGACAAGAAATGCTAACATTTTAAAAGAAATAAATTATATTTTAAATATACCTCTTCCTAATGATGAAGATAAAACAAAATTGCTGAATATGCGTTATATTAAAAGGCAAAAGGGGCATTTATCAGATCAAGGTCAAAATGGTTGGAATTTGCGGGGGGGAAATGATGGTACAAAAAGATTTCGTCATTACTCGTCAATAACAATCTCTGCATCTATTTCTAATTTTTATCAAAATGATATACTTCTTCTTTTGACGCTCAACCTTGCAGCTCTATTTTTTGATAAAGTTCATTTATTCCTAAAATAAGTCAGGAAAGTCTAGAACTGTGAGAAAGTCCTTTAACTATTGAATAACTTGATGCTATTATCAAGAAAAACCCCTCCAACAAAAGCCCTGGACCCGATGGGTTGCCATTTGAATTTTACAGAACCTTGGGAGGATATTAAAGACATGATTCTGGCTGTCTTTGAGGAATGTACTGAGAATGGAGAGTTAACTGAATCAATGAAACAAGGCCTCATTACTCTAACCCCTAAACCAAACAAAGATATATTCATATTTATATAATTGGCGTCCAATTTCATTAATAAATTTGGATTATAAATTGTTCGCTTCACTCTATGCTAAAAGACTGGAACCTTGTCTGAATGAAATTATATCACCAACTTAATATGAGTTTATGAAAGATAGACATCTAAGTAATAACATTTGTTTAATCCTAGATATATTAGATTACTCTGATTTAAGTAATAAAGAAGAAGTTATACTTTTTTTTTATTTTTACAAAGCCTTCGACACTGTCGAATTAAGTAAAGATTCACTTATGAATGGGTGTTCCCATTCATAAGTGAATCTTTACTTAATTTTGGCTTTGGGGAAAATTTCTGAAACATGGTTCACACTCTATAACAATATCAACAGCAGGGTCTCTTTAGTTAACGGTACATCACCTCGTTTTGATGTTAAAAATAGGAGATAATACTTAATAGTTAGTCGACTAGCTGATGACAAGTGTCTCTTTTTGAAAAATGAAGATCAAGTGCCGGTCATATTGGGCGCTTTAAAGAATTTCTCTAAGGCCTCAGGTCTTGCAATTAATCAGAGTAAATGTGACATTTTAACAGTACATAATTCTGATTAGACATCAATTAGTGGTACAGAAGTAAAAAAAAAAATCAGTAAGATATCTTGGTATTTTATTAAATAAGTCAGCATCTGACAGAGTATCTGCCAACTTCTCACCCGAGGTAGAAAAAGCAAAAAAAATCTTTAATTGTTGGTTGCAGAGACCTTACCATACAAGGCGGTGTGCTGCTGTCAAAGGCAGAAGGTATCTCAAGAATAGTACACCCTGCCATCTCACTTTATGTTGATCCAAAGATTGTTCAGCCATTGATTCTCTCCTATTTAACTTCATATGGAAAAACAAAAGTATGTTAAAAAAAAACATGTATTTTTTAACATGTATCTTTAATGCATTGTATTTTCAAACAATCAATCAGATCTTCAAGATCAATTGGATTAAGCCGTGTTTATCTAAAAATAATTCTCAATGGTCTTATTGTTACAGACTCGCCAGGTTCCCCCATCAATCAACCTCCACAAGATCCCTCGCCGGAATACTAATTACACGCACCTGCTCCCCTTCAGCATCAAATCAGTTCTGGATAAAGGATCACCGCTCATCCCGGTCAGTTGTCCGGTCTCGTTAATGACAGAAAGGACTACTCTCGACAACCCTCGAATTATTCCCTCTACATCTTCTTCGCGCTTCCTCTCCAGCGTGTTCTCCATCCGTGTCCGTGCCAGCGAGGTACCTCTCCACTGCGTGTCTCCCTACCAGCTCTCCACCATCCACGACAGATCCATAAGATTAAGGACAGTATCTGGGCTCCTTCTTCATTGTCTGTGCTTCCATTACCTGCCATCTGTGTCTGCTCTGCTGTTGTTGCAATAAATCTCCATCTTGTCTCAAACATTACTTTCAAACATAATTGTTCTTCACATTCATGCATAATATGGAACAATCAGCATGTACTGTCTAGAAACAACTCCAGATACATATATATATATATATATATATATATATATATATACATACATATACTTACTGATAGAGGCAACCTCTACGGATATGAAGACTGTTCAGAATGAGGGTATAAATATTTCTCAAAGAATATAACCATGTTATAAAAAGTATATCACCAAAGTTACTATTTCTCATCAAAAGTGTATTATTATATGGTCCTCTGAGTGGAGAAATCCCAAGCTCTTAATTGGTAGGAAAGACCTATCTGATCGTATGTGTAATAATCATCATATGGAAACTAACTTTTTCAGAAATCTTAGCAGAGAAAGTTTGGTCAGACCCTAATAAATTCCTCATTCCTAATAAAATATAAGAAGTTCACATGAAGATAATATATAGATACTACCCTTATAATAAATCATTACATTTAAAGCAGATATTTCTCCAGTATGTTCTCTCTGTAAAGAAGTTGAATCACTTATTCTATGAATCTACTTACTCTCAAGAGTTCTGGGTTGAAGTTGCTCTGTTGATTTAAGTTCTATTCTATTATATTTCTAAACTGTAATACTGGCTCATAATCCACTAACTAAATATCACATCCATAAGACTAGAGTGCTCCAAACAACACCTAATATCCGCTTATTTTGTGTTGAACTACAATATCTCTTTGACTGTTTCTAAGATAGTCACAAACAAGAAAGCTAATGAGCTATTGAGACCTCTCAGATAATCAGAAAAACACTTTGTAACAAAGATAAATAAGTTGTACAATATGTGTGTAAGTTTACATCTCTCTCGCTTGATGTTGTATACATTGTTTTCTTTTGTTTTGTTTGTTTTGTATTATGGTTTTTCTTTTAGTTTGTTAATGGTGTTTCATGTTTGAATACAAACTGTTAAAATGATCACTCCTTAATGTGATCAGATGGATTGTATATATTTCTATACGATATATTGTAATACTTGAAATGTGATGTGAAAAAAAATGTTTTGTGAGTATGCCATCTTTAAGTATAAAATCTACTTTTATACCCAGGCTTTGTGAAAATGTAACCACATGCTGTCCAAGGGATAACACTTGGGAGTATTGTGTGTTACAGAAATGAAACGTTAACACGTCTTTTAGGCTGTGGGCCGAGGCTGCGTATCAGTTTTAGAAAATAATGATCCCCATTGAGGGAGGACCTGGATTTCTAAAGTTGTTAGGATTATTTTATTCTTAATCAGATTCTGTTTGTTGCCACTTGAAATTCTTGCACAGTTTTCCAAAATCATTGTCTAAAGTTTGTTGAATTTGCAGGAAAACGCTACAGCTTTCTATATCAGTCAAACCAATAGCATGTCATTACACTGAGCAGATTTGGCCTATGAGGAACTGAGGAATCAGTTGATGGACACAACAGAAAACGTTGGTAGCACCACCACTTGACGTGTGATGGTAAGTATTAATGTTATTGAAAAATGCTAGCTATGCAATTTGTTTGTTTTCTACAAAAATATTTTCAAATGTACAGTGGTGTGAAAAAGTGTTTGCCCCCTTCCTGATTTCTTATTTTTTTGCATGTTTGTCACACTTTAATGTTTCATCAAACTAATTTAAATATTAGTCAAAGATAACACAAGTAAACACAAAATGCAGTTTTTAAATGAAGGTTGTTATTATTAAGGGAAAACAAAATCCAAACCTACATGGCCCTGTGTGAAAAAGTGATTGCCCTCTAAACCTAATAACTGGTTGGGCCACCCTTAGCAGCAACAACTGCAATCAAGCGTTGGCAATAACTTCCAGTGAGTCTTCTACAGCACTGTGGAGGAATTTTGGCCCACTCATCTTTGTAGATGTAATTCAGCCATATTGGAGGGTTTTCGAGCATGAACTGCCTTTTTAAGGTCATGCCACAGCATCTCAATAGGATTCAGGTCAGGACTTTGACTAGGCCACTCCAAAGTCACTCCAAGAGACTGGAACATGTAATTGGTAAGCTGGTTTGAATCCTATCTATCAGATCGATCTCAGTTTGTACATGTTAACGGTGAGTCCTCCGTGCACGCCAAAGTTAGTCATGGAGTTCCACAAGGTTCTGTGCTTGGACCGATTCTATTCACCTTTATATATGCTTCTTCTAGGCAATATTATTAGGAAACACTCCATAAACTTTCATTGCTATGCAGATGATACCCAATTATATCTATCGATCAAGCCAGTTGAAACTAACCAGTTAACTAAACTTCAAGCATGCCTTAAGGACATAAAGACCTGGATGACCTGCAACTTTCTCATGTTAAACTCTGACAAAACTGAAGTTTTTGTACTGGGTCCCAAACACCTCCGAGACACATTATCTAAAGATATAATTACTCTAGGTGGCATTGCCCTGGCCTCCAGCACCACCGTAAGGAACCTCGGAGTTATCTTTGATCAGGATTTATCCTTTAACTCCCACATGAAACAAACTTCAAGGACTGCCTTTTTTCACCTACGTAACATTGCAAAAATCAGGCATATCCTGTCTCAAAATTATGCCGAAAAAATTAGTGCATGCATTTGTTACTTCTAGGCTGGACTACTGCAATTCCTTATTATCCGGCTGCCTGAATAAGTCCCTTAAGACTCTCCAGTTGATCCAGAATGCTGCAACACGTGTACTGACAAGAACTCATATTTACATACAAGAAGAAATCATATTTCTCCAATATTAGCTTCTCTGCACTGGCTCCCTGTAAAATCCAGAATAGAATTAAAAATCCTTCTCCTCACCTACAAAGCTCTTAATGGTCAGGCACCATCGTATCTTAAAGATCTCATAATACCACATTATCCGACTAGAACACTGCACTCCCACAATGCAGGGTTACTTGTGGTTCCTAGAATCTCCAAAAGTAGAACAGGAGCCAGAGCCTTCAGCTATCAAGCTCCTCTCCTAAGCATCAGTGAGCCACAAAACTTTGTTTCTAAGAGAAACACAACAAAAAAATGCAAGGAAGGCCAGTTACAGAGGTAAAAAGCAGTGTTCAAAGAAACAGAAAATGCTACTTCAGGTCATGGACCTGAAGAGAATGGTGACATGGTGGCATGTGAAAATGAAAACTGTAGGGTCCAGTGGTTTCATCTTGAATGTGTCGGACTTGAGGATGTCCCTGTAGCAGATAATGTCTGGTGAGGAATCCATAGCTGTGTCCTACTTCACTGTGGGCCGTTCTGCTGTGAATGGATATGCCTGTATAGCATGGAGCGCTTCAGTCATATATGAATATTAATCAATATTCATTGTGTTTACTATATTTCAATGTTTTTGGGACATTTCTGTTATTTGTAACATGGTATATGGAGATAAATAGTGTTTTGAAGTAAAAGTCTCAGTAAACAGTCAAAAAGTAAACAGTAAACATGGCCAAAACATGGAGACCAGCTGACTATATCTTTATAAACTGTATCATAAAGGTTGTATTTTACTGTATTTTCATCATCACATTTACAGTTACATTTGTAGTCAAGCAGTAGGAGCATACATCCAGCTGCATTATTAGCCACTGGACCCTTGTTATGATGGTTAGATTTTGTACTAGGCGAGGAAGAAATTTGTTTTTCTTTATTGCATCTCCATTTACTCTGGAATGGTAATAGAAATATATTTACTTATAGTGGATTCATATTCTTTAGCTTCTTATTTATCAAAGGAGACCAGATATATGCATATGTGCCTTATGGTTGAGGAGCTATTGATTCATTTTGGGTAAGTTATTTAGGAGTTTTTTTCCTAGAAATACAGCTATAGGGTTTATTATTAATTTATCTGCCATGCTGTTTAATATCACTACAGCCTCAATGGTGAATGTCATTATTCTTATGGAATAATCTAATTTCCGTGTAGGCTATGTAAATGGACAAACATTGAGGATGATGAAATCAAAAAGCTGATCTTAAAATATGAGTCCATGTCTAATATCTTATTTTAACTGTCACTAACTGTTCATTTCGTTTCTTGTGTTTTTTTATTGTTGGCAATGTGTTCATTTTCTCCAGTAGTAGATCTGAATTTAAAATGTTGTGTTAAAAAAGAAAGAAAAAAAGTGTTCCCATGATGCACCTGTCCTGCAGGTGCACCTGCGAAACGGTAATCTGTGCCACGCGCACGCAGAGACAGAACGAGGGCGGCTTCGTTCAAACCCGAAGAGGGGCTCGTCAGTGCGGCAGGTGGTTTCCAGCAGGTCAGTCCTTGTTCACATGTCTGCTACTGTTGCAGTGTTCCAGCGGAGGAAACGGTCAGAAGGCTTTGTGTTCACGCGTGTTGGAGGTTGCTTTTCTTTGCAAGGGGAAATAAGTTGGGAAATGTTATGAACTCACTGTTTTCGTCGCAGAAACGACGCTTGACGGCGTTTCGGCGTGTTTGCTCGCCAAATGCTTTAAGAAATGTCAGAATCTAAATTCTCTGTTTCGACTTTACAAAATGTCTTTCATATCGTGTTTCTGCGGCGGTGTTTGTTTGGGGTGTTGCTCACTTGAACCAAACCTGTTTATTAAGCTCTGTCCACCCCCAACAACACGCGAGCGAGCGCGCGCGCCCTCCAGCTGCCGTGTAGTCAGGGAGGGGGAGGGAGGGGGGGGCACACTAGACTAGAGCAATTATTAAATATCTTTCTTGTTCCCCCTTTTTTGTTACATATACATGGCTAAAATGTGCCTAATATTTCTATAGGCTAATGAAATAATACCGGCATTTAAAAAAAAAGTCATTAGGCTATTTTTGGTGCCCCCTCAGCACTTGGTGCCCTATGCACAGTGTGTGATGCGCGTGGTGGGAGCGGCGGCGCTGCGTGTAGTTACCATTACATTAGAATCACAGAGCTGAGCATCTAATCTTCCTAACTCTAAATATATAATTATATTTAACAACACTTCCCACTGCTCTGCCGGTATGTCCACAATCCTCAAACACTCTTTAACCATCGGGGTGAAAATGGTCCATCTGTTGCACGAAAATAAAGACGTTTCTCCTAATCCAGGTAGCTGGAAATGACAAATGTCCTTGCTCTTTTTGTAAAACACAAGCAAAGTAGCACGATGCTACGTGTTGTTTGAAGCTTTTGATTGAGTTCAGAACCAAAACAATACTTTTAAATTGACTTTGAAAAATATGGACATGTTCTTCTACAAAAGATTTTTCATTTAACAAAAGAAGCCAAAGTTCCCAAATGTTACGTTTATGATTGCCTAAATAAAATAGTAAAAGACTGTCAAACGCAGGGCTCGAGACTAATGGCGTCCCGTAGAAAACGTGTTTGGGACGAACAGAGCTTTCCCCCGGAGAGGGGTGTGTGTGTGTGTGTGTAACTATCGCTTAGCAAATGACAAACTTTCGAACCCTCATGCTGTTACTATAGTTACTATCACTGGCTGACTACTCAGCACGAGACCTACAAACTCTTCCTGATTCTGAAATGTTCCCGCGGTTCCGGGCCATCTAAGGCCTGCTGGCAGAACCTGCCAGTGTGCTGCTGTTACAGATCGAGCACATCTTTCGATTGAAACAGTCTAGCCAGCTGCTTGCTGCTAGCTAACTTTATCCAGGCGCTACCCTGGCTGTGTGTGAGTATATTATTTTTCCCCTGATAATGCTACATAGTGAACAACAAACCCGTGTTGAAATCGGCAGGAGGAGAGCTAGTTAGCCGCTAGCAGCCGGTAGGCAGCAGAGCCCTGCGGTGTGTTTACAGCTAACGGAGCTAAACATTAAAGCGCGCCGGTGCACCGCTTAACGGCGAGGGCCGGGAAAACGGTTTAAATGGAGTGTAACCTGTCAGCCAGCGGCAGCAACCATGTAATTGTCAGCTGACAAAACAAACAACAATGTCGGCCTACAGGGCAAAAGCCATGGCAGCTTTCCAGCATGGCCAGTAATGTTCAGTGTGATTTGTGTCTGTACGGGCCATGTGGTCGCAGCTGCTGTGTTACTAAATTGTATCCTATTTAATTTTTTACAAAAACCACATGTTTACAGATAATTTTTCAGGTTTTGTTTAAATAAATATAATTGATTTCCTCAACATTTTAATGGTGTCTTCATTATGCCACTAACAACTATAGATGATACGAACAGTAAAGGAACAACATTTTGGTTTTGGAAAGGTTTCCATTCACTTCAGTGAATTTTCACATAGTTAAAATAAGGTTAGTCTGGAGCCCTGGTCAAAGACAAAACATTAATCAGCAACAATTGTGGTAATCAATAAAATGTTGACAATTTTATCATTTAAAAATGTCAAACATTTGTCCAGCTTATATCATTGTAAGTTCAATATTATTGCATTTGGACTGTTGGTCAGACAAAACAAGACATTTGAACACCGTGGGCTCTTAGAAATTGTCAGGACCATTTTTAATGACATATCATACACAATGATCAATTGACTAATTGAAAAAAATAATTATAAATGATATTTATTATTAATTGATAATGGAAATAATGGTACTCGACAGTTTTCATTACTTTGGGCTACAGACACATTTCACTCTGTACCAAACCAGAGTTGAGGTTGGAAACCCAGCCCTAATGGCTGCTGCTGTCGTCAAACCTTTTGTCTCTCTCTCACCACAGACGGCAAAGGAATCTACAACACAACTTAACGGAGAATTTTAGTAAGCCCATAGTGTGGTTTGAGTGGTATTGGAAAGTTTGGTATGATACTGCAACAAACACCCAGAAACAAGTGAGTGACACTGAAGAGTGCCCCTGTCTCGCTCTCATTTCTACTGTGTTGATACATTTCATCAGCTCCTGTAGGAATTCCTATGTCAGCTGCGTTGCCTCTCGTCTTCACTGTAGGAGGCCACAGGTTTAAAATGTATTAAGCACTTGACTTTCCCAACCGCACCCAAAACTAACGCTGGGTTGTCGGCACTGTTGTGACCCAACAGCCTGTGCATGTTGCCCTGGCACATTCCTGGAGGGAGTGAAAGATGGAGGATAGGAGAGAGAGAACCAGTCGGTTCAGGTCTTGGCCTTGTCAGAGGTGACATCACACAGACACGAATGTGATAGAACAGATTGTTCTGGACGACGCTTCCCTTAAATCACACAACTATGCAGTTTGCATCTGTTTATGAATCTGATATTTGGTTTGGTCAGGTTGTACCATGGTTTCCATAGCTATGTTTGCTGACTCACTAGAAGTGTTAGCTGTGGAGTCTCACTTGCCTTATTTCATGCCGTCGTGCTCCTTGGGTGACCCGGAAATTGATCTGCTCCGCCATCGTGTAGGATATCAGAATTCGTTCTGCTGGGAGGAGGGAGGGGGCTTCCTGGAGCAGGAATACATGAGGCCATCCTTTATTGGAAATCTGTGCTGGGACGCTACAGCTGCTCAGACTGCTATGACACTGCAGTTTTATACTAGAACAAACAGAACCAATTCTGGTGTAATATCACTCCGTGTTCAGATTGAATCTATTTCAATTCAGTCTAGTTAAAAATAGTGGATCGTCTGATTAACATGTCTGTTAACTGTCATTTCACCTTTTTATCCTGTATCATGGATGATATATTAGAGGACAGAAGCTGCTTGTTATTTTTAAACAAACACATTTTAATTATCTATTGGTGATCATTTCCATTCACTCACATATGATACAAATCCCAGTTGAAACTATATTTTGATGTGAAATATATTTACATAATTTCCACTCTGCCTAAAGAAATTAGGCCCAGAAGATTTCTACACATTGAGACATTCTCATCATAACCTGGATTATTAAAGAATGAACTCAAACAGAATATTACATGGGAGGGACTAAAATGCAAGAAAAAGATGCAAGCGCAGGAAATGAGGAGACAAGTGATACCACCCACAGTCATAAGAGACACTCACTGACTGATCACTGATTGAAAATAGCAGGACACTCTCCTCTGGCTGGACCTCAGTGTTTCAGTGGCATAGCATGCAAAAGATTGACATATCATATTTTAATTATTTTGCAGAATACTGTATTGCTATCTGTATTGAATTGCAAAACAGTAACACTTTTTTTAATGTTTGATCTTTCAGCCACCAAATGAATAACTGACATGTTTCTACAGGTGTGTTTGACTTTTCTTTTACTTTCAAATACCAAGGTTTTTTCCTGCCATATGAAAACCATATAGGCCACAGCGTAGGCTGACCTTCTGGTCAGTCTGATGATGCTGCACTGTCTCCTCGTCTTGCTCGTTCCCTGTCTCGTTCTGCTTGCCTCAGCAGCATTTCCTCCTCAGTATGCTCTGGCTCAAACTGATAGTCTACAACAGTCTCTCTGTAGAAGTCTGATCATCGCTCCTCATCATATTCTGCCTGACATTTTCTTGTCAAAGCATCAGTACTCTGCAGCGGTACATCTTCACTAACTAGTATGCGGGTCTTTCTGCCTTGATCGTCCAATGATAGCGCAGATCTGAGTTTGACATAGAGCAGTGGTGTAGTGATGTATGGATCCGAATCCACATGTAGGCGTAAATCATCCACTCCCAACCCCCCCGAACGAAGGATTTTCTCCGGTTTAGAGACCCCCACCCGCATGGACATTTGTGTCCACCTGTACCGGTCCCTGCAGGCTCTAGTGCCTTTTAAATGATGTCGAGCAGCGCAAGCTTTCCAGGTGCTTTCTTTATTGTTGGTGTAAGAGTGTTTTACTTTTCTGATTAGAGGCTGCTGTCAGTCATCTGAAACGTTTCCACGCGCGCAGTAATGTCACATCGCGGGACATTTAAGCAGCAAAAGTAAAACCTGACGGGACAGAGGAAAGTGTCCAGAGGAACAGTTCAACTTTTAGCTTCTGAAATACGTGTTTTTCCACTGCTTTACTCCAAACTATTTCACTGTGTGTGTGTGTGTGTGTCCGATCCTGGCAGCGTGTCGGGAGATTTAAATAATCGGTGCAGTTACGGGGAGAGCTTCACCCTATTTCACCCACACGCACCCCGTCTGCTGTTAATCAGAATGGTAACTTTTATGACCCGGCCCCGCCCGCGGATATAACTGCGATCCGTGCATCACTGGAGTGGTGTGTTCATGTGCTGTTGTGTAGCTAAATCTGTCTTCCACTCTGAAGTCAGAAAAAATCATTTTTGTAGACCGTTCAATACAACTGTCAAATGTATGACTAGTTGAAACAAAATACATGTCTGATAGTTATTTTTATTCCCTGTTGAGTTTCCAAACGTCACAACTTAGGAATTCAATGATGATCTGTTGACCTTCACTTCAGCATGTGAACGCACCACCAGGAAGGCTTCACAGATCACTCCACCATTTTAACACTTTTCAAACTCTAAAATTAAGTAACTTTTAACAAGAATCGGTGTGGGTGTGTTTCATTATGATGCATTAGCTATGTTGAGCAAGCTTCAAATCAAAATAATTTTGACTGAGTAAGAAAATGAGCCACTTTGATGAATTGGAAAATGGTTGTCAGTAATCTAAGTTGTTGGAAAATACACTGATTTGATGAATAGCTGGTTGTGCAAAACCACTGGTATGGTCCTTTTTATTGACCTCAGTTCATTCAGGTTTTTCTTTGAGGTAGCAGGTAGTGGGCCTATGAGGGCACTTTTGAGTCTTTATTGTGCAGTCAAACAGAAAACGTTTAAAAGCAAAACTTTCCACACTGTAATCAAAAAATAGATTTGAGAGCAAAATAGGGCTGGGCGATTTAATCATTTTATTTTCAATTGATTTTGGACATGTGCCGCGAGGGTCACCACTGTCATGTCAGTGTCCTCCTGTTGGGGCCACAAGTCATGTCAAACACCCAGGTGCCTCAGCTTTCCCCAAACAGTGGATGCTGCCAAGCTGTCACTCCGGTCGAGACAGGCCAACAGAGGCGTGTCTTACATCTTTACGCGTCTAGTAAAACTGTTGGGTTCAAAAGCCAAACTTTTGGATTCGTGTTAATACATTTTGAATCACAAATTAATTTTACTTGCAATAAAACATTTTTTGATTGCAGTGTGGAAAGTTTGGCTCTCAAACCTATTCTGTTTCTTTGTATAATAAAGACACAGAAGTACCCTCATAGGTCTTGTTCAGAATGAGACTGATAAAAATGCAGCCCTCATTCATTTCAATGACGGCGGGGATACACAGAGGTCTCTGGCAAAAAACCAAGCAGGGTTGTCCTCCAAAAACGTTGAATGTGGTTCAACTTTTGAAAAGCCTTCAAACTCATGGATCTCTTACTCAAACTGGCTACCTGGTTAGCATTCAGCCTTGGTAGCTGCAAAACACACTTGACTTCAGCCATGAATGTTCCAGAGTCCCAACATTTAGCCATTGTAGGCCAATGTTTGAAACCGAATAATTTGATGCTGAGGATCTTGTTTGTAACAGCACCTTGAAACGCGTAGGGAGCTACAGGAAACATGTTGAATGAGTTCACAAAATTCACCAAACACCAAATTCTACAACTGACACATGGGCTGGTTTTCTGCTCCAGGCAAGGTTACAGTTGTTGAGGTGTTTGTTGAATGAATAATGCTCTCAGGGCTGTATCTCAGCCCCTGCTTTTTCTCTGGCTTACTGGTCAGACCACATACTTTGCATGATTTTTCTGAACTTCTTCCTCTGTCCAAGTAAATGATTCCACATATACGTGTCATACCTGGGTTATGTCAGCTTTGAGGAATTTTTGTGAAGACGTGTTACTGTGGATGTCCACCAAGGAGAGGCAGATGGACAGTTAACAGGCATTGTTCATGAATGCCTGGGGGAAGAAGCTGTTTGTTAAATGAAATCCCTGGTTCTTGCAGCTGCAGTTTAACTTTGTAGATATCTTTTAGTTTTCACTGTTTCTAGGATTGCCAGTGGTAGCACCACCCACCACGACATGCCCAGTGATGATATTGTATTGCACAACATTGTATTCTTAAATATCATTCCACAGTCAAGCAGAAGGAGAGCCAAGACCATGGCACTGTTGGCAGAAGAGCCGAGAACTACAATTACTCTGAGCAGCGTGCATGGGAGTGAATTACAATATAATATCTATATCTGTTTATATCAATATAAATTTGTCGCGGGTCTGAAAAGCAGCTGAAAGTTGCCACGTTGGTAACACTGTGTGTGTGTGTGTGTGTGTGTGTTGAAGAGCTGCCTGAGCCCCGCCCACGGTGAAACGCCACACAGAGGGCAGACGAGACAGAAGCAGTGCGACCAGAAATGACAGCAAAACGCGTCTCAGCAGAGATTTTTCTGTTCATTCGGCTTAAGCGCTGCGCCCCAAAATGTTACTGACACTCTTACGTAAACAAACACGCAACGGGCAATACTGAGGTCAGCAAAAATGATCGAGGTCATGGCCATACAGTATATAAGATAAGTCTAACGGCGTTATCGCAACAGGCCTACACTATCGCTTTGGTTGTCAAGTGCCATCCTGAGTATTTTTGGCTCTGTTTTTGCTGGACCTCAGCAGCCAGCGGAGCACTATTTGATGCTTGGTACCATGAGAGAAATGCAGGGTGGACTTTATTGATGTTTTCCTTATCGAATCTCATTGTTGATACGTTGTTAAAGGGTTAAATCTCACTTCTAGCAGTTTCTAGCCATTCAGATAGTTTTGGTTTGATGTTTTGAGATATCCATCTTTAACATTTATGCCTTCACAGCTTTGAAAAATTACATAAACAAACAGCAGTATCTCATTCCAGAAACGGTGTTCCCATTTTTGTTCTAAAATTCAGACCTTCGGTCAACAGTTTTCAACACTGTTTCTCCGGCCGAAAGTAGTTTCAGTGAAAACTGTTCTCAGTGAGATTTCTGAATTATGTAGAATAACCAGGACACTGTTTTGGAAGGAGCTATTGCTGCTGAATTTGAAATATCTTTGTTTAGTGCTGTGACCACCACAAACAAAATTCCTTTCACTTTCAGTGCACTGGCATGGAAGCAGGAATCTGCCGGATATCTAAAAACTAAAACTATCTGCATGGTCAGATACCATTAGAGGTAAATTTTCCTTCTATACGATTATCAGTGTCATTATGACAGCTTTACATCATTATTGAAAGGAGCACATGTATCTTAAACAAAAGCTATGACCAAATCACAAACAGACACAGTATTCCGGAACGGGCACGTCAGTCTCGTCAAATAAGCCCCTCGTATGGCCATAAGGCTGGGTGTCAACAACACTTACCTCTGTGTTAAGAATCTTTTATACAGCAGGTCTGTAACCAAGATGTATATAATCACACAATAATGTGTAGTGCAAAGCATGCAGGGAATGTTTTAGCCTCCACTCCTGCTTCTTCCTCTCTGGTTCTAACAGGCAGGAAAACTGCTTCCAAGAACCAGCCGCTTTACTGGATGTTTGGCAACTGGGAAGTAATTCCAAATGTCTCACAATATTGTCTCCCCCTCCCCCAAGTTCTCCTGTCGAAAGACTTAGAGGTCAACACAAAAACAGAATCACCAACCTTACAAATAGCAAAGATGTCAAGGGTCAGGCATCCAGAGGTAATGCTGTGTTCAAGTGTTGATGGTGAAAGTCAGAAATGTGACACTTGCCAGTTGGCTGCTAGGCAGTGCTGCTGCATGTACTGTTCTACCAGGGAAAAGACATTTCAAGCAAGCAAATGTTGACTTAATGTTGCATCAGTAGGATTTTAGGATTTTTGGAGTTTTTTTTTCTTCTAATGGTATTTTGAAACACAACTCTTCAGGCAGCTTGCCCAGCCCACTTTCCCTTCCATCTGCACGATTACAACATGAATACCTGGCATTATTGGCATTTTTCTTTTGCTTGTTGTCTTTATAAAAGACACAAACCACCAAAACAAAACAGAGCCAGTATCTAACTGAGTGCACTTAAAAGGATATGGCATGTTATTCTCTATTTTTCTTATTGTTAACAAAGCCCACAAAAAGCCCCAAACCAACAATGTTAGTCCATCTCTCACTACTTTCTGACTTCCCTACCCTGTCTGTGGCTCTAAGCCCCAAGACCATTGGTTCAGATTGAAGAACTTTTATAAATGCCTCACACAATAATGGTTTTGTTTTTAGAAAAGGCTCAGTGAATGTTTAAAACAGCTGGTCACTGTAGTTTTTGGCAAATGTTACTCAAACAGGAGGAAAGTGCATTTGTTGGGGACTATTTTCAGCTGCGGATTAATCCACACGTGGTGCTCTAGTGAGTGTTTGGGGCAGCAGGACGGTGTGTGTGGGACTGAGTCATAATAAACTGTGTGTGTGTTCATGGTAATGAAAGAACATGTCACCCAGTGTGAGTCATTGATGCGTTTTTAATCATTTTTGACAATACAGCTCTCTGGCACAGAAGAATTGGATATATCGGGATTTGGATACGAACATATTTGTTGTTGGTTTGGGTGTGCATGTGCGATTTGTTGACGATAAGAAAAGAGTATCGCCAGATCCCTAAACCTCCCTATCCCTTATCACTAAAATGTATTCTACTTAACTTTGGATTGGACTTTCCTAACAAAGTAGTTCTGCAAAAGTAATATGTTCATTGTTGATGACGTTTAAAAGTGTGATTTAGCTTTCTATAAAATGTAACCCCCTCTTTATGTTTGACCTCTTTAAATCAACAACACCGTAGCTGCTAGTGTTTTGGCTTTGTAGGGCAGAACTGATTACTGAATACAACTTATGTTTCTAATGTACATCTGGTGACAACAAATCTGTTGCAGATCTTGTCATCCTCGTGATGAGAGCTGGCAGGCCTGTTCGGTCAGGTCGAGTGTTTCTCTCCTTTCAGCCCCACCCAGATACCTGCTGGCTTTGATATGCACCCGACTGACAAGCACATCGTCAGTCAGGTGTGGCATTGCTCTCAGTTTAACACAGAGGAGAGTTGAAGGGAGTTTTTCAGAGGGCAGTTTGATGCTGAAGGAATATTCTTAGGAAAATATCTCTTTGTGGTGTGAGTTGTTTGTTTTTTTTTTTTAGAACAGGAACTTTTAAGGGGAATTTTTGCAGCTCTACAATTATTCTTGAGGGAAAGTTAAAAGAATTACCTGTGGACTACTGGGGAGCAGCTTGTTTGACATCAGGCCAACACAGGTGTGTTTCATTTCTTATTGTGTCACCAAGGCTTTCCTTATTTCAAGTGTTGCTTTACATTGCTTCATTATGGTTTCATGTACTTTAATTTGCTACATTGTCACCTGTATTACCACTTAGTGTAGTTGTGCACTTTTTCATTTATGTTTGGTGTAGGAGTGGGTGATATGGATAAAAGCTTCTATCATTGTATATGTAATTTTAGATCATGGAAAATAACAACCCAGTTGATTATTTGGTTAAGGATAGCAGCTGGGGGTGGGGGGTTCTTCTTATCCATCTTGAGCTGAAGTCTTTGAACACACCATGTGATTAATGGCTGCCAGCAGCAACCAACTGCCACCAGAATCCGGTCAGGCTTCTTGAAGCTTTCGACTGGAATTTCAACATTGAACACTTCCTCTTACCGGCTGTTTTCACCTGCTGAATGAGAAAAGGGAATGCCAGAGCAGCAGGAAGAGCCAATGGATATTCAATGGGCCATCTTTTGACTGTGGTGTCATCCTAATTATGCATTTCATTGTCTCTGTTTGACCTAATGATCTAGGCTACATCCACACTACTACGTTTTGGTTTTACAACGCATGAGTTTTGCTACGTTTACACTTTACGTCCACGCTACTAAAAAACGGATACGTTTGGAAACGCAGCTGGCCCCGTTTTCTTTTGAAAACTCCAGGGTTGCGTTCTAGTCTTGACGGGCAAGAACGGAGGCTTTTGTAAACGATGATGGACACGTCTGCTTCTTGATTGGGTCTTGTCAGTCACTTTGTGTCCTTCATGACTCGTCACGCCCCTATCACGTGTCCTTTTTCCAGAAGAAAACAAAGAAACAGCAGCCTCGACTACCAGTTGCTCATTTAACATAGATAACGAATTACTGGTGTTGCTGACCTTGTTGTGTATGTCACGCTGTTAGTCACAGCAAAGAAATCTCTAGTCTTACTTTTTGCCAGTGCTGTTCTTGCTTCGCAGTATTTACTATAACTGAACATCCACTGGCAGAGAAGACAATCTGTTTCCTGTTTACACCGGCCCGCGCATGACCAGTATACGTGAATCGTCAATTGATGCGTTTTCAGGCGTGTTAGTATGGACAGAGATTATTCTGAAATACTCATCTGGACGGAGATTGTTTTTATTTTTAAAACGAAAACATCGTAGTGTGGATGTAGCCCTAGTGACTTTCAGACGTCCTGCACCAACTGATATAAGGTGAAGGTAGTTTTTACTGCATTTGTATAAATGAGTAATATTTCATTTCAATTTTATTTATACAGCACCAATTCATAACAGAAGTTGTCTCACTGCACTCTTCCTATAGAGCAGGTCTAGACCGTACTCTTTATAATAATTACAGAGACCCAACAAATCCCACCATGAGCAAGCTCTTGGCGACAGTGGCAAGGAAAAACTTCCTTTTTAACAGGCAGAAACCTCGAGCAGAACCAGTCTTAATGGTGGGCAGCCATCTGCCACTGCCATGTTAGGTTTTGAGAGAGAGAGAATTATTTTCAGTGTCCAGCTTGATGTTATATAACATAAATGGCCTTTCTGTTTAATGTGCCTCGTTTGAATTTTACAAGCCAATATATGATGACCAAGGTTGAGAACTAGAAACAAATAATTCCTTAATGAACACCTTCAAGTTTGGTGAGTGCTTCCATTAAGGCATATCTTAGGTGATGAAGAGCTGGGTAAGAAAACGTGAGAAAGAATGAAGAGTTTTCCCTAATAAAAATAAACGTTCATAGCATGTAACGGAGAAGATAAAGGTGACATTTGTAACATGGTACAAGAGGTTAAGAGCGATGAGAAGAATGTAAAGCATTAACTTGTGCCATAGATTTTTTTGGTTGCAATGGTAAATACTTATACTCAAAAATAATGCTTGAGCTTGCTTGAGAATGCAGATTTTTTTTCTATGGTGGAAATGTTCATGTTTTTCCTTTCTTCCTGCAAATCAATTGTAATCTACTCTGACTAATGAAAATGAAATCATGGCTGTTCATGGAAGGTTTCAATCAAGCTTTCTTGGTTTTTGAAAAGCTAATGCATCTGGAGCAGACTGAGAATATATTTGCAAGATTTGTTCCTTAACAGGAAAGATAATGATTTTCATTGCATGTGTCCTTGTAAGCTTGTGATTGCATCTTTTTAAAAGAATAGATCTTTAAAAAAAAAAACACAAAAAAAAAACTAACTTTAAGATAGCTAATAACAGCGAGGTGTCACAACAATCACATGTCATTTTGGAACTTACATTTGTTTTAAAGTCTTACATTGTTTGATTGCATTACTGTACATTTATTTGTATTTTTTTATGTCTTTGTGACTGGTTTATCACTGTACTGTTGACACTTTTTGTTGACTTCCGCAGTGCCGTGTGCTTTGCCATGAGACACAACTTGCCCTGAAGGTCCTTTTACTCCATGCAACGCTCTCCTCATCACATTGTACCAATGGACCCTCAGGTGTGTCCGCCCCCTCTGAGCAGCAGCCAATCACTGATCAGCGGCCTTGACAAATCCCCGGCCAGCACATTCAAACCTGGCCATTCGCGGAGTAGCAGCACAGGCTCCTCCAAAAATTCAAAACAGGTAAGACCCACAGGTACACAATGTGACTGTGCTGTGTTGTTTTTAGTATGTGAAAAATGTTAATACTGAACTCCCTACCGGCTGTATTAATCTAATTACTTCATTGTATTTTGTACCATTCTAGTTACTTACAGATACTCTGTTTTGCCTCTGCCAACAAAGTAGGGAGATTTTATTTTGCCATTTCCCTTAGGTGTAGCCTAAACAGAAAACAAACAGTATTATATACATTTGTTTTTATCAACACCTATCTATATAAATTGTTTATAGCCATTAACTCCTACATTTACATAAGTCCACCAGAAAAAAATAGATTTAATATACAGAATGGGGGAAAAAATACTCATGTTAAGTCAAAATTATGAGATAGTTGTGACTTAGTTATTTTTTTATCATTCCTAACTTTTCATCTTTTTTTTTCTTTGCTTGGCAGAAGTGGGCTTCCATATAGGTTTCCTTTCAGTCTGCCTGCAAAAGGTTAAATAATGTCCATTAAATAGAAGTTTACCAGAGGACAACTTCTAACATTTCAACTTCACACGTTCACACAATGAGAACAAACCACAGCTGTATGTAATTTCATTGTGGGCAACTTCAGTCAATGGCGCATAAAATGGTGTTAAACAGTACATAGACAGATAATATATATTGATAATATATTCGATTTCTTTTGATGCCAAATTGTCATATTTTGGAAATTTACAACTACACCAAATGCGGTCTTTAGTAATTTGGTTTATTTTGTAATAATTAAAGTGTTTCTGTTTCTGTCTCTGTGTCAGTCTCGTCACTGGGAGGTGATGGACGACTTGCAGCATCTGGATATGTGTCCCGGTCCCGGCTCCTCTCTGGACCTCAGTATCCCTGGGATCTGTCAGGGCTACCTGATGAAGAGGAGGAAGTACCCGCTCAAAGGCTGGCACAAGGTGAACACCGATTGGACAGCGTCTGAACTTTTCTGCTCTGTTTACACAGGCTTTCAATCTTATTGTCTGTTAATGTCTGTTCAACATGTAAATACTTTCTGGTTAACATGATAGTTACACTGAAGCAGAGCTGTCTTACCTTCTAACCAGTCAGCATAAAGCAATTCCAGTGTCCACTGGATCGTCTTTGTTTTCTTTCTATCTATCACTTCACTGTGATTGGTCCTTTTCAGAGATACTTCCTGTTGGAGAAAGGAATTCTCAAGTACTCAAAGACACAGCAAGATGTAAGTCGTGAACAAAAATGTAGCTGCCAACACACTGTCACACAGAGCAGTGATAGAGCCAAGAACTCTGTCGTCTTTATTTTGTTGATTCCAGTGTGGTCTCAACAGCTCCACTTAAATTTACTAAATAGGTAATAAGAAAACAGTTTAAAACACGCTTTGTCATTGTGTTTTAGATTCAGAGAGGGAAGCTCCATGGCTCTCTGGACGTCAGCCTGGCTGTCATGTCCATCAACAAGAAGTCCAAACGCATAGACCTGGATGCTGGAGACAACCTCTACCACCTCCAGGTAAGCTATAAAACACAGTTCAGAGAGATTTCAGGACCCTTGAGGTGGTTGCAGAATGACTGACACAGACAACATGCTCTTGAGTAGGAGCATGTTTGCAGATGGCAATCTGCAAAGCTTAATTTCAGGAGAAAATAGTTTCTCATAGTCGACTATCAGTAAAATCTAGACTATCCAAATGATGTTTACAACCACACGTCTGGATATTCTTTAGCCTGCAGAGAACTTAACATTTATCGCCTTGTCTTTGTTGCTCTTTCTTGATTCCTATGTCCTCCTTTTTATTTATTTATTTATTTATTTATTTATTTTTCTCTGTTTTCCTCCCTGTTAGGCAAAGAGCCATGATATGTTCTACATCTGGTTGACCAAGCTGTGTGCCCATCGTGTATTTAGGAAAAACGAGGCGATGAGTGTCCATCGTGGTGTCCTTCACGCTCTCTCCTTGGGCCCGAGCACCCTGCCAGCCATGGCCACTCTCGCCCAGAAAAACCGAGCAACGGTCAGTAGAGATTCCTGCTCAACTTAATGTCACATTTTATCATAAATTTCTAAAAATAGATTAATAATACACATTTCAGTACATTTGCTGACAACTGCCACTCCTCCGCTGTCATGGTTTGTATCATTCTTAAGAAAATGCCCCCTTGGTTGTTTCTATGGTAACAACAAAGCACAAATAATTGTGGGAGGCGGTTGATTGTGTAGTGACATCAGCTCTATACTTATTTATTTTTGTTTATTTTTTTACCTCCAGTATGTTGTATGCTTACTCATACCTCTCTTACACTAAATTTGTGTAACTAACCTTGTAGACACACAAATGGCTTCTGTGCGAAGCTTCACGAAAGAGGTCACAGTTGAGCTTTCAAATAACTAATAATTTGTTTTCAGTTACTTGACTTGTTAATTGTGTACTATTAGTGTAATTTTTAGTGTCATTGGTTTTAACTTTAACTGATGTGGTTGACTGTCCAGCCTCCTCACTATGCTAGCTCAGCATCAGTGTACCAACAAGAGATGGGAAGCCCCGCCCCCGCCGTCGCCTCTCACCCAGGTGTGACCAGCAAGGTGTCAGCCTGGCTGCAGCAGACCCACGACATCGACGCAACCTCCAACGGTGAGAATCATCTGTGATCTTCAGCCACAGAGTGAAGCCTGGTTTACAGTCATATTTCATCATATTCAACAGTGACACATTCCATACATACATTGAGATGCAGAAAAAAAACACACATTGATGTGATCTTTCACTGTCTTGATGGGAACAGATGCAAACTTTTGTGTGTGTGTTCTGTGTGCTGTATTTGTCAGACCTGGCTCGCTGTCAGGCCGAGCTGACAGAACTGGCCCAGCTCATCCAGCGACTCCATTGGCTGGAAGGAGGCCTGCCAATCACAAACACAGACCTGGAGATGCGAATCAGCATGCAGGTGAGTACTGTGGTAACAACTGTGAGTGTGTGTGTGTGTGTGTGTGATTCTTCAAATTGTATTACACTGGAAAAATAACAGTGGGCTAAAATTATTTATTTCTTTATTTTATTTGACTTTGAGTTTAATCCAAGATAATTTGTTTTAAGGCTTTTATGAATCAACTGATATAACTTAATTGATACCCAGTAGGAAATTAAATAGTGATTAAACATATTGATTGCATTACACACAGGTGATATATTCTTCATTTTTACCGTCACTTTATGAATAAAAGTATAGATTATTGAAAGCAGACCATAAATATCAGTTTCAAATGGACATTCAGCAATAGAAACATTGAATTTTGTCTCTAGAGATAAGCTATAACCCTGTTGGTCTCTGTTTTAGAATCTCTCCCTGGAGAAACCCAAGAGGAAGACAGGGAAAGGGTTTGGTCACTCCAGGACTTTGTCCCGTGTTGAAGCCATGGGGGGAATGGTAGGGCTGCCTTTAACCTTGTACGCAGTGTTGTGATTCATCATAATTTTGTTACATACTATCATACCATTCCTTTTCCTTCTGTATTGTCTTCTCCAGTTCACTTCTAGCCATCTGAGTACTAATGGCAGCTCAGGTTTGGGAGCATCTGCTCAGTCCATCCCTGACTACGTCTACTCTCAGCTGTCCAACCCTCAGGTCACCTCACCTGAGGCCAAGAAGCTTCACCAGGACATCTGCACTATTTCTCAGAGGGGTACGGCCCTCCCACCTAACAGTGGATATCTGTGAACAAGTTTAATTGAGCTAGTTTTGAATTTTCCAAACAGGGCGCGATACCCATGACATTTCTCAGTTCATTGTTCTGAAATTATTTGTTAAATAATTCATTAATCAACAGAAACTTAGGTGTAAATTTGATTGTCAATTGTATGTTGTTAATGTAAGCAAAAAAATGTTTAGTCAAAATTTCAAGATGTCACTTATGGTTCTGGTTACTTCAGTGTTTTTTGAAATTTTATAAACTAAAATGAATTTAATTGAAAAATGTTGAAACTATTCTCTGCAGCATTTGTTACAGGTAGCATGATATGTGCATGAACTGGACTTTTGTAATTCATAAAGTTTCTGTGTGTTGTATTGTAGTTCATTCTTCTCTCAAGTCCATTCATGAGGTTTTGACTTTGGAGAGAGAGAGAGTGAGGCAAGCCTGGACCGGCCCGGACCTGAGGCAGAACACGTCACAGCAGCTCGCTACACTCTGCAGCACACTGTCTGAGGTACACACTGTCACTCGCACGCACACACACACACACACACACACACACACACACAGACAGAAGCAAAGCTCAAAACTACCCTGACAGACTGACAGACATGATTTTAGTAGTGTCTATCCCCCTTTCCCTCTGTGTTCACTTCTTCACCACCCCTCCTCACTTTTTCTCCTAGAGTCCCAGAGTTAAAACACTGATTATTGGGACAAAATATTAGTATTGGTCTACAAAAAGACAATGGAGGCCAATCCCTCACTGTCTGTTGGTAACAGTTAAGCAGGTTTGGGCTGTTTCTTGGCAGGACAGGCACAAGTTATCACAGGTGTGTCCTTAACGAACACACCGCAAGTCTTTATCACCCTATTTTCACACTCAAAGACACAAATAACACGATTGTTGTCACACTGAAACTGAGCAGTCTTGTCAGTCGAGGAGCTTGTTAATTCCTGCTGTCAAACTGACGGCACTCAGTAATCCTTCTTGTCTGCTGTTGCATGAGGTTTCTACTTAGCTGCCTGCTTGTTTTCTGTCCATGCTGCATGTGACTGTCTTTTTCAGCCTATGGGACATCAGTTGCTGTGACTTTGGGCTTTATTTTCTTGATTTTGTTGATTGCCGGCAGCTGGCTCTCACCCTGCATTCTCACTGTGAGCTACATGCGCAACCATCAACAAATCGGTTAATTCCTGACAATAATTCCTGTATTGAGAAGAGAGCAGGAATAAATAATTCTTATGACAACTGTGGAATTGTTGCACCTATTGATTGGTTGATTTTCAAAGGGGCGCTCCACATATAATGGTTAGCAGTACTCAGCCTGTGAGAAAAATGTCTTAATGTGGCTCTGGAGGAGTTTTGTCAGTTCTTCATGATTCGTCACGCCTCTTTCACGTGTCCCTTTTCCAGAAGAAAACAAAGAAAAACAGCAGCCTCGTCTACCAGTTAATTCATTTAACATAGGTAACGAATTACAGGTGTTGCTGACCTTGTTGTGTATGCCTCGTCGTCGGTCCAAGCAAAGAAATCTCTATGGATGGAGATTATTTCTGAAACGGGGCTGAAACACTCGTCTGGACGGAGTAGTAGTGTGGATGTAGCCTGAGGAAAGAATCCTGCCTCTGCTGCATGGATTTTTGACCATTGGACCACCCAATGGAAGTGAAATACTAAATAACTGGAGTGCCCCCTAAAACTTTAAAAAAAATATATATATTTCCAATTAATAGAACCTAATTAACACTTGGTGGCAAACTAAGTTAACTTGCTAAAACATTTTTTTAAAACTTCAACTAGTGCAGCAAAAATACCTAATTGACCCATTCAAATACTGTTGACCAAAACAAAGATGCAGTTTTGTCCTTTGGCCCTGTTAAAGGTTATATTGATGACATTTTTATGAAGACGAATATTTAAAAAAACAAAACAACAAACATCCACAGAGCTTTTAGAAAGGTGCGGAATAACTAATAATAATCACTTTTCCTAAAAAAAATTGATTGTGAATTAATCATTTTAAAAATTGACAGGTCCGAAATTAATGTTTTTTTTTTGTTTTTTTTTTATCTGTGTGAGTTGTCTGACGTTTGGTTCTTGGAACACGGCTTGTGAGCCAATAGTATAACGATGTTGGTATCACGTGGAACAAACAATGTAATGTTATAACAAAGATGTGTATCAGAGGGGATTTAGAAGTGGGCCAGGGGCCGACATAACTGATAGCCCGGGGCCAGTACAAATTTATGCCGGGCAACTTGATTGATGAGTCACTGGTCAGCTTATGAAAAGACGGTCGCTCTTCTTTAAGGACGGAGTGGACGTGGGATCCCAATATATTACCAATGTGTCATGTCACTGTCACTGTTTTCAGAATCAAGACGTTTCGGCTCCCATCCGATTAGGTCACAATTAGGTCAGTTTCAGGTGAAACTAGGCAGGGTAATCAGCAGATACTCAGGAAGACTCCTTCCTGAGGGCAGGGCTTAATTAACAGAGTAGCTTAAATTTCTGAGTTCCCGGTCCATTTTTCACAATTGAGAATGACTTCCGGATGGGAGCCGAAACGCCTTGATTCTGAACAGTGTCCAGATGACTACGACTGAAACCTTTTCTACGATACTGCAAATCTACTCATTATACTGTTTGGACCCAAAATGTGACTGTTATTGAGGGTGTCATCTCAT
This sequence comes from Siniperca chuatsi, assembly GCF_020085105.1. Lineage (NCBI taxonomy): Eukaryota > Metazoa > Chordata > Actinopteri > Centrarchiformes > Sinipercidae > Siniperca > Siniperca chuatsi. The sequence continues at coordinate 24,086,408 of NC_058062.1, read as the reverse complement.
ATAGCAGTTTAACGTTAGTCCTATTATGAGACACTTAGCTGAGGTAACTTACTTGTGGCTAGCTAGCCATGTAGCCAGCTGTGTTGAGCTCAACAGCTACGGTACTCACGTTAATATAACAATCTGAAAATACTGACATACTATCATCGTCCTTTCTCCCTGTAGCCATTGTTGCTGTGTGGCGCTATGAGATTTGTTTTCAGCAAGAAAACACTTCGACTAATGTTAGCTAACATCAACTTTCACTGTAGCTGTCTGTCTAATGTCGAGCGCTGTAGGGTTTATAGCATTTCTACAACGTACTGTACGCTTTGATTGGATTAAAATGTAAATATTTACCTAATGTCTTATAGTGTAAGGATGACTAAAATGTCATTTTACAGTAATTGCAATAAAGGGACCCTATAATTATTAAATGATGGGGTGGAAAAAGGGTTACCTCAAGCTAGCTAGCCATATCCTAAGATTACCATAGATAGTTACATGAAACTGCACCGCAAACAGTAACCTAAATCTCTAGCTAATGTGTAGCTATATGTTGCAAAAAGAATTCATTACTCTTTCACGAAAGATTCATCACTCGATATGACACACACTCGACCATGAAAATATGCAGGTTGTGCAACGAACTGGCATCCACTGGAATGGGAGGGGGAGTGCGCTATCTAGTGGCTGGATGTTATCAGTGTTATCAGTAGCACCTTTAACAGTTGGACAATAGAGCGACACGTTGATCAACACCACGTGCTGTGTGAAAGCTCTGGAGTCTGCATGACATTGACCGTTTATTTTTGATCCTCTGTTTCCTCTTCATGTGTCTTGCATGGCTGGTCTGTGCGTGTGCATGTCCATGCATGTGTGTTTAGCTGGACATACAGTCACGTCTGACCAAAGTCCACTCGCTTTCCCTGTCCTCTGACTCTACTGATGAATCCTTCTGCACCGTCCGTCCTGACCAGGTGTGTACAACGTTGTGCGTTGGTCTGTGAAAGTGTTTTTTTGTTGGTTTTTTTGCATGTCAATTTCATTATCCCGCTGTCATTCATTTGCATTCATTTTCATCTTGCATATGAAATTTGTTTAAAATCTTGACATAATTCTCCCAGAAGCTATTACAGCAGAGCACATGTTGGACAAAGTGAATTTTTTGCCCTTGTGATACAGTCTGTTACAAGAAAATACAAATGAATGACAGTGTTGTCATATGGTTGGTGAGGCTCAGGTTAGTCACTTCATGTTATTCGGACAGTTGTACCCAAGAGCTGGAAAGAACAATGCGTATAGACATTTTGGGTGTGGCACCAGTGGGAATTGAACGTTCAACTCTACTGTGTGTGTTGAGTGTTTGTGTTTTGCATGTTACTTCCCTGTGTGTGTGTGTGATACTCCACATGCCTGTTGGCTAATGGTCTGGCTCCAACTCTTACTTTGTAAAAACTGTTTATTTACAAAATATAGTTTGAGCCACAAATCCTTTTCTCCTCTCCTCTGCGCTCGCTCACAGAGGACACCATCTATGGGTCGTCAATGTCATCGTGCGCCCTCAGTGGCAGAATCCATGGCAGAGTATTTTGATGCCAGTGAGGTGATCGTGTGCGAGAGCTCATCAGAGGCAGAGGCTTCGGATGAGTCAGGCCTGAGTGACATCACCACCACCAGCAACTCAGAACCTGAAGAGGGACATGGTGAGTCCTGTAGCCAGTAGCAGTCAGACCATACTGCCCAGCCACCTCTCCAGCATTTTCTGACCAACAAAACTGAAGATTAACTTTGAATTGACAGAATCACTGACTCTCTCCTCCACAGCCACTGCTACCCTTAACTACAGGGCCAGTCTGAACAGTGCTCCTGACAAACCCAGCCCAGTGCCCACTAATACTGGTAACGCCACCATTGTGTTTCGTTTATGCTGTGAATGAGTGCAGTGATGTCTACTGTGTACTGCTGGGTCACCAGTCTAGGCTCTTCAGTACTGATTTTAGACCAGAGATACAAGATGCTGCTTCCCGGTGGCACAGTGAGAGGACAGGCTCAGTAGTGAAAGCGCACAGCTTTTTGTTACAGTGTAAATGTGTCTGAATTTTATAAGCAGTCAGTCGTTGAGCTGGTGAAACAAACCTATTTAGACCTTTAAACTACTTGGTGACACAAGTTTTAGGCAGACTTTGATCACGTAAAGATAATTTCTTTGATCCAGCCACTCGGCTGTCACAGTGATACTTTCTCTCTCTGAAGTCTGTCATGCACATGTTCGCGTGTAAAAAGCTAATTAGAAACCAGGTTAAACATACATGAAATCCCAGAGAAATCTAGCTTGATAAATCGGGTTACTCTAATCCCCTACCCCAATTATGGAAAGTGGGTTTACTATAATGGTATTTAAAGGTATAAATGATGTTTAAGAAATCATTACTGCAAAAGGCATTTGTCACCCAGTGCCTAAAGTGCAGTAAACACACTGATTGATATAGTACAGGCCTGTATCCCTTCTACATCTACATATCCTCTAACCATTTAATTTACAAGTGCTTCTTAGGATTTGGAGTATCCTAAATACATGTGGTATCACACAACAGTATCATTTAGGAGTCCCCTAACATTACAGGCTATATATGGTTATAAATAAATGTTATACACTAGGCACTTCATGAGCGAAATCTGATGCAAAAGTCAAATAATTTAAAATACTGAAACTGACAAGGGGGATGCCATGAATACAAACTCTTAATGAAAGGGTACCCTGGTTTAGAAAAGTTAGGGATCCACTACCCTAGAGGTTGTGCCTCCTAAATTACTGGACTTCCACTGGACCTAAGATCTGTGGTCATCTTTAAAAAGTAGCTCACTAAAGAGACTCATGTTTACACATGCCTTTGTTATATTTCCATGCGTATATTATGTCATGTTGCTTTACTACTTTTGTGCATTTTTATCTTATGAGAAGCATTTTGGGATGTTTCAATTTGCTTTAATTGTACTAATTTGTGTTGCCGTGATCCAGGTCGTCGCACTGACCTCCCCGCCCCAGGAACAGACAACAGCCACATTGGCATCATGACCATCTTGTACAACAACATAGGCAAGGACCTGTCCAGAGTCTCCATGCCAGTCGCTCTCAATGAGCCAGTGTCTTTGCTGCAGAGACTCAGCGAAGAGCTGGAGTACTCCGAGCTACTGGACATCGCCAACAACATTGATGATCCATATGAGAGAATGGTGAGTTGTGTTTACTTACAGTGGTGGGGAAAAGTGTTTTGCCCCATTCCTGATTTATTTTTTTGCATGTTTGTCACACTTAAATGTTTCAGGTCATCAAACAAAATTAAATATTAATCAAAGATAACAGAAGTAAACACAAAATGCAGTTTTTAAATGAAGGTTGTTATTATTAAGGGAAACCTAATAACTGATTGCAGTTGTTGTTGCTAAGGGAGGCCCAACCAGTTATTAGGTTTAGGGGGCAATCACTATTTCACACAGGGCCATGTAGGTTTGGATTTAGTTTTCCCTTAATAATAGCAACCTTCATTTAAAAACTGCAGTTTTTTTTATTTGTGTTATCTTTGACTAATATTTAAATTAGTTTGATCTGAAACATTAAAGTGTGACAAACATGCAAAAAAATAAGAAATCAGGAAGTGGGCAAACACTTTTTCACACCACTGTATATTCCTAACCAGCTGGAGATGAGATACAGTTGAGTTCAGTGGTAAGTTCATTAATAAAAAAAAAAAAGCATGTTCCCAGGTGTACGTGGCAGTGTTCTCCATCTCTGGATATGCATGGGCATCCTGGAGAAATCGCTACAAACCCTTCAACCCTGTTCTGGGAGAAACTTACGAGAGTCAAAGAGAAGACAGAGGCTTCCGCTTCATCAGTGAGCAGGTAACCAACAGAGAAGGATATAGACACTGCATGCTGACCAAACCTCAACATCTGGGTTTACAACAAACTGTAATGCTGTGTTATATGTTGTGCTTTCAGGTCAGCCATCATCCGCCCATCTCTGCCTGCCACGCAGAGTCAGAAAACTTCACTTTCTGGCAAGGTAGGAGCATTGTGCTTAGAGATGAGTGCTGGATGCATCTGTACTGTGTAAGTGGAGTCAAACCTAATGCTCTGTTTTTTTCTGTCTGTCTGACTGCTCTCAGATCAGAGATGGAAGAACAAGTTTTGGGGGAAGTCAGTGGAGATAATCTCTTCTGGACCGGTCAATGTTACCCTGCCCAAGTGAGCCACTGCTTCATTTAACACCACTCACACAATGCAGCAGATAACAGCTAGATGTACAACAGTAGTATAAACTACTATCTAGTATAATTAAGTACAACCTTACAGTAGTAGAACTGACTGCACCTGCTCATAAAATACTGAAAACAGTATACCAAAAAAGCATACTATACAGTCAAAACATCATGTTGAGAAACCATTGTCGACTATTCCAATCAAGTAATGCAGAGGTGGACCCCAATTTGTGTACAATAATCCATAAATTCATATAAATATTTGCATACAGTATGTTAAGATGTTAATATACTCATTTGAAATTTTAGACTCTCCTTTTCATGACTGTATTAATATTATAAAGAGTACGGTCTAGACCTGCTCTATAGGAAAAGCGCAATGAGAACTTCTGTTATGAATTGGCGCTATAAAAATTGCATATACAGCTTCTTAATTGCAAAAATTAGAAAAAATTGTGATCTGGTTACCTCCATATTTTTCTTGAATCGTTTAAATGAGAGAAGTGCTCCATTATCATACAAGCTAGCAACAGTTAGAATGCCTTTTTCTGCCCACTGTTTGAAAATATTGTCACTAAATATAGATACTGACATGATCCTGGGTTCTTCATATAGGGGAATAGGGTGATACAGGCTTATTCCAGTTCACAAATTTATGAGAACAGTCCCATATTCTCACTGAGTGAAATATGTTTGGGTTGTTTGTTATTTTCCTAAGATTTTTCATTCACAGTAAAGGGCATAAATTTAATCCAAAGGTAATACATCATTGTTTTCTCTTCAAGCCCACGCACAGATTTTTTTAAACCATTGCTTCAGCAGTTTTAGTTGTGCAGCCCAGTAATGTAATTTCATATTAGGTAGACCAAGCCCACCTGACTCATGTGGAAGGTACAGTACACTTACAGTATATAGTCTTAAGACTTTACCTCCCCAAATAAAAGCAGAGAATACAAGATAGATCTACTGATAATTTTATACAGTGCATCTGGAAAGTATTCACAGCGCTTCACTTTTTCCACATTTTATGTTACAGCCTTATTCCAAAATGGATTAAATTAATTATTTTCCTCAAAATTACAAACAATACCTCATAATGACAACGTGAAAGAAGTTTGTTTGAAATCTTTGCAAATTTATTAAAAATATAAAACGAAAAAAATCACATGTACTTAAGTATTCACAGCCTTTGCCATGACACTCAAAATTGAGCTCAGGTGTATCCTGTTTCCACTGATCATCCTTGAGATGTTTCTACAACTTGATTGGAGTCCCCCTGTGGTAAATTCAGTTGATTGGACATAATTTGGAAAGGCACACACCGGTCTATATAAGGTCCCACAGTTAACAGTGGATGTCAGAGCACAAACCAAGCCATCAAGTACAAGGAATTGTCTGTAGACCTCTGAGACAGGCTTGTATTGAGGCACAGATCTGGGGAAGGGTACAGAAAAATTTCTGCAGCATTGAAGGTCCCAATGAGCACAGTGGCCTCCATCATCCGTTTGAAATGACCAGGACTCTTCCTAGAGCTGGCCACCCGGCCAAACTGAGCAATCGGGGGAGAAAGGCCTTAGAGTGACCATCGGGTTCTTGGTCACCTCCCTGACTGACAGAGCTCCAGCGTTTCTCTGTGGAGAGGGGAGAACCTTCCAGAAGAACAACCATCTCTGCAGCACTCCACCATTCAGGCCTGTATGGTAGAGTGGCCACTCGTCAGTAAAAGGCACGACAGCCTGCCTGGAGTTTGCCAAAAGGCATCTGAAGGAAACAAAATTCTCTGGTCTGATGAAACAAAGATTTAACTCTTTTGCCTGAATGGCAAGCGTCATGTCTGGAGGACACTGGGCACCGCTTATCACCTGGCCAATACCATCCCTACAGTGAAGCATGGTGGTGGCAGCATCATGCGGTGGACATGTTTTTTTCAGCGGCAGGAACTGGGAGACCAGTCAGGATCGAGGGAAAGATGCAGCAATGTACAGAGACATCCTTGATGATAACCTGCTCCAGAGCGCTCTGGACCTCAGACTGGGGGCGAAGGTTCATCTTCCAACACGACAACGACCCTAAGCTCACAGTCAAGATAACAAAGGAGTGGCTACGGGACAACTCTGTGAATGTCCTCGACTGGCCCAGCCAGAGCCCAGACTTGAACCTGACTGAACATCTCTGGAGAGATCTGAAAATGGCTGTGCACAAACGCTCCCCTTCCAACCTGATCTGAGCTTGAGAGGTCCTGCAAAGAAGAATAGGAGAAACTGTCCAAAAATAGGTGTGCCAAGCTTGTAGCATCATACTCAAAAAGACTTGAAGCTGTAATTGGTGCCAAAGGTGCTTCAAAGTATTGAGCAAAGGCTGTGAATACTTATGTACGTTTTTTTTTTAATAAATTTGCGAAGATTTCAAACAAACTTCTTTCACGTTGTCATTATGAGGTATTGTTTGTAGAATTTTGAGGAAAATAATGAATTTAATCAATTTTGGAATAAGGCTGTAACATAACAAAAAAAATGTGAATACTTCCTAGATGCACTGTATCACAGGGTTGTATAATGAGATTCTATTTTGTAGTTCCCTTTATGCTACTCAAAAAATGATATACAATAGATTAAAAAAGCTGTTTCTCAGTCTGCTGGTCCTTGTCCGGAGGCAGCTGAGGTGCCTGCCAGAAGGCAAGGGAGAGAACAGTCTCTGAGCGGGGTGAGAGGAGTCCTTAAGAATGTTGCGGGCTCAACGCAGACAGCGTTTCCTCTGGATGTCCTCAATGGCTGGAAGTGGTGGCCCTGTGATGCGCTGGGCAGTTTTCACCACCCGCTCTAGTGCCTTGCGCTCTGCAGCAGAGCAGTTCCCATACCAGACTGTGACACAGTTGGTTAGGATGCTCTCTAGTCTGCTGGTTCTCCGAAAATATGGGTCCCCAGGAACTTGAAGCTGGAGACACGCTCAACAGCCATCCCATTAATGTGGATGGGGTCATGTGTGCCTCCTCTCTCCTTCTTGTAGTCCACGATGAGCTCCTTTTGTCTTGGAGGTGGTAGGAGCAAGTTATTGTCTGAGCACAATGTGGCCGTGGCGTTAGATCCATGCACAGGCCTGCAGTCAAGTGTGAAGAGGGAGTAGAAGAAGGGGCTCAGCACACAGCCCTGTGGTACGCCAGTGTTGAGTGTGATGGTGGTGGAGCAGTTGTGGCCTGACCTAAAAAGCTGGGGTCTGTTTGTCAGGAAGTCCATAATCAAATTGCAAATGGAGGTGTTAATGCCCAGCTTTCCAAGTTTGGTGAATAACTTGGAAGGGATGACAGTGTTGAATGCAGAGCTGAAGTCAACAAACAGCATTCGTGCATAAGTGTTCTTATTGTTCAAGTGTGTGAGTACAGAGTGCAGTGCCATGGAGACTGCATCCTCTGTGCTCCTATTGCTGCGGTAGGCAAACTGGTATGGGTCCAGTGTTGATAGGAGGAAGTCCTTTTTTAGGTATGCCAGGACCAGCTGCTCAAAGCACTTCATAACAATGGGTGTGAGTGTTACAGGGCGGTAGTCGTTCGGCACGTTGGACTAGAGTGTTTCGGCACTTGCACAATGGAGGTGGATTTAAAGCATGCTGGCACAGCTGCTTGGGCGAGGGACAGGTTGAAAATATCCGTAGAGTACCGAGCGAGCTACTCTGCACATGCCTTGAGTACGCGACCGGGGATGCCATCTGGTCCAGCAGCCTTGTGCGCGTTGATCCGGCTCAGTGCAGTGTAGACATCTGTGGAGGTGAGTGTGATGGTCGAGTGGTCAGCTGAGGGTGTGAGCTTGGTGGCAGTTTCCCTATTGTCTCTCTCGAAGCAAGCATAAAAATCATTACGCTCATTCAGGATGGAGACATCTATGGCTACGGAGGTGGAGTGTCTAGGTTTGTAGTTGCTGATGTCCTGCCACATGTGTTGAGTGTTGGAGTTGGAAAAGTGCTCCTCTAACTTTAGCTTGTAGCAGTGCTTGGCCTTTTGATGCCCCCCCCCTCAGATTTGCCCTGGAATTGCTGTAGGACTGTGCGTCACCTGATCTGAAGGCAGTGTTGCGTGCCTTCAACAGGAGGCACACCTCCTTGTTCATCCATGGCTTCTGATTTGGATATGTTTGTCTGCTTCTAAGTTGTAACACTGTCTATGGTGATGTTGATGTAGTCCAGTACAGAGGCGGTGTAGCTGTCTATGTCCATATGAGAGCCACAGGTGGCCTGAGAGGCAAACATACTCCAGTCTGTGTGTTGAAACCTGTCCTGGAGTGTGGAGTCTACCCTCGCAGGCCATACATTGATGGTCTTCACTGATGGCTTCACACGATTGATTAGAGGTGAATACTTGGGGGTAAGGAACAAAGAAAGGTGATCAGATTGACCCTGGTGGGGGAGGGGGGGCACGGCGTAAGCCTCAGCCGTGTTTGTGTAGAAATGGTCCAAAGTTTTGTTTCCTCTGGTGTGACAGGAAACATACTGGTGAAATTTGGGCAGCACTGCCTTTTAAGTTGGAGTAACTAAAATCTCCCGCAACAATAAATGCTGCCTCTGGGTCAGTAGTCTGTTGTTTACTGATAGCCGCATGAAGTATGCTCATAGCAAGCTTGGCATCAGCATCCGGAGGAATATAAGCTGCCGTTATAATGGTGGAAGTGAACTCCTGTGGCAGATAAAACGGTCTACATTTAACCATAAGAAACTCTAGGTTAGCTGAGCAGTGTCTCCTAACAATTCGTGCACCAAGCTTTAACGTAAATGCACAATCCTCCGCCTCTGGTCTTACGGATCAATCTGCCCTCCTGTCTGCCCGTAGTGTGTGGCATCCAGCTAGCTCAATAGCATTGTCCGGTTTACCGCTGTGTAGCCATGTTTCAGTGAAGTTCATGACATTGCAGTTCAAAAGTATTCTGCTGTTGATGATGCGGAGTCGAATCTCGTCCATTTTGTTCACCAATGATCGTACATTTGCAAGGAAAATGTTGGGTAAAGAGAGCCGGTGTGGTGTTAGCTTTAGCTTAGCTCTTAGCTCTCCGCGCTTCCCCTGCCTTTGTTTACAATCTCGACGCCGCCTGCGAGCACTTCCGCCGGGCCGTGTAGGGTGCGTAGCATTGGGTGTTCTGGCGATCTCAGGGACAGGTAGAAAACAAGTCTGAAAACAGGCAAAAATGCCCAAAAGTAAGTGAGGTTAAATATTATTACATCAAGTGTGTGTGTGTGTGTGTGTGTAGGTACGGTGATCACTATGAATGGAACAAGGCAGTGACATGTATCCACAACGTGCTGAGTCAGCAGCGCTGGTTGGAGCACTATGGTGAGGTGGTCATCAGAAACACAAAGAGCGATGTCTGCACCTGCAAGATCACCTTTGTCAAGGTTAGGACGCACGCACGCACACTGATGCACACACAGTCTCTCGTCCATCTATTACTCCTAGTTCAGTTAGAAATCAGAATAATGCACATGGACTCTTCCTCTTCTCCTGTTTAACCACCCTGACCCTTTCCTCCCCATATTCCAGTCTCGCTACTGGAGCTCAGACAACAGTAAGAACGAGGTGCAGGGTGTCGTTCTGGACAGGGCTGGAGAGGTGGTTCATCGTTTTGGAGGCCTCTGGCATGAGGGCATCGTCTGTGACACCCTGCCTACGCCAAAGTGTATCTGGAAGCCCAGTGAGTAGCATTCCTTCCAGTCTGAGCACTGGCAAAGTCCTCAAATGCCCTGACAAATTTAGGTGTTGACCTATTCTATAGTGTCATATTGCGATTAGATATAAGCTAACTTTCAACCTGAGTCACCACTGACTGACTCTAAAATCTTGTAGTGTTGTAAAAGATACAGAAAGGATGTATAAATATATAGGTGAATTTTAATGACACATGGTTTGCAAATGGGAAAGTTGTCCACACAGTCTGTCTGTTGAGACTCTTCTGGTACAAACTCTGCTCTCAGGGCAGCTCCACTGTCAGGACAGAAAATGCACATAAAAAATACAAAATAAAACCGTGTAGACACTTCTGGTGGAAGCGATTTCGTCTACTACAACTACACTTGTCTACAACTATTAATTCCTTATATTAATTTTGCCTATACTGTCTATGTAGCATGTAACGTGGGTATCTATGCCAGTATAACAACATACAGGATATCGATTCAATAATTCTACTTGTAACAGTATCTTATTTGCATGCGCTATTGATTTATTTTGTCAAAATAGGACATAAACTATGGTGCCTGGACAATGATTTTTAACATTTGACATCGAAAACAAAACTGGAACTGAAAAAGGAAACATTGGCATTGAAAAAAGTTTCACTGAAAAATCAGTACTGCATAAATGCTTCCTGTCAGTCAGATTCTGAAAAGCTAGTTCGTGCTTTTATTTCCAGTAGACTCGATTACTGTAATGCACTTTTTTTGCTGGACTGACAAAGCAGGTGTTAAATAAACTCCAGCTTATTCAAAATGCTGCAGTCAGAGTTTTAACTTAAAACCAAAAGGTTTGAACACTTCACTCCTATTTAACATCTCTTCACTGGCTCCCAGTTAACAAAGAATTGATTATAAAATACGTCTTACTGTTTTTAAAGCTATGAATTGCTTAGTGCCTTCCTATGTCATTGACATGCTCGCTGAATACACACCGGTCAGATCCCTTAGATTATCAAGTAAAGGTCTCCTCACTATATACCTAGAATAAATTCTAAATCGAAATAAATGGTGTCTTCAGTCATTATGGTCCTAGTCTCTGGAATTCTCCACCACATGAACTCTGCTTTTAAAAGAAGATACTGTTGTAGCAGACTAAAAACATCTTTTTTCGCAAGCTTTTAGTTAGGTTTTAAAGTGTGTGATTAACAGGTAAATTATTTATCATAGAATTAGTATTTTTATCATTATTATTCCCTTTTTAATATTACCTACTTATTCCATTCTTATTGTAATACAAATTTTTCTTGTTTTGTTTCCATATGTTATACTTCCTTATCTTATGTTATCTTGTATGCATGATTTTTGCGTATTTTTCTTGCTTGCTTTTATTTTTAAGCACATTGAGTCTATGGCTGTCGTATGAAATGTGCTATATAAATAAACTTGACTATCAAAACCTGATTACTAACCGTGACTTACAACTTCAGGTGATTTTTATATTCAAAGGATTACAACACTTTTTAAAATTCAAAGATAACTCGGAACAAAATATATCAGACTAATTATAAAATGTAATGAATATAGGTACCACACTTATTGTGATTGCTAATTAGGTCATGCAACTGCATCCCCCTCAGCTCCCAATTAATTTACAAATACCTAAGGGTTTTCCATAAATCAAACCTTCTACTTTAGATTTCTTTTTATCAAACTACTGTCTAATGGTTTACAGCTCAACTAGGTGATAACCTTTATTAGCAGAATCTGAATCATTATTTGAATAATTGTGCCTTACAAGATGAGAGGTAGGTAGGGTTTGATTCTGATCAGGTGACACGTCAATAGTTTCTGCATATTTGAGGTTGTCTGTTCTGTGTTTATTTTGAAAAACTCATATTCAAAAAAAGATTTGCTTAACCATAATGTTAGTAGAAATGATATGCGCGGTTATTAAAGAAAGTGTTGTAAAAATGACTATTACTGTCACAAAAACAAAACGCACAATAGAGGATCCCAGAGGCCCCAATAATCCCATTAGGTAATCTACTGGATCAAATCCATGTACTTAATACAATTAAACTAAACCTTGTTCCGCTTCCTGGTCTAAATCAGCTACAGTGCATCATTTAAACACATTTATAGATGGACAGCTAAGAAGTTACATTAATTTCGGTGACTTTAAAACAATTATTAGTTACTAAATGTATCAATATTGGACTGTGCATGATCAATTTAGGGGTTGGATCAGAATTATTGCAAAAGCAGAATATTCTAACAATAATTTATGAACATTCTAGCATTGAAATTGATATGGGGGGGAAAATCTCTAAGGTTATTGAAGATTTACAGTAGTACAGTTCAGCAGAGTTACTTATAGAGGTTGAGATCTCTGCCCCTGAACGGGATCAATTCAAATTACTTAGCATAGGAGCTAGTGCTACACTTGTTATTTCACAATTATCTTGCCCTGTCAGATTAGCAGCGCTGTATTGTGTGTATGTGGAAACTCAGTACCTTATGTACACTGGAGATACTGACACCTGGAGGTCAATAATACCGATTAACCTGGATATGACAAAATCAACTATTTCTTTCTGAGAGTCTGGGAGGGAAGATGAGTGATGTCCTGGAAAATAACAATCTTTGTTAGTTTTATTGAGCTCTCCAGCCAAAGCATACAAGTCATACTTTTTCCAGTCCACTGCAGTGAAAGGAAGTGCAGTTAACATTGGCGAGTAAGTTGAAGGTGGTAGTTGTTGACACACCCAACAGTCAGATTTCTGTTGTTTGCATGGTCCAGTCTCTTGCTGGGGGCCATGTTCTGATGGCCAGCAGCAAGCAGTTTTTTCTCCTGTGTGATCTGTCTTATTTCCCAGTGGTGCTTCAGTCAAAGCACTCTGAGCATTGTGCAAAAAGAGGATACGAGTCATCCTCATGGTCATCTGAGCTTCCATTCAGTGGTGAGCCTCTTACATCATCCTAGTCTGTGTCCTGTCCACCTGAGTTCTTGCACTCATGTGGTCATCCTCAGGTAAGGGACGTTTCCTTCTGGCCACAACCGCTTGTTGGCACCGTCCTTGCACTTGTGTCCCTCGATTGACTCTCTCCTGCACTGCGTGGCATAGATCCATTCTGGCATTCATTCCCCCCTTAGGATGGTTCTTGTGGTTTAACAGCACTTGGCATGGACCTCTCCATTTAAGAGAAGAAATGACACAACCAAAACAAAACCAAACACAACATCTCTTGGCTCAAAAGGATAGATAGCCCCTTTTCCCAGGCTCTGGCATGTCTGCAAAATCTCTAAGTGCAAGTTTGAGAGAATGTTGGTTAGGGTTAGCACATAGTCATTCATGAATTTCTCTGTCTATATCAGAGTAGGTCTGTGAGATGTCAGCCGCAGGCTGTGGACATAGATATAACATTTCCTGTGGACTTAACCATGTCATACAGTTAGGTGTCTTTTCCAATAGAATACTGCACTAAAGGCAAAGCACTTCATTAGATCAGACTTGTCAGTTAAAGGTTTGCTATGACTTCTCATTTAGTTATTCTGCAGTCACTCTGAGACTCTTGAGTCTCTTAGACATGGCACACATTGATATTGTTATTTTATTTAACAATTTATTCCTGTGGTCTCCAATATTTTATCATCTTATGATGGGAATGCCGTATCACACCATCTTCCCCCCACGATCCCACAAGCAGTCACTTCTTACCCTCAGGGGAGGTAGACTTCCTGGATGTTTGGGAGTTTTTGAACCCTCCCCAGCAAGGTGGACAGAAGTGTGATTTAGGATCCCAGAAACAAACTGTCAGTGCAGTTTGCAATACCACTCGCGAGATAAGGATCTCTTTACAATACTGTCACACTTTATTTTTCAGAACCTCAGATTAAATTGCATCAGTTTAAAATGACTATTTTAGACCTGTTATTGTTCTGGGCCTTATTACAAAGGACCGGATAGCAGTTTCAACCGGTTATGCGTCACAAGGCTGTCTGTTTTGAGATTTGCGCGATACCTGGCACAAATCATGAACGGATTACTTTTTTTTTCTTTTCTTTTTTATTCCATTTTTCCCCCGTTTTCCTACATGTGTGAAACTGTTTGCAACTTCCAACACATGGAGGAAGGACCTGAGATGAGTTAAGCAGTTCTTTAGCAGCATTGCAAACTAACACATTGCTTTCAGAATATCAATCTATTAATTTGCAGAATCATTATCACCCGTGTGTGCAGCACACACAATATCCAATTGTGGAGGCAAGAGAATGCCTTTCAATTAGTTGTAACAAAAGTAGAATGTTGGATAGTTTTACTAGATGATGCCATATAACTAAAATGCATATCTCGAATCGGTGAATAATGGTGGCAGTTTGGCTCTCAGCTAAAAATACAGGCATGTTAGTGCCTACAACTTAGCTCTTTAAGGTGATGTTTTAGGAGGCAAAGTGGTTAAGAATGTGCTATACAGATTTTATACAGCCTTCACAACCCAGTCCTTTTATAATAGCCGTAGCTGTGATAGCTCGCAATCCGACTGGCATCCCCAGCAAGGAGGCCGTTTATAAGAATAGAAAGCCATCGGGCGGTAATGAGAGCCCTGTTTCCGAACCAAGATGCCCCTGACAAAGCTGTTCGCTTCCAAAAAAGGCAGATCATTGTCTGGTGCTGATGTGAGAGCAGCCTTCAAGTCGCTGAATGCAGAGGTCATGAGTTTAGTTTATTGAAGAGGTTCAGAGTGGCAGTATAAACAACAAAGTGGATCCTTGAATCAAAAGCCTGCAGAGGGAGCACATCTCTGCTTTTGTATGTGGAGCAGGCACTGTCTGGTGAGAGGAGAAGACAACCATTTTTTCAAAACTTCCCCAGTTAGGTGACCCAAGACTGACAGCTTGGCGAGCAGTGCTCTATGACCTCTTTCAGTAAAAGTATCTCAGGAGCAGAATAGAGTCTGTTCACATGCCTTCTCAGAAGCAACATGCCTCCATCAGGTCAACAAGGTGAAAGTCTCTGTCCAAGGTTTCTGCCTCGTAAAGGAAGTTTTCTGATGAGCACCTTTCTGAGGGGTTCTCATATTTACAGCACAAACATTAAAACATTAAACGCACAAATTCAATAAATACTGCTGCAGCATCAAAAGTTTCCTCTTACAAGGATAAGTTTGGATGAGGCTGGGAACCACCTCAGAATGTAACTTCACACAGGCAGCTCTATTTTGGAAAGTTTAATCAACAGGGCATTTTGCGGGTTTAGGCACTAACGGTGGTATTTATTAATTACTAAACACATGAAGGCAAAAAGAACACACCACTATGTTCCTGAAGAATGCAGTGGTTGTTTTCTTTGCACAGTGAGAGGCACGACAAAATACTCGTTATGTTAAATACTTGTTTTGCAATAATATCGGTGCACGTAGAATACCTGATTGAATTAGTTAATACTTTTACTTTCTGTAAGTACATCCCTTACACTCTGCTGTATGTGTTTAGGAGTGTTTGGACTTTTAAATTCTTCTGCTTTGAGTCTTAGAACTGTTGGACCCCAATATAGAGGCCTTCTTACAAATCAGAGGTGAAGGGTGAAAATCAAAACATGAAACAGATGCAATTGAGGCACTCTCCTATGTTCCTGAAAATGGTCAGAGTAAAAGCAGCATCAATGACAATAGACAACACACAACACAACTCTCACATTCAGTGCAACTCGAGGCTTCATGAGTTTTAAATTTGGAAATTTGAGATGTGGATCCTATAATCATGGCTGGCCATGTTTTTCACTGACCTACCCCTTAACCCCCACCTTCCTTTCTCCCCCCAGTCTCTCTGGGTTTTGTGCTTATGCACACTACAAGCGGGGGAAGGTATCCCCTTTTGAGCTCAATATTTTTGGCGACTAAACAACCTGTGATAACAGCCAAGAGGTTTGTATGACGCATTCGTTCCGAGCAACACTCTGAGAGATCAGCCAGGACTTTTTGTCCCCCGACTCTGATCTCAACCTTATTCTTATGATTGGAACATCTAGTGCCCCATAACCCAAAACAACATAATCACAGGGCCTAATAAACCATGCATAAATTCTATTACGCCCATAAACCGCTTTGTCACCCCCAAATGTCTCCCACAACTATTCTGTTGTGTGCTATTACAGTAGATGGTTCCACCTAACTTGTACATGTACTATACTTTGCTGCTACTTTATTCGCTATCATTTAACTTTTAGACTGTACTGCACTGTTGGCAGTATAGTTTATGTATATTGCTTGACTTTTTTTTTATTTTAGCTTCCCTTGTGTATTCTTTATTATCAATCATTAATTTTCATAATTGTCTGTGCTATTTCTGTCCTTGTGCTGCTGGAAAACCTAAATTTGCTCCTGGGGGGTCAATAAAAGGCTTATCTTACACTTAAATACACTAACTTAGCTCTATGTTCTTTGTGGTATAATAAGTGAATTAAATGCTTCATTAAAAACAAAACAAAGCATTTACAGTATGCCAGATACCCTTAGCCATCTGTAATCTCTTCACAAATCTCCCACGTCTTCAATGTTGTTGTAAAATACAAACTTGAATGGCTCCAAGATTGATTCCTTCTCATGTTCGTCCAGGCCATCACTTGTTTCCTCAACCCAAAACTGTCCATACAGCTGTGCAGCCTCAGCCAGTTCCTCTTCCCCCATCTTCAGTGCATGGGTAACTCCACCTTGGCTGAAAACACATGCTGGTTTGCTTTAACCCATTCTGCTGCCGTCTTGCAGTCATGTACAGTCCTGGGCTCCACACTGTCCTAGGGGGAAAAAGGTTGTCTTCCTATAGCATAATTGCTGCACCAACAGTATCAGATCCTCTATTCACATACAATAATATATTGCATTCCTTCTTTTAAGATCTATATTTATATCTCGAATGAATCATAGTACATAAACTTCAATTCAAATATGATTAATTCATACAGCCAGCAAAGTCTTTGCACACTGTTTAAGTGTGAAAACAGCTTTTTTCAGTATACATTTTAATCTACGCTGAACAGCCTGTATGACAGAAAATCTTTATTTTATCTTCTTTTGGACGACAAATAACCAACCTGAGCGTCATAGTCAACATCTTAAGACAAATGCAGATCTATGCTCTTGCTAAACTGTTTATATACAACTGTGTGTTCGACTTTATTAAACGTTTTTGTAAACAGTTTATCCACAGAAAAAAAGCTAATTCTGCCATAAAACTCAGGAGCTAATGCTAGCCAGAGTTGGCGTAACTACATTTAAAATGACAAATAGCATACCTACATGTGTAACATTTGTCAAAATAGCTACCGCTATCAAAAGGTGTGATTAAAATCACGCAAATTACCAATGAACATACGCAAGTCAGTCACCTACTGTTGTCACGAGGCATAGTGTAGCGGAAACAACCGAGAATGCCTTAAGTTCCATCCTTTTGGGAGATGTAAAAAAATAAAAAAATAAAATAATTCCTGTCCCGACAGTGGAGTTGACTTGAGAGAGGAGCCTGCACCGGAAGCGACTCCACAGAGGAGCCCTGCAGGCAGACCCCTCTCAAAGTTGTCGACCACATTGCCTGATGTCCCCAGTCTTAAAATGCATGATGTCATTTCCTGTTTAGATGTGCAGCCTGATGACCACTTCCAGTTCTATGGCTTCTCACGTTACGCCAGAGAACTAAATGAACTGACGCCTGACCTGAAGGCAGTCCTCCCGCCTACAGACACACGCTTCAGACCAGACCAGAGGTACAAATAGAATTTTTATTTATTTAAACTGAAATATTTTCATATTATTTTTTCACCCCAGTTATTGCACCATCTTCCATGTTGACCAGTTGTTTAATTCCTGCCCCTCTTCTCCCCATCAGGCTCCTGGAGGAGGGGAAAGTAGCAGAGGCAGATAAAAAGAAGGATGAGGTGGAGGAGAAGCAGAGGGAGATGAGGAAGGAGATGGCCAAGAACGGGGAGGAGCACATCCCCAGGTTCTTCAGGTGAGGAGCTCTGCTTTTGGGCCTTTTGGGAAGGAAGATTTAACATTGCACACTTATACACAGCCAAATGTTGCCTCCGCCCTTATATCAACAATATGTTAAAGGGTTACTCCAGTGATGGAGAACTCACAAGACACAGATGAGAAAAAATATCAAAATAAATGTAGCAGTGAGATCCTCACTTTTAGTCCCTGGTATGATTTAAGCTCTAAAAATGCTTGATCCCACATTTCCATGATGCCATGATTCCCTGCATCCTATATCCCCCTGTCAAACTCCACGCCTCAGTTTGTAACGCACGCTCTGTAATAAATTTGTCATCTCTATGCCCACACTGAGATTACCCTGATGACATCATCAGGGGTTGTTTCCTCAAACTTGACGAAGTTATGGCAAATAAGACGGTGTAGTCCCTCATTATGGCAAATAAACTGAACTGAATGATATTTATGAACTTTACTGGTGGAAAAGTTGGACTGTATCTGACAAATTCTGTCAGACAGGGTCTTCATCTTCAGTTCTAAGTCACCACTCAAGTGTTCGTCATTTTCACAGTTTACTTCAACAAAAATTGTAAATGAGTCAATAAGCCTGTTTATGGCAAATTTTAAAGTTACAATAATGCTGCTGCTATACAGGAAAAAAACAACAGATAAAAGCAAAAACAAATAAAAACACCATGGAATTAAATAAAAGTTAAATAAAATTTAAAAGGCAAGAGTGGGGCGATTTAAACCAAGCAACATATTAATGTTCATAAATGCTTTACTTTAAAAGACAGTTTTAAGAAGGGATTTAAAAGATGCTAATGATGTAGCCTGTCTGATCTCAGAGCACCCAGACAGTGGAACACTCTGCCTGTCTAACAGTTTTTGTCACAAGCCGGGATCCAGGAATAACCAGCAGAGCCACATCCAGACACATACGGAGTCAATAAATCATTAATATAATTTGGATTAAGGCCATTTAATGCTTTAAAAGTGATCAGTAGAAGTTTAAAATCAATACGGAACAGAACGTGAAGCCTAGTGTAAGTTGGCTAGCACAGGAGTCACGTGTACATATTTCTTGATGCCTGTTAAAATTCACAGCAGCGTTCTGCACCAGTTGGAGTCAGTGAAGGAACATGATGAACAACATTCTTCACTTGAGCCTCAAAACAGAAATTTTTTTGAGTCATTTTTTGATGCATCTCTAACAATCTGCTTTATATAAGCGTTACAGAATTGGAGAGGGGCATACCTGTGTCATCCACATAACGACTGTCGGAGACACCATGGTTCTGAATGATCTGGCTGAGAGGAAGCGTGTATATTGAAAACAGTAGTGGGCCAAGAATGGACCCTTGAGGAACACCACAATTAAAATGTGCAACAGAGGAACATGAATTTGCTTTAACAACACAGAAGGAATTATTGGAGAGGTATTAACGTAGCAGATGTAGAGCAGTTCCCTTAAGACCAACCCAGGTTTCTAGACGATGCAGGAGAACAGAGTGATAAATTGTGTCTAAAGCAGAACTGAGATCTAAAAGCACTAGGACTGAGCAGTCTATCAGCTGTTAAAAGTAGCTTTACAAGGGCTGTCTGTGCTATGGCAAGCTCTAAAACCTGACTGAAAACTATTAAAAATATTATTGTTCATAAGAGATTGAGTTGAAATTATTTTCTTCGGCACTTTAGATAAAAAATTATTGAGTAATAGGGATCCAGATTACCATTTTCAGTAATGGTTGAATAATTGCGTGTTGGAAACAATTAGAAAAATTACCAGAAGTCAGGGAACTGTTAATAATCAATATAATAAAATGGCCGCCAGTGTGGAAAACCTCTCTTAAAAACTTAGTTGGGATAATGTCTAAAACACAGATAGAGGATTTCATTTGAGAAATGAATTTATCTAATGCTGAGATGCTAATAGTTTGAAACTGAGTGAGGGAAACAAGGTTATTGTTGAAGGTTAGTAGATTTCGTGGATCAGGTCAAATTTGAGACCGACTGGATCGAGTGTGCTCATTTGGCCAGGGGTGGTGTTTTGATTTTAGCTTTCTGATTTTAATTGGAGCACTGTCGTCGAGAATGGAACAACAGTAATTGTTGAAAGAAATGATTAATTCATCTGGATATTGTGGAAGTGTTGTAATAGGAATAGAGCAATTGTAAACAACTCAACGATTCAACTTGAGTCTGGTTCTGTCCAAGGTTTCTGCCTCTTAAAGGAAGTTTTTTTTTTTTCTTGCCACTGTCGCCAAATGTTTGCTCATGGTGGGATTTGTTGGGTCTCTGTAAATATTATAGAGTCCGGTCTGGACCTGCTCTATAGGAAAAGTGCAATGAGATAACTTTTGTTATGAATTGGCGCTATATAAATAAAATTGAATTGAACTAGATATAGGCACTCATTAGACATGGGGTATGAAGGGCAACATAGATGAATATTGAAATCACCTAAAATAAATATTCTGTCATACTTGGATAAAACAATAGACAAGAGTTTAAACATGACATTACCCAAATTAATGAAAATAATGAATCCTAAATTTAAGTAAAATCCTAAAATTATATACCTCTTGTCACAGCAAGATTGTAATTCTATTAAAATGTTAAAGGAATAGTAGAAAAAGTAGGTAACAAAATTTCCCTACCAGTACCTCTAAAGGAACTTACTACTGGTGCTGGTCACTATACACAAAACTAAGTCCAATAATGACAAAGCCCATCTTACACAGTAATTCTAAGCAGATTTTGGTTTTCCCTGATTTTTTTATTTTATTTTGGAAATGTAACTGAAGTATAGTCAAACCAAACAGCCTTGTCCATTTACACTATTCTCCCACAATGCATGGTGCAAAGGAAATGGAGGAGCTGCTCAAAAATTTATATGGGGGTGAGACTACACAGAAAGATCTTGGAAAACAAACAAAAATCAAAGAGAAATATTTTGATGTCCGAAGTTTAATTGGCAATGACGTTCCAAAGTTTTTGTACAGGTTAAACAAATAAGATCAAACGTTTTAAGTGAATTTTAGATGGGCCAGTAGGTGGATTTCGTTACCTTTGGACAGAGACAGACTAGCTGTTTCCAATCTTTATGCTAAGCTAACCAGCTGCTGGTGGTGGTAGCAGCTTCATATTGTGTTATCAATCTTCTCATCTAACTCTCAGCAAGAAAGCAAATAAGTATATTTTCCAAAATGTCGAACTATTCCGTAAAATGTTTGTTAAAATGACTTTAAAAGATGAGTGCTTAACAGCAACCGTTTTCTTTGGTTTATTATCTCAGGAAAGCTCTGGATGAGGCCAACAGAGAGGTGTGGCTGTACAATGAAACCTACTGGAAGCTCCGCAAAGACCCTGGCTTCTCTAAGACTGAAAACCCGGACCTGTGGTAGAACACTGCACTTAGCTTATTGCTGAGGCTAAATGAAACTACCCAGGTGCTAAACACATGGTAATATGATGAAGAGGAATAAAACGCCCCTCTGTTAGTAAATCTGATTAATTGTACCCAAGCTGGTCCAGTAACCGATGCATAAATATACTCAAGTGACTCGTCAACAAAGATCTGCTGCTACCATTACTGCAAGAATGTAAAGGAGAAGGGCGTTTGGAAGCATAAATGAACCTCTCATTGGGTTTTTGTGCCATGTAGAGGTGAGGTGCCACTGTGGAACAAATGAAGACTGATTTTAGAAGAAGCCGGATGTCTTTCCAACTTTTCACTTACCTCTTACCATAATGGAGACCTTAAATATAATCATTCATGATTCAAAAGGAAATTTCAACGTAAAATCCAGTTTTTAAACTCTTTATCGCTGCCCTTGAGAAAATTGTGGGTAAATATCTTCAAGTTTTCCTGTAAGGATTGAGGTCTTTCTTTGTCTGTAAAGTGTCTTATATCATATTTGTGGGACAAATGTCACATGTTATACTTTCGTTAGTTTTAGCATGTCAATATAAATATTTTTATGCTGCCTCATTTTTATGACAGCTGTGATGAGGTTCAGAGGCTAGCTTCCTGCAGAGGGGTCCAGAACACATGGAGGGCTAATTCTGGTGCTTGTAGGGTGTATTACAGGTGAGCTGGTGCTGTCCTGCTTTCTTTCTCAGTGGGTCTTACTGTATAAACTTGTGTGGATTTGTAAAGTCAGTGTGTATTTTCTGATGTTTAATTGTGACACATTGGTGATGCATTGTTTTTCTAAAGTGTCCTTACGCTGGTTAAATCTAGCAGTCCTGTTAGCCTAGCCTTCTTCCTCTCTCACCTGTATGAATTGTTGATGTCCAAAATGAGCTGACAGACCAGGATTGCATCTCTTGGACCTTTATGCTTTCCGTTGATGCAATGAAGTATTTTTATTGATGTTTCAACAATGGATTTTATTAAGGAAAAGAGACTATGTGACAGTTTTTTCTTAATGGTTTTGTTTCAAATAAAGGTTCCATAATCAACACTGTTTTGCCTCAAGGTCCATTATTATCTCAAGGTCCATGCACTAGCTTTTTCAGGAATTTTCAACTGCATCTCAAGGCCTTCATCTGTAAAGGGAGTTCATTGAGTTGCCACACTCAAATTATCACGTCAGGTTAATGAAGTCAAATGTGTGGCCAAAAGAAAGTGAGCAGATAACAGATGAATTCAGAAATAACGGCCAAGTCATGATAGATTGGACCACATTCTAATGAGGCACTCTTTAGAAAGGGCTTATAAGTTATAAGTAATGGCTTTATTCATGGGAAATAAAATATTTACTAATGCTTTATTAATCACTTATAAGCCATTAATATGACCAACTTTTGGGTTGCCAGGTTGTGGAAAATCCTCCAGCATGACATGATTTGTCATTTTAGTTCTCTGGTATGGAGATCCAAATGTAATACAACCATGAAATTGCAATCTGATAAATGTTTTAACACCCAGCTCATTATTGATATATACTGATTCTTTTCAGTTTGTTGCAGGTCATTTCTAGTTCATTGTAGTAGTTTTTTTTTCCAAACGGCGCAGAGCCAGTTATGATTCACATTACTGCCTCTGCTCTGTTTGTCTTGACTAACAAAAACTGTATGATGAGTCACATTCGATGCAAAACGCAATTTCCAGGACCTTTTTAAAATAAAAACAGCTGGAATGGGGGGAAAAGACGCTAAATAAACGCTTATGAAAATAAGCAGGATGAAATAACATTTCACAATATGGAGCTGAGTTTTAAAAATTCCTTGGAAGATTTCACCTTTTCATGGTTATATTGCCTATTTAGTCTATTAATAAAACATTTTATTTCATAATGTGTCATTTCTTTATGTAATATTGAACACGCTGGGTCTCCATACTTGAGTTCATCAGGTAGACTGCTGACATTCTGGAGAAGAGCTCTGGAGAATCGGGACGAAAATCCATTTAACATTTTACAGCCGCAAACCTGCAGTGATTTAATATTTATACCCATTTCTCAACCCATAAAGGAACACTTAAGCCTTCAGTTTATCAG
This sequence comes from Siniperca chuatsi, assembly GCF_020085105.1. Taxonomy (NCBI): domain Eukaryota; kingdom Metazoa; phylum Chordata; class Actinopteri; order Centrarchiformes; family Sinipercidae; genus Siniperca; species Siniperca chuatsi. Next base: position 24,063,016 of record NC_058062.1, on the reverse strand, counting down.
AAAAAATCTAAATAACCAAATTTGGAGATACATGGTTTTCACTGGACAAGAAGGGTATGAAAATTTTTAATCTGAAAAGTAATTATACCTGTCAGACAAATGTAGTGGAGTAAAACATACAATATCTTCTGTGATGTAGTAGTACGAGCTTTTTTTGGGGGGGGTCTTGTCAAATGTAAATGTGTCATAAATTGACAGCTCTTGGTATGTATGATAAACAGGATGCACCATTTTGTTGTTTTCCATAATTTTGGCAATTAGTAATTTCACTTCTATTGGGCAATTTGGTAGCTATGCAAAAATGATTATTCCATGAACATATTAAGGTTTTAACTGGAGTACATCATCAAATCAAGTTTATTTATAAAGCATATTTTAAAACAACCAAGTGCTGTACAATAATTTAACATAGAAAGAATAAAATTGTGGTAACGTGGTATTAAAACCTTGTTGTATACACAAAAATTGGTAAAGGAGAATTTTTAAAACATAGAGGACTAAAAGTCGTAGAAAAGGTTTCAATCGTAGTCATCTGGACACTGTCTTATTTTGAAGGACTAAATGCATGCATGGATGCATAGAACCATTAAGGGCATTCAAAGGCCTGAGAACACAAGTGGGTCTTGAGTTTAGCTTTAAAAATGTCTACAGAGGAGGAACACTTAATAGAAAAGTGCTGACAGAGACCTCTGCACAGGAGCCCGCCCCTCCAGACGCGATGTCAGGTGACCCTCTGGCTCAGCTGACCCGATGGGACCCGGTTTGGCCTCACTTTCCCGCCATCAGGAAGTGCTACCTGGTACAACTACCAATAATAAGCTACACTTAACTTGACAGTTCATACACTATTATTTATATTATTACATTGTATTATTTTACCGTACATACTTATCATCAACCGGTAAATCCACTTTGTACTTTACACTTATTTTAATTTATACTTATATCCACTTTGTACTTAATTTATCTTGCCTGTATTATAGTGTATTATATTCTGATTTGCTTAGAACTTCTGTCCCTGTGTGCCCTGACGTGACAGTGAGCTGCTGTAATGAAAGAGTTTCCCCTCGGGGATCAATAAAGGATTCTGATTCTGAATCTGATGCTGGAAGAGGCGTCTGAGATTAGCAAAGCCGCTACCGCTTCACTCACCCTGTGTGCGTCTGTCACCATCTGCCAGGATTGTGGCCTGGCTAATCCACAGACACCTGTGGCTGCAGCAATCCTCTGTTGCTGAGGCTTCGAGGAGAGACCTGCTGGAAGCCCCCATCAGTCCGGACAGACTGTTCAGATCGCGTTTCCCTCGGTGCTGGACCCTGCCAGGTCGGCTTCGTAGGAAGCGGACATCATCGTCTGTTGTGTGTGGTTCTTTGCATGCTCTTTATGCACAAAACAGTTTTGAAATTAAACACAAACATCGACCCCTAAAGAGCAGTTTTCCTGTAATAATGCAGTCTGTCCCTGAATCTACTGGTTGAGCCACAGCTGTCGCACACACATCCCCCGCACTGTGAGCTGGCAGCCTTTAACCTTTCGATTAATAGGCAGCACGGACTCACGACATTTAAGCAGCACTCTTCCTCTGTCACACATTCAGAGGCTTCCCCACACATTGTCTTTCTGACTCTGGAGCCTTCCTCTCAGCCCTTTCGGGCTTGGCTAGGCTCCATGGCAACCGCAGGGCACCAAGTGCATGTACGCCCACTTTCAGAGCATGCTCCATGGACAGCTGAATGAGCAGGCTGATCAGCAGAGGTTACACAATGCAGTTTGCCCCCCCCCCCGCAGTTCAACGGGATACAGGAAGCGATCCTGTCATCCCAGGAACAATGCCTCGCTCTCCAATCAGAGCTGCAGGAATGGGTCACTACATTGCGCGCGTGGCCACCATGTACCGTTCTCAGCATCTGTTTGTGCACTACAGAGAGCAAGCTCAAGGTCTGCCTCTGTCTGCACAGCGCCTGTCATACTGGCTGTGTAAGGCTGTTTCACAGGCGTATCTCTCCTCTGGGATGGAAGAACCCAAAGAGGACCAAACAAGACACAAAGAAGGAGAGAAGATGCGGGCTTCTTCCTGTTTTATAGTCTTCTGTCAAGAGGCGGTGGTGTCCGATGTTAACGGTGCAAAACTTCACTCTCCCCACCCTAAATCTATCCTGTCTTTAGTGTTTTCTTTGTTCCAATTTTTTTTCTAAAGAATTAATGACGTTAGCATGTCTAATGCTCCCATGTTTAAAAGCTTGGCCTCCAGTTGCTGAAAGATACCAAACACCTTACATATCTTATGAATAAACAGGACATCATTCACTGAACACTGCCTGATATTATACAGGCTCATAGATGATGTCATGTTACAACATCTGTTCTCATGACAATACACACACATATATATATATATATCCTATGTGTGTATATATATGCACATGTATACCTATATGCACAGCAAATGAAATAGTAAAATAAAATCAACGCATGTTCGTGTTCCTTGTATCACAGAAATGTGTATTTGCTTCTCCCCCCTGAGATGGATGAAAAGAGGAGGGGGACGACAGTCCCTGAACAGGTATATACACCCTGTGTGTGTGCATCAGGCAGAGTTGGTATTTCAACTTCTTACGAGCTATGATCAACTTGCTGGTTAGACGTTATCATTTTTTGCATCATTATCTACTAAGAGACTCCAGACAACCCATCTATATCTTTTATGGATTAGCTGATTTGTGTAATTTGTTCCTGTTGGTTCAATTCCTATTGTTCCTGCATCAAAATCAGCATATTGACCCTGACATGAACGCGCAGGTGTCACCCAGAGAGAGCTGCCCCTTTTATGAGAAAAGACCTTACACTGTCTTAGCTGAGACTCTTAGGTTAAATCTGATTTCCCCGAGACTGATAAAAAAGATGCAGGCGTGGGGCCGGCGGCTGGTCGTCCCCGTGTATTAGGTTGGTCAGACCGATGGTAAGCCACTTTGCCAGCGTACACACACCTGGTAGGGGGAGGAAGCTTGAGGTCTGGCGGCTGGTCGCCTCCTCCGGTAGGTCATACCGATGGTAAGCTGCCTTGCCGCATACACACTCTTTCTTCTCGCCTCTAACCTCTGTTACTCAAAACTTGTGGCAGCAACTCTCAGGGCATCTTTCCACGCTGGGAGTGTCGGACCTTGACGAAGCAGCGGGCCTGATCCAAAAGGCAAGGATCCCTTCTGAGTGCAGGCAGCGCTGGACCTCGACCTGCTATAGGCTTCCCTTTCCCAATGTTACCTAAACTTTAGGCGGGCACGTAACCGAACAGTTGAAATTTGCCTCTTGTACCTTCTAGATAGGCCAGAGATTGACCTCGCTGTCAGGGACAGCCTGATAGATAGTCAACCAAACCTATAATCATTAGCCTTGTTCCTAACAGACCCAAAAGGAATGCCTAAAGGTCCCTAGCATCTATGTAGGGAAACTAGACCTAATTGGGATTAACCTCTAGCCACCCCGTGGAGGGGGCTTACCTGAAGGCGATGAGGAGGAGCAAGCCGGGTCTGCTGGTGATGAAAACAAAGCAAGTTCAACATGCCCAGAATATCTTTTTGTTATTCGGCTTCACTAAGCCTAACAACTGCAAACACGCTAAGCGGTCACACAACGGTGGTTAACAACTCGGTAAGTCAACCCAGGTTTTCCCAATCCAGCCATGAGCACGTTCACATCAAAGGGGCGGTGTTTGCTGCATATGACCAACCGCAAATATGGACAAGTCTACGGGCAGCTGAGCGGCATATTTTACAAATGAAGAGCAAAATGTAATATTAGACAAATACAAGAAGTTAAACACATAATCCAGCTAAAAGCAACACAGTTGCAGCTGCCAAATGCAGGAAGGACAGCTTATAATATCACTGCACCATCAATAGGGCACAAGTAGATCTGACTATAATTACATTTGTGTATTCCATTAATTTAATGTGTTGCTTAGATGTATTTTTATGGTGTGTATGACAATTTTAGCCTTATTCCGTCGGACTTGGGAGTAAATAAAAAATAAATATAAAAACATAAATCAAAGCGGTAAGTAGGCTCACTTTCAAGTACAACAAGTACAAGGCTTTAGTGCTTCAATCATTCTCTGTTGTAGGATGATATCAGTTTACAAAAGCACAATGAAATGGCTTTGATATTGCTTGTAGCCAACGGGGGGAAAATGAAATGGAAAAGACAGAAGGGGGCTCAGCTGGCCCTCTGCAATAATGAGGGTCCCCTCAATGGAAGGGGTGGAAGGGGGTGTCTCATCAGACCCTGGTGGAAGTGGCAGCTCCCAACAGGCCACATTTGTACAGGGTATGTGTCAGTGAGTCAATGTCAAACTACTAGGTTACTAATAAAACATAATTATATAATATACTTGTATTTACTTGCTCTACAGTTGATGGGGAGACACTGGTTTTGCTGCCACCACCCACTTACATACTGTCCCATACAGAGGTAACAGTGAAAGCAACCTGCCATACACTCTGGTAGGTAATCTGTGGTTGCTGACCATAGATGAAGAAGACTATTTAGATGTCTTATTTTCCCAGGTGGAGTATGGACACTTGGCTGCCATTGATTTATCTTTAATTACTTTTAACTACATTTCTATCCTAAACCTGGTTTTGGTAAGGGCCACGTTGAATCTATATTGTGGCGCTGCATCAGGGTCAGGATAGGGGGTCATTAAAAATGGCAGCCACCTAGCAGCACTCCACTGAACAGCCCTGAAGATAGGAAAGGAATATTTCTATGATCAGTATCACACAGTGCAGTTTAAAGAACATAAACATAAAGATCTACCTGACCGTTGAGGCTGTGGAATGACTTGCGATTCACATAATCGGCTTTATTCTTTCCCAGACATATGGAGATGGGAATGTGGGAGCAATGTATTGCACCAATCACTCTGTGGACGTGTGACCTTGCATTGAATTGCACTGCTGACTGTGTTTTTGCTCAGGTTCTCTGCATCACCCACAGCTTACATAAAAGTACCCGTAGCAAAGTGACGCAAGGCAATGCATGCAGTCTGTGGGACTGTAAGCGCACGACTCGACGTGTCGCACTGGCAACATACGGCTCAGGAAGCTGACACAGATCAGTCAGTCCCTACCACGAGAACCCTCTCACGAGCCGCGCACCGAGCCCCACGGGATCTACGAATGGTGATGTCATTTTCCAAGAGAATTAATTGGTCAGTTTATACACGTTGATCTGTTATCTTGAATATAACCTGCTCTGGAGCAGGTTAAGTGTGCAGCATAAGTTACCATGGCGATGTACCCCGGTAAGAAGTGAACCACCACCATAACCCTGAAAACCCAGGGTTAACCCTGAAGTTACCTCGCTAAGCCCAAATCCTGCTTCGTAGTACAGGCCTTAGATGTCTCTTGTGGTGTTTGACACACTGCTTACACAGTTAGACCACATCAGTCATTGACCTTCAACACGTAGCACAAGTTAGATTTGATTTCACTTTACCCTTTTATTTATTTTTTCTTATTCCAGATAATTTAGACCTACAGCACAAATCCCTGTCCACAGTTCTAACATATGATTTATTATTAAAAGCATTCCCTGTTCTCTCTTGCTGATGTTGTAAACAGTGAAGTAACAGTGAGGTATTCATGACAGTGAGTGGACAAAGAGCTTCCCTTGCTGGCTGCTTTCAAAGCCTCATTTAACAAAGCTAAAAGAATCAAGTGCATAATTAGTTTGTCAGAGCAAATCAATCACAATCTACAATAAAGTTAACTGCAAAAAATATTGTAAAAAGTAAAATAGTTGTCATACAATGAAGTAATTCTTCTTGTGTTTAATTCACTGCAATCTCCTCTGGGGCTTTGAATGTAACCAGCACCACCAGCACAGGGCGACATGGCAGTTTCCCCTTCTAACACCTGAAAAATTAAAAATAAACCTACAAGTCTGATGGCATCTATAAACCAGTGCAAGTTTCAGCCGTTAAGCTCAAATATTCATTTGCGAAGAAACTGAGAGAGTTCTTCTGATTTTACACATTTCTGTTTCTGGTGTGCTTCTTTACTTTCCAAACATTTTAGTTTGGTAAATGCAAGACTGCCCCTGCTCCACACATTATGTTCTGTCTGCATTGGCAGACCTCTACCTGGGTGAAGGTCTGGCTTTAGGCTCCATCCACACTGCAGGCTTTCTTGAATGCCTCTAAATTTCTTCTCAAATATGAGATCAGAGTTTTAAATGACTTTTACATCTATATTAGGTTGTAACCTAGTGACAAATTAAAGGTATCCTGTGGAGTTTTCATGTAATATAATACAGTTGAATTTATAATCTTTTAGACTTTCATGAAATAAAACCCTATATTTGATACTATTAATGGTCTGCATTTTTTCAACAATAGCCATTCAATGTATTTACATTCAGTAATTATCCCTCTAACATTAGTTTCCATTGTTAGTGGTGGAGTCACAGTGAGCTGTTAGATGAGGAGCTGCAGGAGCAGCTACCAACTCCTTTTACCGAGTCCGGCTGTTGTGGATTACTGACTGACTTCCTTATTAAAACAACCTGAGTTTGTTTGGCTGCACTGTAAACAGATACACCAGACAAAGTTACTACTGAACGAGTGTTTGCTGTAGTATTAAACTGCATTTCCTGTTACCACCAGTAACCACGGGTGTCAACAAATCAACCAGAACTGAAATCTTAAGGACTTAAACTTTTCATGTACTGTTTCTCACCACAATGCGTAGTGTGAATCCTAGAGGCCTAACAAACAGGCTAAATACATGTCCTTCCTCATAAAACATTAACATCTATGTTTGCTTGCTAGCTCTTCCTTTCTTGCCTTTGTTGGCCAGTGGAATACTTTTAAACCATCAGTAGGACTGTGATGCGAGGAACAGATAATTCTTTGTTTAGGATTTAGTCTATTTGTCATTATAACACAAGAAATATTGCGTTCAAATACAAGTCCCATGTTGCTTACAGAATCCAGAAATGAAGTACATTCAATTCCATGTAAAAAATTGACATCTGGATGTAATCTTTCCCGAATTTGTGAAATTCCACATTTAGGTCACACCAGCAGTCCGACGATCAGGTTGAAAACCTCTCCATGGGTTAGCCAAACTTAAATGGAAGAGAAAACAAAGGCAAACGGTGAAAATATTAGAATTTTACTAGATGTGTCTGTTGTAAACAAAAATCACAGTTTACAGCCTGAATCCTTGTTCAGATTTGACTGACCATACTTACTGTGGTTGTGTTCTGTTTTCTGTGTAATGAAGGATTAATAGCAACATTTTAGGTGTGCCCACTTTTTATGGATGGAACTGTCAGTCTGTCGATCCACCACTTTGTTCCAGACTGAAATCTCAACTATTTGGTTCAGATATTCATGCTCCCCTTAGGATGAACAGTTTTCATCTTGCGCCACCATCAGGTCGACACTTTCATTTGCCCAATACTTTGGTTTATGATCCTATACCTGAAAATCTAATAACATTCCCATCAGCCTCAGCTGTACTTTGTGTTTACTGCTAATTAGCTAATGATAGCATGCTAACGCACTAAACTAAGATGGTGAACATGGTGAACATTATACCTGCTAAACATCAGCTCAAAGCACTGCTGTGCTTATGTACAGCCACACATAGTCACTAGCATGGCTGTAGACTTAGTCTTGTTTAGATAATCTAAACTGTTCGCTTGTTTCCAACCTGTCTGATCGCCTGACTGCTCGTGTTTGTTGCCCCGTTGGACCTATCTTTAGCAAAGTCGAGTTCTGAGATCTTAGCAATTATAATGTTATTAGATGGCAGAAACTGCAAAAATTAAACCCAAGTTGAATTAAACCCTTGTTTTTTTTTAAGACTGATTCTAAATCACATGGCAGAAAAACGGAGCTTATATAGTGTCAGCTGCAGTGTCAACGGAGCCTTAGTTCAAGAGAGAGGCAGCTCCATACCACCCAAAGCACCCACCTCTCAGACATTACCAAACACAAAGAAACAAAGACAAAAGACAAGCCTTGCACCTTCTTCACTTTCCAAGAGGGTTTCCAGAGAGGTTAAAGTGACAAAGATTCAAACATTTTGGAGAAACACATCAATAAAGAGTATCCTGAAATTAATAATTAATAAATAATATTATAAAGAGTACAGTCTAGACCTGCTCTATAGGAAAAGCGCAATGAGGCAACTTCTGTTATGAATTGGCGCTATATAAATAAAATTCAATTGAATTGAAATGATTCCTAATGTTATAGCCCTAACCTAGTAAATTTGTAATGTATGTACAATATAGCAGTTCAATTAGTGTAATATTGTACATACATGTTACTATGTACACCAGTAAAAATCATGTGTCGTGTCCACATTTTCAGTTTGGGACAACGCATACTCATGTAATTCCACAAACTATGTTGCAGAAAACTTTAAGTGAAAAGTAGGCCAGTGTCGGGGAGCGCTGGAAGTTCACCTACCCAAAATAATACGAATTTAAAAAAAGTATGCCAGCATGCAATCTCATTAATGTACTGAATGCAGTGCACAAGAATACACAGATATGATCTGACTTCCCATGCAGGCCAAAGGAAAAGCATCACATCTAGCGGAAATAGGCTTCCACAGATATCTGCTTTTCAAAATAAAGGTTGTGGTTTAACCAAGGCACTCTCATTACCACACCAGGAGATGGCAGTAGGTGCTGTAGTTCTTATTTTTTCATTGAATTACATTTTTACCTTAGGAGCATTTCACACTCTTGAGTTTACATGTAGTTTGTTTTGGACTAGCCAGTAGATTGGCCCCTTTCACTGCCATTATTGTTATTAATATTACTTGTTTGCTGCATCCTTTAAACTATCCTTTAATCATGAATTGTTCTATAGCCTGTGAGATATATTTGGAGACCGGCTATTAGTCTTCTAGACTAAACAGTGTTCATTTTGTCATCACATCCAAACAAGAGTACGTTACTAACTGAATTACTTCTGCAGACAATTTTTAACCTCAGGTCATTGCACGTCCAGAAATCTTTTGAAAATAGTAATTTTGATCCTCCACAAACCGACATGAGAGCAGTGACAGCCAGGTGGTGTGATACATGTTGGACATGAAACAGACACTTCGGACATTGCATGTGTCGGATGTTTCAAGCAGTCTTCTGTCACCAGGCGGCTTTGTGAGAGATGTTAGGTAATGTACTCATGTCCTTCGTGAACGAAAAGGAAGCAATGTACAACCTGGAAATGAAATGATGAACACTTGGGCCTGGAGGGTAGAAAAACAAACTTGTTCTGTGACTGGAAGGTCGCTGGTTAGATTCCACAATCTGGATGGAAGGGCAGAGGGAAGTGCCCCTTGAGCAAGGCATGTAGCCCCTGTACCAGAAGACTGTGGTTATACTGGCAAGTTCCATAGAAAGAAGAATATGGGATCATCAAAGCATTCCTGAATAGAACCTAAATAGAAAACAATCAAGATGGACGTGGACCATCTTAGGTGAAAATGGGTGTAAAACGCTTGATAAAAAGTCAGATCTTGCTGTTCTCCAAGTGGGAGTCGATGTGTTTGATGAGGGCGTCATCGGGGTAACCAGTTGGGAAGGTCAGCTGACACAGAGGACAGCTACGGACAGCACTCTCTTCTGACTCCATCCATAACTACAGAGGAAGACAGGTGTCAAATTACTGAACCTCAAATTACGGCAAAATCCCAGAATCTAGTCTTAGTTTACACCAAAATTTACATGGAAGCTTTGTAGTTGTGTCCATTAGAGGATGCCCATTTGTTCAAAGTTGCTAAGAACTGATTTTTAAAAAAGCTGCATTAATCAAGATCTTAATATTAACAATGGATCATATCATCATGGACTATGTGTGATGGCAAGTGACACCTTGTAGTCCACATGTCGAAGTGTCCTTGGGCCAGACACTGAACACCAAATTGCTCTCGAGGGCGGTGTGTGAGTGTGATCTGATGTTGAACCTACCTACGCTGTGGGTATCTATGGCAGGACTACCGTGGACCATCGTTAGCCCTTGATTCAAGTAGAAACCAATATTATATTTTTTTTTTGCTCTGTGTCTGGTGATATGTAAACAGGCAACTACAACTGCTAACATGTTCACTATAACAACATTATACGGTGATGATACGCCCGTGTTGTGTGTACAGATTGGTCTGTCCCGACTGGCCAAAAAGTTCCATTAATACAGCTTTTAAAAAATGATTTGGCTCAGATACTGCAAGTTCTACAATTTTCAACATGGACATATTTTACATTTTTATTTCTAATTTTTACTCACACAAAATATGTTTTTCTCTTCCTCAGAAAGTGAGAGTGTGCTATACACCTTCTTTATCCTTTAGTTAATTCTTTTTTTTACTTTTATCCACTCATTTCTGCTTATAGTGCAATGGTGCTCGGTGGGCTGGTGTGAATTGTTGGTTTTGTGTTCTATGCAACATTTCCTTTTCCCCCTCATTGTTTTCTACTCACGTTAATGGAGGGCCATGACTGAGCATGCTCAGTGTTCATGTAGGGAGGCAGACGGCAGGAGAGGGTGGCAGGGCCCTCAGGGGCTGATAAGGAGGGATTATTGGGCTGTTTCCTCGGAGACGGGAACGAGGGGTGTAGGGGCTGTTTCCTAGGCGACGACGAGCCTATCCCAATTGCGCCAAGCGTCCGAGGCGGGCTGGCAGCCGGCGATAGGTATGTACATACATCCTGTAAATTTACACAACACAGACATCTTCAAAATGAATAACCCAGCTTTAAAGCCAGGAGAAGAGGCACACATTATCATCGTCATCACCTCTTCATCATCAGAGGACTGTGGTGGTGTCACCAGTGGGGTGGGCTCAGGCGAGTTGTCAAGGTGACAGAAGTGATGTACCTGGATGAGAGGAGGGACAGAGATGAGCATGCTGATTACTCTGAAACATAATATGTCATGTGTGTCATAAACAAGGTGCACACATTTATTTTCGAGGAAGTTAAAAAAATTGGAAGTTTCAAGGATGCTATGGTCCACTTTTATACATCAGTTGTAGAAAGTGTGCTAACTTTATCTATTACAGTTTGGTTTGGTAACCTGACTACTGCTGAAAAAATGGATTAGAGAAAATACTTAAGAATGGCAATAAAGTAAACTTAACTCAAAATCAAGCATAGAGCCATGTAATCTCCACTGACAAATATTTGTAGCAGAATGAGTCACACTGTAGACCTGTGAATTCCGACATGGCACCGTCATAAGATGCCATCTTTCCCCTAGGTCAGTTCATCATCATTTCTGGCCTGCTACATTTGGCCAACTGCATGTGCTGTCATTGTGAAGTTAAAGTCAAAAGTCTAGGAGCAACAACAGGTCAGTGGCGAAGCAGTAGGTGACACGCTCACAGAGCGGGACCGCCGAGTGCTTTGGCATGTGGCATATCAAAATTGTCTGTCCTCAGTTGCAACACTCACTACCAATCCCAAACTGTCTGGGGAAGCAATATCAGCACGAGTCAGGAGCTTCATACATGAGTTTCCATGGCTGAGCAGCAGCACACAAGCATAAGATCACCATATGTAATGTCAAGCATTGGGTGTAGAGGTGTGAGACACACCATCATTGGACTCTGGAGCAGTGGAAACATGTTGTCTGGAGTGATGATCATGCTTCACTATCTGGCAGATTGATGGAGGAATTTGTGTTTGGAGGATGCCAGCAGAATGCTACCTGCCTGGATGTACTGTACCAACTGTAAAATTTGGAGGAATAATGAGGGAAATGAAGGGAAATCTTTATGCTCCAGCATACAGTGATATTTTAGACAACAGTGTGTCTCCAACTTAGAGTGACAATGCCCCCGTGCACAAAGCCAAGTCTATAAAGAAATGATTTTCCCAGTTTGCTGTAGAAGGTGTGGAAGAACTTGACTGGCCTGCACAGAGCTCTGATCTCAACCCCATCCAGCACCTTTGGGATGAACTGGAGCACCAACTGTGAGCCAGACCTTATCGCCCATCAGTGTTGGACCTCATTGATGAGATGTTCAACAATCACACATGGGTGTAATGTTGTGTAGTAGTGTACCTCAGCGTTAACATTTTGCAGAATAATAATAATAACTTTCATCTCTATGCCAACGATACTTCAATCTACATATGATTAACTGTAATAACAGCTCACAACTTGCAAAGATAAAACTATAAACCTATTTTTCAGTCCTAACATGCTGATGTTTAGCAGGTAATGTTAACCATATTCACAATCTTATTTCAACGTGTTAGTATGCTAATATTTGCTAATTAGCACTGGACACAAAGTCAATTTTTTCATAATGAGATTTCATTTAATTCATATAATTAAGGTATTTGCTGGACCTGTGAAACAGTACTAGTATGAATCAGGTATTAACTATGAGAACATATCATTTAAAGTCACTTAGAAACTATGGGGGCATATAAGACTGTTAACAATGAGGAAAGTCACTGACTTAATAAAAGTAAATGAAGCTCTCAGTCTCACCTCAGCAGCCAGAGGGAAGCCCAGGTCCAGAGCATGGTGATGAGGACTGCTGCTCAGGCTCCTGTCCCCACCTCTCTCTCCTCCCCCTCCTCCTCCTCTCTCCCCTTCAGCTCCATGAGCCGAGGCTGGTCTGACCAGGCCCACCAAGGAGGTACGGAGCTGAGGTTTGGTTTGGCCATAACCATGCATCTCCCCCAGGAGGGGCCTGGGCTTGGGGAGGGTGGATACTGGGTCCCTCATCAGGCGAGCTGGGGTTCTCTGAATGGCTGAGGGGTCAGATACCTGGGAAAAGGGTTGGAGGGCAAAAGGTCAAACGTCTATGCAGTAAATCCGCAGTTTCACTGTAAAATTCCGCAAAAATGTGCAAGTCTAATTTTCCTACTAAAAAACACCAAACCTTTTCAGTCTCACCTCCGAGTAACTGCGGCGACCCTGGAACTTTGCTCGTAGACGGCTGCTGGTTGGCTGATGGGAGTAGGAGGCGGGGCCGTCGCTTGGGGACAGAGGAGGAGAGGGGGTGGGGAGGATCCTCTCAGGGGTGAGTGAGGGGCGCTGAGGAGAGGTGGGGGAGAGAAGCTGAGGAGCAGGAGGAGGACGAGAACCTGGAGGAGGAAGAGAGAAAGAAAGCAAATGGTAAAAGGAGGCTCAATATTACACTCCTGCCACCCCACACTCATTTCAGTTGCTAGTTTGGAGTGAATCTTCAGAAGCAAAGCTCGGAGGGATAGTGGCAATGAAACTCCGTGGGACAGCACTTGTAACTTGAATACATCATCAGGAGCTGCCTGGGAATGAAGAAAATCCTTAACAAAACATGGCAATTAGTGATTATTGGTGGTTATTAGGAGCACTGGCAAATACACAGCAAGTGGTGAAGAGAAAGCTAATATCATCAAGAGTCACTAGATTTTTTACTGGAATCTTTTTTTCTAAAATAATCTACTACAGGGGTGTCACCAGATCTAGTGAGTTAAGCAGCAGGGCCGAGCTGACAGTAACTACAGTCTCTGGCTGTGACAACAGGGTGAGTGTGGTCACAGCGGGCCGTCCACCAATCGGAAGGTCGGCGGTTCGATCCCGGCTTCCCCCAGCCGGGATTGCTCCTGAGGGCTGTGCCTTCAGTGTGTGAGTGTGTGAATAATTAGACTGATGAGCAGTTAGCATCAGTGTGTGAATGGGGTGAATGTGACATGTAGTGCGTGAAGCGGTTTGAGTGGTCGGAAGACTAGAAGGTGCTATACTACTATACAAGTACAGTCCATTTACCATTTACCAATTGATATTGTTGCAATGGCTGAGCGAAGAGTCGTCTCCTCGAGGGTGCACCAGGGGGCAGCGCCCCCCCACTTCATTCACTGCACCCCCCCACTAAAAAAGCATGTCAATGTTTTTTCATGACTGTGGTAAAATTGACCTGTTCTTCTCTTCTATGACCTTGCTATCTCTTTCTTCCTTCCTGCTGATTATCAAGTGTTCTGACTGTGGATACTGACTTTTACTGAAAATAATCTATTCTAGTAATAACAACCAGAAGCAGAGGAGGCTTGATATGCGGATTGCATATGACTGTTATATGAGTGATAGACACAGCAGGGTAACTTCATTGATGATTTAAATCTCCCGACACGCCGGATCTAATGTTAATTAATATTCTGTGTTCTTTCACACATCCAAAAGGTCGTACAGTGAAACTGTCCGCCGTCCTAAATAAACGTTAAAATATCTAATGATACCATGAAGTCCATAAACCAAGAAGTCAGTCAGATGACCTACCAGCATCCTGTGAGAAATGTTGCAGAAGGTCACTCTGTTTCACAGCCAGACTGCGAACACATCCCAATTCCTCGGTTAGCTCAGTGTAGGCTAGCGCTAGGTTCACCCTGCAACACAAAGAGAGTGAAGTGAATAAATAAAAACCAACTGACTGAAATAAATGACCAACTGACGAACGCTGTTTAAAAATATTTTCCTTTTTGAAAATAAGACTCACTGTTCATCCCCAGCTTTCTTTATCCATTCTACGTCACAGTGCTCACAGTGTTGGGACAACTCCTGTGACTGACAGAGAGACAGACACAGAGCAGTGGGTGGGTTTGCTGTGTTTTTCTATGTATAGCACGTAACTGTCCTTCAACCGCTACTCATGTTTAAGTTGGAGCTACTGAGGAAAGTCTGTTGGGGCTCAAACTGGACATTTAGCATGTTTTAGCCCATTGACCACCAATCAACTGATCCATCTCCTTGACAACTGAGTAACTATTTACTGATGAAGACCATGAGATGCGATTGAAAGCACTGGAAAAAGCTTTTCTTCTTTAAAATTAAATTAGTGCTGTATTAAAAGCAGCTCTGACATCTGAGGATTATTAGTAAGATGACTGTGTTGATGAGCTATGTTATAGTAATATTAAAACCTTAAAGGATAAAGCTGGTCTTATTCTGTATTTTTCTTATTGTCAGCCAATTTCATGAAAAGACCAAAAACATGTGTGTTGGCCCGTCTCTCTCTGCTTTCTGACTTCACTACCAGTGTTTCCAGGTGCTGAAAACCAAATAATCATACAAAGACTTGTATTTTCAGAATTATTGTAGAATAAACAGCTACAGGACAGTAATTATAGCTATAGAATTTTTGTGCCATAAACCAAACATAAATTGAGGATAACCATATCAAATGAGACAGGTCATGAGATAATTATTGAACACCTGGCAACACTGTGGCTGTGGCTGTGGCTCTCAGCCCCAAGCCTATTGGTTCTTAAAGATGTAAATCTTTAAAAACAGCTCACAAATATATAGTTTAATTTTTAAAAAAGGATTTCCGCTGGACAGTGTAGTTTCTAACAAACGTTACTCAAACAGCAGGAAATAGTGCAGTTTGCTGGGGACTAACAAACGGCAGATTAATTCACATTTGGTGCTCTAGTGCATACTTTCTCAACCACTGGGCTGGGGCCCATGAGTGGGCCGTGAAATGTTTTCAAGTTGAAGCTAGTGGGCTGCTCACGTCATCAATTTGAGACTCTCAATTTGTTGACAGGTAAGCTAACCGGTGGGCTGTGGTGTGGCGAATGTCAGTGTCCGATCCGTGCCGGCTGGGATATATTTTTTCCTAGGATGGCGAAGGCATGACCCCCCTACTCTGCCTCTGATTGGCTTACCGTGATATTCTTACTCTAACCCAAACCAATCTCAGTCCTCTTGCCTAAACCCAACCAACCAAACCAACGAAGGCAACGAGTACCACCCAATCAGAGGCAGAGTAGGGCGGGTCATGACTTCACCATCCTTGGAAAAATAAATCCGGCGTACCAGCTGCCTGATCCGTTCTGCCCATGTGCTAAATAGGTCCTCACAGTCAAAGAAGGTTTCCACAAATGTGCCTGTTCAGATTAATTAAGATGTGAATGACTGATCATAAACAATCCTGCTCACACTCAAGATAACAAAATGTTTTTTAATCATCGGAAATGTAATAGTTCGTTCCATGTATCATCAGGTAATCTGTACTTCATTTGTAATTTAAAACGAAAAAACATAATTCTGTTTTGTTTTAATTCTGTGTTCATTCAATACAGTTCATTCAATATATGAAAAATACATGTTCCAGATAGTATGTCATTATGAAAGTTGTTGTAAAAGGTTTAGTTTTAGTGTTTTGAACAGGCACATTTGTGGCAACCTTCTTTGATTGCCAGGACCTATACATTATATATTAGATTATTAGAATAGTATAGATTAGCCAAAAGTAGAAAAGGTTGAGAACCCCTACTCTAGTGAGTGTTTGGGGCAGCAGGACGGTGTGTGTGGGACTGAGGCAGAATAAACTACAGTGTGTGTGTTCATGGTGATGAAGGAACATGTCACCCAGTGCAACAGTGCGGCTCACTGATGTGTTTTAATAGTTCTTGGACAGCACGCACAGAAGAATAAGATATATCTGGCTTTGGATACACTCACAGTACTTAGTAGGATACATTCATTGTTGTTTTGGCTCTGCACATGGGATTTGTTGACAATAAGAAAATTAGAGAATATTGCCAGCCTTATATTTTAACTGCACCAAATGGAAGAATTTCCAGACCATGTTCACAACTGCAACAAAAAATAACAGCAACTGTCACAAAAACAACTGCACAAAACCTGTGAGAGACATCATGCATTAATGAATAGGTTGGTGTGGGTATTTTTATTTTCTAGTATTTTCCTCGATTTGTTTTTTGTAATTCATTGGTCCAGATTATATAATTTGCTATTGCTGTTGCCAAATCCAGTCTTTTAACCATCAGGCCTACCCGTCTCTGTGTCTCCTGTAGCTGGGTTACCTCCTGCTGCAGCCTCTGAAGCTCGGCCCTCAGCTCCTTCTCCCTCTGACAGGCTCCCTCGGCCTGGTGCCGTGCCCCCTCCAGCTCGGCCTCCAGTCGCTGCAGCTTCAGGTCTGACAGGGCGTCCAAACTGCGCGAGCTCTGCAACGTCAGCCCGCGGCCCTCTGACAAAACCAGACACACAACAGCTTCAGTCTGTTTAATCTTTTCTCCCTGGTTCTAGTTTTCTTACAAGTCACTGCTCTACAATGATATCAATGGAGGAATAAACTTAAATTCCTAAATGGATGAATTAATCATTGAAGTTAGCTGAAGAAGGTCAATAGGAGCAAAGCAGTCCAAATATATATCAGGTTCTACAGCTGTTTCCAAGGTTCCTGTGTTTGAAGATAAATCGGTACCGGTTAAAGGCAGGACTTGATGAATTTTTCTCTAATAGTTAAAATTTTATCATTGAAGAAGCGCATGAGGTCATTACTACTGAGGGCTATAGGAATACATGGCTCAACAGAGCTGTGACTCTCTGTCAGCCTGGCTACAGTTCTGAAAAGAAACCTGGGGTTGTTCTTATTTTCCTCTATTAATGATGAGTAGTAAGCTGCTCTGGGATTACGGAGGGCCTTCCTGTATGTTTTTACTATCTTGCCAGACTAAACGAGATTCTTCCAGGTTGTTGGAATGCCATTTCCTTTCAAGTTTTCGTGATGTTTGCTTTAATTTGCAGGTTGGGGGGTTATACCACGGAGCTAACCTTCTTTGTTTTATTATCTTCTTTTTTAGAGGAGTGATAGAATCGAGTGTCGTTCGCAGTGAGTCTGCAGCACTGTCAACTAGATGGTCAATTTGGGAGGGGCTGCGATTTGCATAGGAGTCCTCTGTTATATTGAGACATAACATAGAATTAAATGCAGATGGGATTGCTTCCTTGAATTTAGCCACAGCAATATCAGATAGACATCTAGTGTAGGAGTTTTTGCCTAATGGTGTGTAGTCCAGTAATAGCAGTTCAAAAGTTATTAAATAATGGTTCGATAAAGAAGGATTCTGTGGAAAGACCATTAAATGTTCAATTTCAATGCCATACACCAGAACAAGGTTGAGGGTGTGGTTAAAACAGTGAGTGGCTTCATGTACACTCTGACAAAAGCCAATCGAATCTAATAATGAGATAAACGCAGTACTAAGGCTATCATTTTCAACGTCCACATGAATATTGAAATCACCTACAATAATTACTTTATCTGTTTTAAGGACTAAACTTGATAAAAACTCTGAGAATTCAGATAGCTACAATTGTAACTTAACCCAGCGTTACTTCCAAGGCCAAGAGCATATCATACTACATTATGTTGTAGGCTTACAGGTTACATTAAAAAAAGCCCCATCCACAACTAGCACACTGTGTAATATTTCTACTTTGTGTGGAAGCTGGTCCAGGCTGCCACTATATCAGAGAGTAGGCTACTGTCAGCAGCTCTGCCCTGCTCCAGTGGATTTGGGGAAGTTTACACTCCAGCAACTCATTACCCGAAATAGCGTTACATTCACCAAACACATTAGTTAGTCTTCATCCTAAAAGCCTTTTTTATCTTGTAACTTTACAAGTATAGCATTATTATAAAATTAAAATAATTAAACATAAATCTAACCTCTGTCTTACTGGTCCAAGTATGTAGCAGCTAAACAGTGTTATGTTACAATAAAATAAGAGTGTGATCTTACATTCTTCCTTATCATACTTAGAATACTTGGACTAACTAACTATACCATGCAATACAAGAACAATGCTATTTCTTTATTTCCGTGTTTTCTACATGGATCAACGGGTGAGGATGCTGACTTTTTGCCTGGAACCTGTAAGGCCTCGGTCTTTTACCATGATGTCATCTATATAGCCATTAACTGCATACTTAAGACCTCTTTTCAGAGTTCACAACTCAGCTTGAAATATTAAAAAGTCATCTGGAGACAGCATTTTCAACTCAACTCAACTCATGAATCCAACGTTAGCCTATTAGCATGCAATCTAATGATAGTTTTCATTTCTGCTGAAAAAATCGCCGATTGCCAGCTAGAAATGAAAAGCTGCTTTTGTCTACCACTGTCAACGAGCTGTTGTTTAAAAAAAATACTACGAAGGTTGATGGTAAACCTGCCATTGTTAGAATTGTAAACTGTTGTGCAGTGCAAGAAAGGTAAGCTTGACATGTGTAGCAACAGTAACTAAGGAGGCAGGGATTAGCAAATGGTCAATTGTATATTTTGTGTGATTGAAACCAAGTCTTAGATAGGTCCATTTGGGTGAACCGATGCTTTAAGCTAGTGATATTAACTGCTTATAATCAGATCAGAATCAGAATCAGAAATACTGTATTGATCCCCGAGGGGAAACTCTTTCGTTACAGCAGCTCGCTGTCACGTCAGGGCACACAGGGATAGAAGTACTAAGCAAAAAATACAATACACTATAATACATGGATAAATGACTGGTAGCACTGGTACTAAGACTTCTATTATTATGAGTGGTACTGCTTTCTGCTACTACTACTTTTATTATTGTATTACCCCTCCTCCTACTACTGCTTATACTAGCAGGATCTAACTGGGCCTACAGCTGATCCAAACAGAACCCACCTCTGGGTACATCCAGGCTGGCGTGGAGCTGAGACTGATGGGCGTCTTTGCTACGGAGTTGAGCGCTGAGTGTCTGCAGGGAAGTTTCTCTCTGTCTGAGAGCTGACTCCAGACTGCAGATCTGCTCCACATGCTGCTCAGCTAGAGTCGTCTGACACACACACAAACCCACATGTGAAACTGAAGCAGTGTTAAGCTTACTAGGAATCATTGGTGTGTGTGTGTGTATGTGTGTGTGCGTGTACAGTATATGTTTACCATCTTGTCTAGGTCTCTCTGGACATTGCTTTTCTCTAAGTGAATCTTCTCGTAAGCCTGGATGACTTCCTCCAACCTCTCCTCTCTCTCCTTACTCTTCTGGAGCTGAGACAGAGAGAGAGAGAAGAGAAACCTCTCAGACTTTGCTTTAATGGATAATAACTTGAGTCTTGTTTTGTTCTGTCCATTATTCCTTGTGCTGGCCAGTTTTGTACTGAACTGAATGTTAGCGTTTGGAATAGCAACAGACTGAACGTACTATTGAACTGAAGACATTCAGAATCAGCGCTGTATAAACGCTGATGTGCCCACTTACTGCTGTACGTACTGAAGTCCCTTTGAGCCGTGATGCCTTCACTTACTGTTGTACATACTTAAGTGCATTTGAACGGTGATGCGACCACTTATATGAGGGAAAAAAGTGAACAAGCTACATAATCAGTGATTACGAATCTTTAAACTGAATGGAAAGAAGTGATTCGAATCAGCAAAGTTATTCGAGATGTCCACCTCTGTCTCCCAGTCCAGATCACAAATCTGACTGCAATCTGTCTGGCTACATGTATACCAGGGTCTGTATGGTATATAGTGTGTGATTCCACTCGCCATAAATCCAGTTGTGTAGGTTTAGAGGCTCACGGGTGCCACTGCTAGCTGTGTAACTTTGCCGGTTCTTGAGGGATATACCCAAGGTAGGTTGTTTAGCTCAGCCATCCACACAAATGTAGTGAATTCAAATCAATATCTATGAACATGTTGTGGAGTGCCTTATTGAATGCTATTAAGAAGCGTAATGAGTGGATATGGTGCATTTTATAGTGCTAAATAGGTCATATAAGTGCTTGCTCATGGTGGGATTTGTTGGGTCTCTGTAAATAATATTATAAAGAGTACGGTCTAGACCTGCTCTATAGGAAAAGTGCAATGAGATAACTTCTGTTATGAATTGGCGCTATATAAATATAATTGAACTGAATTGAATAAAGTGAATTAGTACCCTGCAACTAAGCTAGCTAGCCAATGTACTAAAATAACTTGTTGATCTTTTATAGTGCGCTGGGTCTAAGCCAACTGTATGACTCATCAGTATACATATATATTCTGCCCTTTATCTGTCCACTGCTTAAAGGGACAGTTGTTTTGGTCTGAGTTGCCGAGTTTTGGAGATATCAGCCGTAGAGATGTCTGCATTTTTTTAATGTTACTCAAGATAATCCGCAGATTTGTTGTGAGCAGTTTCATGTGAGAACTATTTTCTTTCTACCTACCTGAAACTGCACACAACAAGGTCTGTGGACTATCTTGAGTTTAAAAAAATATATGTTTTGGCGTTTTGAGCGCCACAAGCCAAGTGCCATATGAGTCCCATTATATTCAAAAAATGCATACATCTGCATGGCCAATATCTCCAAAACTCTGGTGGTGGTAATGCACCTGAAGCTGTTTGGTAACTGTCAAAAAACTTCTGCACTTCAGCAGTTTAGTTATAACTATGACAGTTAGCAATAACTGCTAGCTACAATAGCTAACAACTATTCATGAACTAACTCAAACACATGGATGAACTGTATTGATGTACTAGGAGCAATTCTAGGATCTGCATTGGTGCTTTCTCACCAATGCAGATCATTCAGTGTTTGAACTGATCAGGCATCAGACAAACGCTACAATAGCTCAGTTCTGTATAATCATAGACTGTATATAAAGATGGACGACGCATCTCCTCTTCCTCCCACTGTACAAAAATGAAGCCAAAATATCCCCGGATACGGGAGCAGCCATCTTACGCCTTTGACATCATTTGGAGCCAGAGTCTGCGCAGTAGTGAACGGAGTTGGAGCCGCGGTATCGAGGTCCCGCCCACACACCCGGTCGACTCAATCGCGAGCCGGCCTCAGCTGTCAATCATGACGTGAAACCCCGTTTTTATAGCATCAAATAACTCATTAAAACCAACCAGAAAAACAAACACTTGAACATACATCAGAACTGCCTAAAATGACAGTAACCATCTTTGGGAAAAATTTTATTTGACATATACGTGAGTTTTTAGTTTGGCTCATGTCCCACCTGCTAACATGGAGGGGGCGGGGTTTATGACCAGTACTGCAGCCAGCCACCAGGGGGCGATTGAGATGTTTTGGCTTCACTTTTACAGAGCTGACATGTCGTCCATCTTTATATACAGTCTGTGGTTAAAATCAATGGAGCCGCTTTCTTTCTGTCGCTTTGAGGAGACAGAGAGAATGACAGCTAATTTAAGCTGCCGTTAAACTTCAGCTGCCGTTATCACAGGGACAGACTCTGTAGAGGCTAGTTCCATTGGCTGTATACTGACGTGGATACTGCTGGGAGGAGTAAAAATTACGTATGCATCTCAGAAAGACGGACGCAATTACACCTTTTCAACATCTGGCTCGAATGCGTCTCAAACCACCTGCAATAGGTTTTCAGTTCATCTCTAATGCATCTTGGATGCATTTACACTTAGGTTTTTTATATTCGATAGCTACTGTATCTGATTCTCACAAGATACATGAAGTGAAGTGTAAATAGGGTCATAAAGTATTAATATTAGTAGTAGTAGTACTTATTTGGGAGAGAAAATGACAGTAAAATGTACATATGGTATGTAATACCATATGTCTGCTAAGACTACAGAGTACCTCCTGAGTGAGAGAGTTGATCCTCTGCTGTAGGTTGGTGGTCTCTGATTGGATTACACTGGTATCCGTGATGATGGGCTTACAGGAACAGCACAGTATCCTCTCCTCTCCAAATTCACTGATCATAGGAAACTGGAGGACAGAAGAGGAGAGGAGATTGACTTTCCAGAAAAAAATGCCTTCACGCCTTACAAAAGTCTCTATTCCATTTTGTGTATGTAAATGTCGGCATACTGTGTGTGTGTGTGTGTGTGTGTGTGTGTGTGTGTGTGTGTAGTGCTCTCCACCTTGACCTCGTAGTGTTTGAGCTTCCTCTTGATGCTGCTGTTCTCCCTCTCCAGACTGGCCAGCCTGGTCTTGATGTCATGATAGGCAGCAGCCAGGGCCAATCCTGACGCTGGGTACATGTCCTCTGGCAGCCGATTGGCCGACCAGCTGATCCCGGAAATGCCCACATCATCTCTCAGCCCCTCTCCTCCTCCCAGCAGCCCCAGCTCTCCTCTGCGGAATAGATCCATCATCAGTTAGCTGTAGGAAAGAAAGAGTTGTAGTTGATCTCTGGGAAATGTAGTGCAGAAAACACAGACAGGACTTTGGTCTGACAGACAGAAAGGCTAGTAGCCATGTCAGCTCAGTAAGTCACTCTCTTCCTCACACAGTAAGGCAATGGCAATAAACCAAGAAGAAGAGGAAGAAACCAAGATGGCGGTGCTTGTAGATGCAGTGGTCAAGCTCCCTCAAACTTTGCTCCTTTTTTCTACCCTATGACAGAAAACCACTCATCAACATCAGAAAAGGAAGCGCAGGGATTGGATTAAAGACGATCACTGCCCACAACATCATCCGACCACCCAGTCACAGCAGCCGGACCAAACACCACCACAAGTGGTGGGCAAGGCAAGGCAAGGCACGTTTCTTTGTATAGCACATTTCAACAAGGCCATTTAAAGTGCTCTACATAAAACATAAAATCAACATAGGGCAATATAGACATTTAAAAACACTTAAAAAGAGTTAAATAGAAACTAAAAACAAGATAAAACAGGAGTGTAAAAGTTACAGTGCAGTGTAAGAAATGAATCATTATTCGGCAGCGGCAAACAGAAAAGTCTTCAGCCTTGATTTAAAAGAACTGAGAGTTGCAGCAGATCTGCAGTTTTCTGGGAGTTTGTTCCAGATATATGGAGCATAAAAACTGAACGCTGCTTCTCCAGGTTTAGCTTGACTCTGGGGACAGAAAGCAGACCTGTCCCAGACGACCTGCGAGGTCTGGGTGGTTCATAACGTAGCAGAAGATCAGAAATGTACTTTGGCCCTAAACCTTTCAGTGCTTTAGCCTTGAGTGGGCTTTTAACTGTGGCTAACATACGCGCCCGTTAAGTTAGCATCATTAGCACGTCTTGCTTGAAGGTTAACCCAAGACTAATTCAGTAGCTGGCTAATTAGCTAACAAACCATGTATGGTGAGCGCAGAAACCGATAATTATTGCTAACATATAAATAAAATACTAGAATTTCACTCACTGAAAAAACTGGAGCACAGAC
Source organism: Siniperca chuatsi (assembly GCF_020085105.1). Classification (NCBI taxonomy): domain Eukaryota; kingdom Metazoa; phylum Chordata; class Actinopteri; order Centrarchiformes; family Sinipercidae; genus Siniperca; species Siniperca chuatsi. The sequence continues at coordinate 24,039,065 of NC_058062.1, read as the reverse complement.
TCCCTGGACGGTCTGTTGGTACAGTTAACCGCACAGCAAGCCATATTATTCTTCAGATATTTTCATGAAAAAGTCTCCAAACGGCACAAACACGGCCGAGAGGTCAAGTTCGGTGACTCGCCGAGCTGACGGGCGGCTAGCAGACAGCAGACCGTTAGCGGTGACAGCACTGGCATCCCCCACCTGTGTTCTAGCTTTTTTAAACTCTCAAGACCTTAATGCTGGCCCACGCTGGGCCCCCGTCACAAAAGACACTTGGCCGCTGGACCTAACAGCTTTTCTGTGGGAAACCCGGCGCATATTTTATACATACATGTATGTGTATGTATATACGTAACTATATCTTCCTTGTGAATAAAATTTAGTTTCCTTTTTATTTCTTCTTTCACTTCTTTATATAGTGTGTTCTATTTTATTGTTTCTATTCTATTCTAATTTAAATATATATTTAAATATCTGTTTATACATTTTCTGTGCGTGCAGCATGGAGGGAGCTGCAACAGCATTTGATTGTGCAGTCCTGTATTGTATAATGAACCTGAACCTGAATGAATCTGCCATGCCGCCCGTCCTGGCAGAGGTGACAGACAGTGTGTGTGTGTTTTCAAACTGCAGCCAGGAGCCCACTGCGCCCGCCAGCCAAATGTTTCCCATCTGCTGCCATAAGCTACATCCTCTCCTCCCTGCCCCCTGCCTCTCACGGGCGGTTTCCATGGTTACGGCTGAAAACTGATGCCCCACTGTAAAGAAGAGAGAGGAAGCAACAGGATCAATAAGGATTAATGTGGGGCATCACTTTACATTCACTTGGCAACAGAAATGGTGTGTGGTCAGATATAGCAAAATAATAAACAGAATACTATTATAACAATCCAGCCTAGAATTACCCACACAAAACAAAAGCTAAACAACAAAACTGTGGAAACGAATTGATCCGTATCCTTCGCAAATTCAGGTTGGTTTATACTCTTGTTTTTGAACTGCATGGCGAAATACTACAAGCAGCAGAGAAGGAGTGAGTGCAAGGACCGTGACAGGTTAATGACATTTAAGTGTTGTATACGCTGTATAATCTCCAACTTTTTGGACTGCTGTTGTTAGCATGCCTGCCATGCTAGCTCCCACAGTTTATGTTGACAACCTTCCCATGCTATTTTCTGTCCTCTGCTGCTTTGGGCCACACCACGCAAGTACATTTCACATTTTGGTCTGATTGCAGCCTCATGAAGCTGTAGTTGCTAGCCTGGAACAAGTCAGCTTCCTGCAACCACCTACACACTCAGTCTCACAGTCAATCACACAGCCAATCAGAGTGGCTCACCTGCAGCCCGTTAGCCACGGAGCCGCAGCACGAGGGAGGTCCACAATAACAGTTACGATACAAGCTCGGGGTGTGTGCATCAATCATAGCAGCTGCAGGTTTTATTTCAGTTATTTTGTTCATTTGTCTTATCCAGTAGCAAGTTTTAGTTTAGATGCATGCAAAATGCATTCTGAATAATAAGATGAGTAACTACATTTTTTGACTATTCTTTAATTTCGTAATTACCTTGGCTCAGTCAGGCATTCCATTAAACCTTGCACTTTTTAAAATTGATTTAATTATAATACATTTAGTCTATGTATGTTTTGTGAGTCTAAGTAGATGCCACCGTGTCTGAACGCTAAGCCAATGCTAAAATGCATGAAGATGCAGTTCCTGAAAAGGTCACTACGGAAATCTCGGAGTGTATTTAAGTAGCTGAAGAACGCCCAATTTTTCTATAAAATTACAAAGACAATATTAACAAGATTGCAGTGATTCAAGGCTTCCAAATGCCTTTTCAGAAACCTGAACATTGGTGAAGTCACGGGTTGTAGTCACAGTGTCAATGTTTTTTCTGGTCTATATGTATGAGACAGCTTCATTTCCACTGCATGGTACGGCACGGCTCGACTCGCTTGGAACCGTTCTTTTTTGGTTTTCCATTGGCAAAAGTTGTGGCTAGTACCTGGTACCTGGTACTTTTTTGGTATCACCTCGGTCGAGGTTCCAAGCGAGCTGAGCGATACTAAAAGGTGGAGTTAAAACACTGCAGACCACTGATTGGTCAGAGAGAATCGTCACTAGAATAATCCCTTTTTATTTTCACACAAAGATGTGTTAAAACGTGTTTCAATGGATTCATGTGCAATTACAACTTCATGATGAAACATATTTATAAACTATTTCCATTTGTGGAAAACAAGAGAGAAACATTTGTTAATGTAAATTTATTAAAGATTCCATTTTTCCACTTTCACACAAAAAATCATGTAATTAAATCACATTGTCAGATTATTACAAATTAGTCAATTTATGCAAAATGTTTAGTATCTAAATTAAAATGTATTAAATTAAATTTAAACCAATTATCAATTTGAATCACTAAATTCATGTAAAGACATTTATTGTTCAAGGGACTCACATCAATATCATAAAATAGCTTATCTGCCTAACTTTCTAATTCTGCTTTGTACTCGACTCATCTGGATTGTTAAAATGTCCAAAACCTCAAAAACAGTGCATCAATTTACCATATCTATTCTGAAATAATCATTTCCAGACAGAACACATGGCATTGAGAAACATAAAACAGCCAATTGGCAACAATTCAGCAGTTGTATCCAAAGGGCAAAACATATTTACAGTGTAGTGAACATAACATCCAAATACAGCTCACTGGTGTCAAAGCGCGTCATAATATCTAAAGGCAGAGAATCAGAAGTTTCAACCAATGTTATCAGTTCATATTATTTTGTTCTTTGTACTGCATAGGCATAAAAATGCTCATCAAAGTACTCCCAAACATGAGAATTGACTCATTTACTGCCTGTGGCATGATATGAATGACTTCCCCAAACAGAGGCCACACACATCAACACTGTGAGACACAGAGATGGTACTGGTCAAAGAAAGGTCACTTTCAAGGGTTAACCTCAAGTTGTCCAACAAGACATCTGCTTTTTTCAATGACCCCACACTAACAAGATAGGAATTGGTCACATCTGTTTTCTTACATTATCACAATGCTTATAGTGATACATCTGTTGAACCTGAAGTTTAAAAGTCAGTGTCTTTGGCACATTTTTGACAAACGGTTAAATAGATTGTGCTTGGCACCAAAGTTTAGAGGTCCAAACAAAACCATCATTATCGGATAATGCAGCATAAAACGATATTTCGGAATGAGATTTGTGTCATACAGCTGTTTGAAAAGAGTATGGTGCTCTTTTATCAGCTCAAGCTGTCCCATACAGTTGATGGCTTTGACCTTGTAGCTCCACTGCTATCCTCTCTATCAGCTGAACAGAAGACACAGGTGAATATTTGCAAGTGAGGAATTGCACAAATTCTTCAAGGTAAAATACACAGCTCCGAGCTTATGTGTTTTTGTCTTGGAACCCAAAGGATTTGTTGTTTTGAGGTTATCAAAGTAACGTTGTATTTGAGGAGCATCAGGGTACATTTTAAACAACAGGTGTGACGAGAACTGAGAACTATCATCAAAGCAATCATGACATCAGTGCTCTTCTTATTCTAAAGAAAGAGGTCCTGTATTTCCTCATGTGTGAAGAGAAACTTTAAAGTTCCAATGACCGATTTGTACTGACATGTATCTGCTGCCAAAAGTTTCAGTATCAGACCTGTGACCCAGGAAAATTCCTTGTGGTTTAACATGAAAACTGTGTGTCGACGTCTTCGAATATGTGTTTGAACACATACTGTATGCTTCAACAGCCTCACTGTCATGTGGTACATCCAAACAACTCAACAAAGAAGCAGCTGACTCCTGCAAACTGTCTACAGTTCTCTCAAGCAACTTGTTGGCATTCACAATGGTTAAAGGGGCACCAAACTGTATAGGTGCAATCAATTAATTATGGCTATCAGAATAATAACATTAATTAATAAAGTCCTCAGGGGCACCACTCTTCTTAAAGAAGAGAAATGATAGCCAATCAATCAATTTGTAACTCAGATTAATAATTAATTTAACAACTATAACCAAAATTACCATTACCAGCTAGCAGGTTAAAGGATTTGGAGTTCAACAGAAAAATATGGCAAATTATTCACTCTTGTGCAACATTAAAGAAACCAGCATAATTATACACAAGCATTTATTAAAAGATGAACAAAGCAAAAACACACAATATGAAGTCTAACTCTAAATGCACTAAACTACAGAACAAAAGGGTGTGTGTGTGTGTGTGTGTGTGTGTGTGTGTGTGTGTGTGTATGCATGAGAGAGACCCAAAATGGCTGCTTGGGTCCAAAATGGCGTCAAACAAAAGAAGTCTAATTCAAAATGGCAGCTGAGCAGAGTCCGCATGGTTAGACAAAGGAAGAAAATTCAAAATGGCAGCTAGGCTGTCTGAAGACAGTGTGGCTCTGTTAAAGATCAGACCGGAGTGGATGTGTGATCGGTGTAGGACAAACGGTGCCAGGTTAGAAAAGAATGATCGTTGCATACAAAACCCCGTGTCTGTGTGAAACATCACTAACATCAACTTAGAATCTGGCCACCAAAATAACCTAACAGTGAAAAAAATCACCGCAATAAAACAATAAAAGAGAAAATAAATCAAAACATGTAGCGTTACATTAGTTAAACAGTCGTTTGACCCCTTTTATGGACCTGGTGACATCACGGGTCACGGGTCAGACTGACCAATGGTAGCTGGATGCTGGGTCCATGGGGGGTATTCACACCTGGCACTGCTGTCACTTTGAAGCTGACTGTGCCAACTGTGTGAGTTCGTTTGACTCCATAGTTACATGTCTGCAACCGGCACTAATTTCCTCCGTTTGGATGTATGAATTATGTATAAAGAGTGAAAATTGTGGGAATGAGAGCATGTTGAAGAGAAGATTTTGAGAAACAGATCCTCTGCACTCTGACAGTTGGCTCCCTCACTCTAGCTCTGAACGTTCCGCCCAGTACACACTCAGTGTGACTCAGAAAAGGACCGAAAATCTCAGGAATTTTGATATTATAAAGAGTCTGGTCTAGACCTGCTCTATAGGAAAAGTGCAATGAGATAACTTCTGTTATGAATTGGCGCAATATGAATAAAATTGAATTGAACTTCAATTGTGTAAAAGATATGAAAAAATTGAATTAATGTAAGAAAGTCTGAAAGGATTGTGAGCGTTTTAAATTAGAATAAGTAGAAAAAATTGCATTTCTTGCAGAAAATGTGTCGAAATGCTGAAATCTAAAATGATTTTGCAAAACACTGCTGAAAAGAAGTCTGAAATGAAATGCCTGAAAAATCTTAAATGATCTCAAATGCATTGCATTGCACTGCTTAACAACCTGGAAGCTGAACTGCATTAATTAAAGAGGTTAAGAGCTTAAACAAGGTGCTAAAAAAGCTGGAAGCTAAATTGTAATACTGTCAACACTGGAAGTTGAAATGAGTTGGCTGAAAAGGCTGAAAGTTTAACTTAACACTGCACTGAAGTCCTGAAAATTTGTTGAAATGTAAAACTGGCAGAGTTGGAAGCTGACCTGCATTACATATTAATGCTTAAAGCTGAAATACATTGCTAAAGCTGGACAGTTAGCTGTAATACTGTCACTTCTATTACGTTCTTGAAAGCAGAAATGTCCTTCAAGAGCTGAACATTTTGACATCTGAATGGCTTCTGCACAGGAAAGCGTGCAGAGGTAGTAGTCTACCGATACGTGTACAGAAGAAGACATGACTGCAAAGCATTGCTGAAATTGCTGAATTGAACTGAAAATGCACAAATCTGAAATGAATTCTCTGAAAAATCTTACAGCTCAAATGCATTGCAATGCAATGCTGAACAACCTGGAAGCTGAACTGCATTAGCTAAAGAAGCTAAGAGCTGAAATACATTGTTAAAAATGCTTGAAGCCAAACTGTAATACTGTCAAATCTGGAAGCTGAACTCTGAAAGTCTGAATCCAAGTCACGAAGCCTGAAAAACTAGACATAATGTGACCTTTCGAAGAGTGTATGGCCATAAGATTTGGTAAATGTCCACCTCCAGTTCATGTGTATCAGTCCATGGTCAGATCAGGTTAGAGAGGCAGAAAAAGAGACAGAGAGATTTGTAGAAGTAGTGGTAGTAGTAGCAGTAGTAAAGACTGTAGTAGTAGTGCTACTAATAGCTCTGTGCCATTAGTCATTGAAGACAGTAAGGTTATCGTTCAATTTACACTTTCAGTACGCTAACGTCTGTCCAGGTGGGGTGGAAACAGCTCCAACACATGATGACTCAACCCCCGCCCAACCCCACAGCCCCTTTCCTAATCAGCTGCCTTCTGCTGGCATGTAAGTCATCATCTCCACCGTACTATTCTGGCCCTTACTTTGGCTGGGTGGTTAATAACACAAACTCAGAACACATATTTATTATTGCATTACACAGACTTTAAAAAGGCTTAATATTTTAAAAAGTATAAAAGGTATAAAAAAGACAAATACAAGCAAAAATATCCTCAAAGAGCTGTACATTCAGATAGTTGAATGGTTTCTGTAGCTGAAAGGATGCATGAGTTGAAATGATGCAAAAACGGATGGAAGAAGTCAGAATAATAAAGATTTGAATAACAACAGTGGGAATGCCTAATCAGAATTCACACTAATACATATTTAGAAGAACATATGTTTTATGTTCGTTTAAATACCCGTTCCAGGCTACATTTTAGTGAAGTGATCAGCGGCGTTTAGACAAATGCTTTCTTTGAATAAATGCAATCTGAACATGACTGAATACATACCGGTGCAAAACCATGTGTGTTATTGCAGATCTCAGACTGCAATGACTGGCATCAATCAGGGGGAGCAGGTGTGTTAGTAACACTAGAGTAGTGTAACAAGTCTCATCTGACAATGAAAAACAAGATGTAACATTCATCGAAATATAGACATGTGTCAGGGAATAAATGATGTGGAGTGTGCCAAGTTCTGTTGAAAGTTACTGCATTAAGATGAAGTGTCTGTTGTTCCCTCTACACAGCCTACCACTAACATGGAAGGACACAGTCAGCCCTACAGTCACTACTTCAGAGGAAAGCCCCACAAATTCTCAAGGAGTATGTGACTACAGGTATCCTGTCAGTGCCATCGAGGAAGCTCCTTGTGAAGACTTGCATAGGAGATTTGGTGGAGAGGTGTGGTTTGAAAGTATTGCACCTTACCACACTTTGTTAAATCTTTGGCATGAATATTTCACTTCGAATGTTGACGGGCACTGAAGCAACAAAAAAGGTACGTGTGTCACTGTATGAGGATGTGTTTTTGTAATATTTCCCAGTTACCCTCTTAGTGCAGAGAAGCTGGTTGTAGCGAAAAGCATCATCACCACCTTCCCATCCCTGAGTGTCCAAGTAGACGGACAAGGGGAAGGATTTGTAAGTAAAACTATTTTTTTAAAGGTAGGGGAGGTAATGTATTTCAGAAGTCTTTTTGTCTGTCTACCTGCCTGTCTACCTGTCTACCTGCCTGTCTACCTGTCTACCTGTCTACCTGCCTGTCTACCTGTCTACCTGCCTGCCTGCCTGTCTAAGGAAGGGGGTAGGATTTTTTCGGTTGGACACTTTCAAAATTTAGCAGTCTCTTGCTAGTTTCTTCAATGTTACGTACGCTAGCTTTAATAATGTAAATTCCAAAACACAACGTTTATCATGGATTTTCATAGAAATATGATTTATTTGGTGGATTATATACATGCCGAATTTACCTTAACACTTTACAGTTTGGTGAGAAGTCTCCAGATTTCAGTAACATTTAAGGCAAAAACAAAACTAGCGTGAGACCGAAATTTGGCTGTGTGGTGTGGCTCTCACGCTCTCAAGGTAATAATAATTAGCTCAGGACATTTAGAGGCAAATATGGAACAACAGCCAGCCAGTTAACTGACAGCAACTAACCTACATAATTACACATAACAATAATAACCTAACTTACACAAATAATTATACATCTGGAATTTCATCCTGCAAAAATGTTATTTGAATTTGAAATGTGCCTAAAAATGTCCTGTTCAGCGTCCACTTGTACTGAAAGCTACTTTAAGGAGTCGGCTGTTCATTTTTTCCGGTAAATACATTTTGTTTTAAGCCAGTTTTTCACTAAACAAAATTAGCATCCCAATTAATATGACAGTTAACGTGAATTATGGATACACTTTGCTAACCAAGCTAGCTAGCTCCACCCTCTCTTCCAAATATGGTAACATCTGGCTCAAAAAACCAAGATGGTGACGACCAAAATGCTAAACTCAAGGCTTCAAAATGGTAGTCCACAAACCAAAGGGTGTCGTCACGGTGGCTACGTCCACTTCTTTTATACAGTCCATGAGTCTGTATTTTAATTATTGTGTATTTACATTCATTTTATTGCCTTGGTTTACTTTTCACGGTCTAAATTATGGCAGAGTTTTGTGTGGTTATAGTACCAGTCAGGGCCCATAATTGGTAATGCCATACCCATTAGGATAAATCTCTTTTCAAATTTAGTAAAATATACACATGTTGGTCCCAATTAAATTATGAAATATTTGATTTGGTGAAGATTATGATGAGGGTAAGATTGTGAAAAAGAACTGGACGTTTCATTCAGTTTGTATAGTTAATATACAATAGTTAATCAATTTAATTGAGTAAAAACAGGGCCAACACAATTACTGAGCTACTTGTTTTAAGCTCAGGCTGTTGTTGGATTCTGAAAATAACACACAAATTGTGTTAAAGTGTCCAACAAATGTGTGTGTGTGTTAACTGTGTTAAGCTTTTTTGCATTTTTTTCCCACATCTTATGTTGAAATCCACACAAAACGTGTTACATGTGTAACAACACATTTTTTTGTATAATTTTTTTAAAACAACCCTTCTAAGCGTGTACCAAAAGCAAGTTGAGTCAAGCTGAGCAGTACCATGCAGTGGTAATGAGGCTCAAGATTAAAACTACATTTAGCCTCATGTAGCACATCTTCAGATGCTGAGCCGGGGAGATCTGAGCTGTGGTTTGATGAGAGCAGGAGGAGCAGCTCTGCAGTACATTAACATTTCATAAATGAAAATCTTACACAAGGTTCTCAACAGCCATACCTCTTCCTTCACAACAGCAAACAGCCACACACATACAGTATGTATGCACAAATCCCCATTCTACAGTATACAGTGTTTAACAATCATGTAATGAGGCAGGTGGTGTTGTTCTCACGTCTTATTTTAACAGAATAACTTGTGTTGAGACTGTCTTCAGCAGAAGAATGACAGGCTGAGACTTAAACTGACCTATATCTGTGTTTCCCTGACAACGCGCCTCTTTTGGCTGTGTAAATAATGACTGTTGCCGCCGAGAAGCAAAAGTGAAAGTCGCATGACGTTGTAGCACCACAAAACCTCCTAAGCTGTGTTCAGACTGAATGTGAAGTGAATTTTAGAGGCAGTGTGATTATATATAATGGGAAGATGTGAGTTGACACAAATAGTTACAAATCTGCCCTGCTGGGCGCAAATTGCGTTGAAGACATGTCCATGAGAGTTAAAAATGTTTCCACTTGAGCGAAAAATCCTGAGGCTTTATGACGCCAGTGTATAAACACACAGAGACAAGAGGAAAAGGAGAGGGGTCTGGAGAAATATTATAGTATAACTGGAGGTCCTGGCACGTTATGAGATACGTACATGGACAATACTGGACAGGGTTGGTGCATACGTTGCTTAAGCTACAGCTAACAGTCAGGAGGATAAACTGGACACACTGCAAAAACAGTCCAAAGATCAAATTCACATGTGTTATTCAGGCCTTTGCACTTACTGTCAGATTTTGCTATGCAAAAAATAGTAGGAGTTGAAAGTTGAAAATTTTAACTTTATGCAAATGGACAAAATATGTAATGCCTTCTAAGATGACCCATTTTTTCTTTTTTGTAAAGATTTTCTTTTGTTTCTTTTGATTGACGTTTTTGCATAGACAGGTTCCCCATTGCCAATAAAGGTAAGTTTGTATGCAGCACTTGTCCTCCCAGAGGAAAGGAAAGTTCAAAATAAAATCTCTTCTTTGTCCAGCCTATTTCTCCTAGACATAACTAAGCTCCATTTAACATCAACATAAGATTTTGACCATTTTCTCATACTTCTTAAATTCAGCTCCTGATAAATAGCCTTCCTCTTGTCTCAGCCTGATCCTAATTTAAGATCTTAAAATGCTCCTTTTTCTCTCTCACTGCACTGATCATTATTTGACTGAAATAATCAGCTCCTGAGATAACAGTAAGATCCAAAAGAAAGAGCCTGCACAATTTCAGAAATGTGTCTTAGTGATCAACTCTGTAGATTTGATCTGTTCTCAGAGTTGTCTCATTTCTATCAAAAAAGAGAGAGAAAACAAGATCTACATATAACACAAAGCCGCCCACCGGATGTGTTTAGTTTAATAGGATGAGTGATACAAATGAGTTATCATACCTTTTAGCCATTTCTCAGTAGACTAGGTTGCCCTAAAACATCAGTTTTGTCACTCACTATTCTAACGTTAGGTTTCTTTGTTTACACTCCGGGTAACGTTACATTATCTGTGAAATCTCTTGTTTGCACTCCATTTAAACACTGTAGTTAACTCTGTAACAGTTAAGCGTGGGCACAGAAAATAAACTGCCAGTTTCAATCATTTATTCAGTTAATTTTAGCTTAAAAAAGAGGCAACATTCAAGCACTGCTGCTGATTAAAACTGAATTTAAGCCTCAGTATTTTGTTCATGGAGAAGAGTGTTTGCTACATAGACTGTATAAAATGGTTTGCTACAAGTTGTTCCTCTTTTAGACGAAGGAGTGCTGGGTACGGGTGCTGTGGTCAAGCTAACGTTAGCACCTCTGCTTTGAGAGAGACCGCCCCCGCGTGTGTGGAACTGTAGTTCCAGCTGAAGTCGTAGCCACGGTGAAATACATGCTGGTTAAGATGTTACGTTACTGATAGTCAGCCATAACTGTCTATAGGATGTTGTGATGTAGCGCAGCAGCTATCAGTGGGCCCATGTGTCATGTTTACTGCCACAGAGAAGTGAAACTCTCGTTCATGTTACGACAGAGACTCTCCCGTCGGTCACCGCGGACAGATGAGGTTGTTATCAGCTGGCAAGTCTGGCTAAAAAACTTCAAACCAAGCCTCATAACCGCAGTTCAGAGCAGCAGACTGTGTGTGCTGCCACACCGACACTCCTCCCTCAACAGGTATAATACAGATAGAAAATATTCTGGCGCACTGTACAACATATTACAGAAAAGCATCAAAGGAAAGATGTTTTGCATTTCTTAATGTGGCTAAAGAAAGGAAATATTCTCATACCTATTTTATTTTAAACAGAAAAATACAACCGTGACGTTACACCTTCTGAATTCATGTTTCTCACCGAACTAAGACCAGCTAAATTGTCTCGTTAACTCATCGTAAAACACACTTCATTCAAACTCGACAGAAACAAAATGAAACTCACCAAAACTGTCTTGGTTGGTCTTTCCACTGTTCCAACAATCGCCAACTCTTATAGTTAGGGCTGGCTTTGGTGAGTCATGAACCATCCCTTAGTTATCCTGCTATAGGCCTAGACTGTTGGGAGACTTCCCATGATGCACCTCTTTACTCTCCTCTCCACCTGTATGCATTTTTATCCCATTACTGCATGTTACTAACTCGACATCTTCTCTCTCCTGTAGTTTTGTGCTTTCTCGTCTCTCTCCTCTCTCCTTCTGTCGCTTTCAGCAGGTATTTCTGCCTCCAGAGCTGCAGAGTCTGGATCTGTGGTTGTGGGCCACCTGCTGCCCCTGTGTTCCTGCTCGACAACTGATACTACAATTGTTATTATTAGTCTTATTACTATAATTATCATTATTATTCGTATCACTATAATCCCTATTATTATTACTTTTTTAATATTAATATTGCCACTACCATTACTATTTTAAAAATCTAGGTGGAATTTGCATTGTGCTTCCCCCTTTTTTCCCTTGCCTCTTAAAAAGAAGTTTTTCCTTGCTACTTGTTGCCAAGTGCTTGCTCATGCTGGGATTTGTTGTGTCTCTGTAATTAATATTATAAAGAGTACGGTTTAGACCTGCTCTATAGGAAAAGTGCAATGAGATAACTTCTGTTATGAATTAAATAAATAAATAATATAATATAAATAAAATTGAATTGAATTGAATTGAATTGGTTTGGTTTGGTCGAAAAAATCCTTACAGTTAATTCACAGATTCACAGATGTGAAAATATTCTGGCTCTACAGCTGTTTCTCCAGCTGCCTCTCTGCCGCAGGTATGATTTGCTGCTGTTTGGGGTGGACAGGACAGCTAGCACATATGATAAATTGGAATAGATACAGAGAAGATTAGCTGACAGGACAGAAGAGCAGTCACAGCCTCACACCTCCACATCATTCCTCTTAGGTGTGAACTGATGTGTGTGGAGGAAGAAAAGAGAAAGGGGTGAGAAGCTTCTTTCAGTAAACTTAGAAGTAGTGAATGTCCTCAATTGTTTTTTTTTTTCACAGAGGATTCACCGCTGCCAGGGCCCAGTGAACCACAGATCGCATCACCTCTGCCTGCCACCAGGTCACCACCAGCCCCTCCACCACAGCCATCATCACCAGCCCGGCCAGTCAGGAGGTCCCGTGCCCTGCTCCGCTGTCTTGGAAGACAGACAAAGACCTGGACACAGCTCCCCTGTCTCCAGGTTTTAACCACCTCGGACACCAGGGCCACAGCTCAGCTCCACCTCCACATATACACCCCTCGACCTGGTCAAACTTTTCTTTCCTGTACAAACCGTACAAATACTGTGTCAAAACACAGACAAGCAGGCTGTTAAACGACTAGCACAGGGAAAGAAGTACGAATGGACAGACTTGAACACGGGAGTACAGTGGGCTGCTTCTGTACATGGCCATGGTGAATCTCGACAGCATTGCAGATTACTGGAGGCTGAATCACCTTTTGTCTTTGCCACTTCCATCACAGATCATGCCACGGGACAGATACAGAGCAACCTGACGAGGATGTCCATAACGACAGAAAAAAGGGCAGAGCTGACCAAAACTCTTCCGACTAAAACCCCTGATGGACACCATCAAGAATACGTGCAAAACATTTTATCATCCCCACAGACGTGGCTGTGGATGAAAGAATGGTCGCCTCAAAGGCTAAAACTGGGATGACACAGTACATGAAGGCAAAACCCACAAAGTGGGGATTCAAACTGTTTGTCTTAGCTGACTCAAGGAAAGGCTGCATGGGAATTTTCCATTTACACCGGGAAAAGTGACATCCCCAAGAAAGAGGGGTGATGGTGATGAGAGAGGAAGAGCAGGTACTGCCCGCTGTACCCAGGATAGGATCAGCGTTATGTCCCTGTGCTGTTCAACACAAACTAAAACTGACCTGATCCAACTGAAACAATGTAATGTCCACAGAGATATATATGTTCTTTGGTAATTACAGTGGCACCTATTAGCTCAATTCAACAACACAAGCATCTAGCATCATTATAGTGTGATAATATTTTATTGTATAACGCACATTTTCCTTATGTTTTAACCTCTTTGAGACCCATTTCTATCATTCAAATCCAAAATGATGCAAACTCAAACATAAAGATGAAATAAAGGTGTATATAATCACAGAGAAAGGGACAGGCAGTGAATACAGAGCCTGAGCGAGAACAGAGTAGATGGTGTCTGTAGTGTGAATTTCCATTAACTTGAACATTTTAATAAACATTGTCAACATTCATTTTCAAATGTTTCGTGATCATAGGATCAAGTTGAGCAAGTTGAGTTTTCGTACTTCGGTATTTCTAAAACCCTGCATACGGGACTGGTTGCCGGTTGATGTTTTGGGACACTCACAGGTTCACATTTCTCACTACCTGTAAGGCTATGCATATAGTCTTGGTTAGCATTATCACTGCTACAAGCTGCTGTTTCTCACTATTATTCCATGTGTTATGTTAGCTCGCCAGAACAGACAGGCTAAGACAGGCGTGTGGTAGTTTTGAAAAAACAAGAAGTGCTGCATACAAACTTTTACACAGTATTTTGACTGGTTTTCAGCAAATTGTTTCATTTCTAAATACTGAGACAATGCATAATTAAGCTATCATGACATTGTGCCCATGTGTTTTCTAAACCCTGCTGCACGCGCATCCTGGTTTGCTTGTCAATGGGAAACCTGTCTAGTGCAGTGCTCAAAGGCAAACTCCCATTCTGAGGCCAGTGACTTGGTTAAGGGCAAGAGCATAGTAGCACAGAATAGAATAATAAAATGGATACTATTCTGACCATTTCAACTGAAGCAACTCACAAATCTATTACTCCTATGTGCAGTGTGTGTGTAGAGCCTAAAGGCAGCTGCAGTCGCAGAGAGGGAGAGAGGTCAAAACATCTCTCTGCAGATAACTCCCACTCTTACAGCCCACAAACTCTCTCTCACACACGCACATTCCACCCACACAGCGCTTGTGTCTTTTGTCTATCTATCCAGCTCTTCCTCTATATCTCCCTCTCAATTTTCAACTCAATTCACTCAGCTCTACTGACTTTTTTTTTGCAGAAGCACACACACAGTGTCAGCCAAGGGCAGATCAGAGCAGGGCCATATGGCTTCATCACATGGTTGTTTCATTTATTAATGAAAAGTCTGCATTACCCACAACCCCCTGCGGTCAAACACAAAACCCAACTGCCTCATCATCATAGTGTGTGCAGTGATGGCATCCATGTGGACCACATAGTAATAGTGAGAATGCAAACATCAGTGTTATTTCTAAGAAAACACAATATTTAAGGAAATTAAAAAACACAAAGAAGTAAGTAAACACTTGTGTTTTAAGGTTCAGATGGAGCAGCGTTAAAACTGTCAAACCACAGAATGATCCAGAAAGGTAGAGCGATGCAAGGAACAGAGAAATAAGAGCTTAATTCTTCAAGCAAATATGCAAATATAATTTTCATTAATTTTACGACCTCCACCAAACAAGTAATGTTTTCAGTTCTGCTTCTGTTTGGCTGTTAGCAAGATTTCTCAGAAACGATTAAATGGATTTTGGAAGAATTAGTTAAAAAGGTTGGAGCTAGCAGCCTTAGATTAAGGCCTCAGCATGCTTCAAACAAACTATATCTGAAGGCCAAACAGTTTTTATCTATTCCTGAATGACCACACTCGAAGGCGGGGTGGAAAGCCTGCCTTCATATCCTCCGCCTGGCTAGATCCCACTGCCTCCACAATCTCTCTCCAGCACAAATTTGTAGTACAAATATGGATAATGGCGCTCACTTTCAGACTGTTAGACAATCAGACAAGCACTTTGTTTTAAGCATACTGAGACCTTTAGTCCATGTCCTGATAATTTTATTGTTTATTTTGCCCTGCTTTAGGCTACATAATATGTACATGTAACTGATAGATCACAAATCTAGCTATTGCTGTTGAAACAACCTACCATTACAACTGCATTACAAAAGTGGGAAGAGGGCAAATGTAGTATATGTGATAACCTGACAATAATAATGTGATGGAATGAATTCAGTGTTTGTCAGCACCTCAATACCTATGCACAGCTGCTAGTAGATTAGCTTTAATAAGATTCAATCGCAACTACTACAGTAACATGACATTCATTTGCACAAGAAGTTTGTGTACAGAAATTAAGTAATTCCAGATCACAAATTAACTCTGGAAATTAATTTGAGAGCACATATTCCTAATTTATGCACACAAGTTATTCATTCTCATGGTAAACCACCAGGCGTTGGCACATTTCATCTCCTGATCAATTTAGTCCACTGGGTTAAATATTATTAGACATTAGATATTTATATATTTGAACAGTCTTTCATCTGATTTTGTCCAAACGTCACCAAATACAAAAGCATTTGGTTGACCTTAAAAATGTAAATGTGTTTTGTACTGTTTACTGAGGCAAACTGTTTTATGCAGCCTACATAAACTGCCATTAGTCTGAGTGATCCTGCAAAATCTGATAGCATTTCACATTGATAAGGCACTCTTGATGTAAATGGTCATAATTCAGTGGTCATGAGTCTCACTCACATTTTGTACAGTTTATCCTTAAAAATCTTTAAGAAAGGGGAGCGGGCGGTGGTGCGCAGATCCACAGTGAGCAGTTAGCTGCAAATCAGAGAGAGACAAAAGGAGAAGAAGACTTAAAATAAGGGTGACAGAGACACAGAGAGATGAGAGAGGTAATTAGAATAACTGAGGAGGATAGAATATGACATGGAAAGAGAGAATCAAAGAAGAGGGAGAAAAAAGGGGAAAAGAGTGAGGGAGGTACTGTAAAGAAAAAGAGGTCTTTACAAGAACTTTCTGTACTACTACTGTAGTCATGACCTTTTCAGCATGTAACACACACATGTGACATATTTATTTCCCTTAGCATCACAAATCCTTCAAAAACATCTGAAGTGTGTTAAAACCTGTTCTTATTGACCTAGGCCTACTACTTGGCATTACACTAGCACTTTTTAGAAGACTAATGTGACTTTCCTCTTCTAGTGGAACCCCAATGGCTCCAGACAACATATTGGGTTTCAGGGTAGGTTTGGGTAATTTTGTTGTGGAAAGCTTTAGGCTTGGGTCTGGTTCAGGTTTGGACTGTACCAGTTGCGTTCAGTCGGGTTGGGTCTTAAAGACATTGGGTTTGCGTCACAGTTTCAGGCACAGGATTCTATTCACCTTATATATGCTTCCTTTAGGCAATATTATTAGGAAACACTCCATAAACTTTCATTGTTATGTGGATGATACCCAATTATATCTCTCTAAACCTCTCTCTCAAAACCTCTTTCACTCTCTCTCTCTCTCTCTCTCTCTCTCTCTCTCTCTCAAAACCTCAAAACGGCAGCAGCAGATGGCCAACCACCATTGAGTCTGGTTCTGCTCAAGGTTTTTGCCGCTAAAAGACAGTGGCAAGAAAAAACTTTTCTTCCCACTGTCACTTGCTCATGGTGGGATTGGTTGGGTCTCTGTAAATAATATTATAAAGAGTACGGTCTAGACCTGCTCTATAGGAAACGTGCAATTAGATAAATTCTGCTATGAATGGACGCTATGTAAATAAAATTTAATTGAATTGAATATCTACTGATTGGAAGGAAGGGACCTCTGAGTTATCTCTGATCAGGATTTATCCTTTAACATTCACTCCTCTTCCTAAAAGAGGGACCAAAACTACATCACTCAGATTTGTGTCCTTATTTTACAGTATGTATTTGTAGTCAGGTCTTGGCGCATTGTAGTGTTGTAGGTCATCCTCTGCCCTCTCCTCCCACACATGTACACACAAATACCAACTTAAAACATGCTCTCCAAACCCCTTTATCTCTCTCTACCTTCTCCAACAAACAGTACAACTGTCTATCACATGTAAAACAAAGCTCTCTGCTACTCTCGGCCCTACTGGATTTTATCCAGCTGAGCAGCCCACCCACCTCCAGCTAGTTTTAGTTTTTCAGATGGAGAGGAAAGTGTAGTAAGGAGAAATGACGGTTAAGGTAATTAGTTTCAGTCAGCCTCTTTAAAACCAAGAATTATGCAGACAGATTTGGGGGATAAGAGAAAGCCAAAAAGTCTTCTGTTCAGTGCTATTATGATTCTTTTAGACATCTGATGGAGAGTGGTACAGAAGCTGAGGTATTTAATATCAATTTCAGTTATAAAGTGATAAAACAAGCAGTCAAATGGCAGGGCCTGTGTTCGAACATGTTTGTATTTTTCAAATGCACTTAAAGAGTAAGAAAAGATTGTTTGCACCTAAGCCTGGCAGTTGCATAACAAATCTTCTATTAACATCTTGTGCACATGGGTCCCTTGAAGTGAGGTCCACTCAACTGGACATCATATAGATCATCAATTCAATTCAATTCAATTTTATTTATAACAGAAGTTATCTCATTGCACTTTTCCTATCGAGCAGGTCTAGACTGGACTCTTGACCAAATAACTGGCTAGTAGGCTAATTCAGGTAAATTAATTAAAGCAACTAATGTTAATATTAATACAGCGCTCCTGGTCTTTATTCTGAGTTTTTATCTGAATTCTCAGAGTTTTTATCAAGTTTAGTCCTTAAAACAGATAAAGTGGTTATTGTAGGTGATTTCAATATTCATGTGGACGTTGAAAATGATAGCCGTAGTACTGTGTTTATCTCATTATTAGATTCAATTGACTTTTGTCAGAGTGTACATGAAGCCAATCACTGTTTTGACCACACCCTCGACCTTGTTCTGGTGTATGGCATTGAAATTGAACATTTAATGGTCTTTCCACAGAATCCTTCTTTATCGGACCATTATTTAATAACTTTTGAACTGCTATTACTGGACTACACACCATTAGGCAAAAATTCTTACTCTAGATGTCTATCTGATATTGCTGTGGCTAGATTCAAGGAAGCGATCCCATCTGCATTTAATTCTATGTTATGTCTCAATATAACAGAGGACTCTTATGCAAATCGCAGCCCCTCCCAAATTGATCATCTAGTTGATAGTGCTGCGAATGACACTTGATTCTATCGCCCCTCTAAAAAAGAAGATAATAAAACAAAGAAGGTTAGCTCCATGGTATAACCCCCACACCCGCAAATTAAAGCAAACATCATGAAAACTTGAAAGGAAATGGCGTTCCAAAAACCTGGAAGAATATCGTTTAGTCTGGCAAGATATTCTTAAAACATATAGGAAGGCCCTCCGTAATCCCAGAGCGGCTTACTACTCATCATTAATAGAGGAAAATAAAAACAACCCCAGGTTTCTTTTCAGCACTGTAGCCAGGCTGACAGAGAATCACAGCGCTATTGAGCCATGTATTCCTATAGCCCTCAGTAGTAACGACTTCATGAGCTTCTTTAATGATAAAATTCTAAACTATTAGAGAAAAAATTCATCAAGTCCTGCCTTTAACCGGTGCCGACTTGTCTTCAAACACAGGAACCTTGGAAACAGCTGTAGAGCCTGATGTGTGTTTTGGCTGCTTTGCTCCTGACAACCTTCTTTAGCTGACTTTGACGATTAATTCATCTAAGCCATCAACCTGTCTCTTAGACCCCATTCCAACTAGGCTGCTTAAAGATGTTTTACCCTTAATTAGCACTTCTTTACTGGATATGATCAATCTGTCTTTATTAACAGGCTATGTACCACAATCCTTTAAAGTAGCTGTAATTAAATCGCTTCTTAAAAAGCCCACTCTTGATCCAGGGGTTTTAGAGTGCATCATAGCACAAAGACAGCACTGGTGAAAATTACAAATGACCTTTTAATTGCATCAGACAATGGACTTGTCTCTGTACTTGTCTTGTTAGATCTTAGTGCTGTGTTCGACACCATTGACCATCACATCTATTACAGAGACTGGAACATGTAATTGGCATTAAAGGAACCGCACTAAGCTGGTTTAAATCCTATCTATCAGATCGATCTCAGTTTGTACATGTTAACGGTGAGTCCTCCGTGCACGCCAAAGTTAGTCACGGAGTTCCACAAGGTTCTGTGCTTGGACCGATTCTATTCACCTTATATATGCTTCCTCTAGGCAGTATTATTAGGAACTTTCATTGCTATGCAGATGATACCCATCTGGCTTGATCGATCAAGCCAGATGAAACTAACCAGTTAACTAAACTTCAAGCATGCCTTAAGGACATAAAAACCTGGATGACCTGCAACTTTCTGATGTTAAACTCTAACAAAACTGAAGTTATTGTACTTGGTCCCAAAGACCTCGGAGACAAATTATCTAAAGATATAGTATACTCTAGATGGCATTGCCTTGGCCTCCAGCAGCATCGGAAGGAACCTCGGCGTTATCTCTGATCAGGATTTATCCTTTAACTCCCACATGAAACTTCAAGGACTGCCTTCTTTCACCTATGTAATATTGCAAAAATCAGGCATATCCTGTCTCAAAATGATGCCGAAAAATTGGTGCATGCATTTGTTACTTCTAGGCTGGACTACTGCAATTCCTTATTACCCGGCTGTCCCTTAAGACTCTCCAGTTGATCCAGAATGCTGCGGCACGTGTACTGACAAAAACTAGGAAAAGAGATCATATCTCTCCAATATTAGCTTCTCTGCACTCGCTCCCTGTAAAATCCAGAAAAGAATTTAAAATCCTTCTCCTCACCTACAAAGCTCTTAATGGTCTGGCACCATCGTATCTTAAAGATCTCATAACACCATATTATCCGACTAGAACACTGCACTCCCAGGTTGCAGGGTTACTTGTGGTTCCTAGAGTCTCCAGAAGCAGAATGGGAGCCAGAGCCTTCAGTTATCAAGCTCCTCTTCTGTGGAATCAGGTCCCAGTTTGGGTTCGGGAGGCAGACACCATCTCCACATTTAAGAGTAGGCTAAAGACTTTCCTTTTTGATAAAGCTATTAATAATTAGGGCTGGCTTGGGTGAGTCCTGAACCATCCCTTAGTTATGCTGCTATAGGCCTAGACTGCCAGGAGACTTCACATGATGCGCCTCTTTCCTCTCTCCTTCTCTCCCTCTCCATCTGTTTGCATTTTTATCCCATTACTGCATGTTACTAACTCGACATCTTCTCTCTCCCGTTGTTCTGTGCTTTCTCGTTTCTCTCCTCTCTCCTTCTGTCGCTTTCAGCAGGTATTTCTGCCTCTGGAGCTGCAGAGTCTGGATCTGTGGTTGTGGGCCGCCTGCTGCACCCGTGTTCCTGCTCGACAACTGCTACTACAGTAGTTGTTATTGGCTCTGTTACTAATACTGACATTATTTTTCCTATAGCTGTCATTCCTATTATTACTAATTTATTAATATTAACACTACAATTACAAAAAAAAAATCCTCTCTCAAAACCTAACACGGCAGCGGCGGATGGCCGCCCACCATTGAGTCTGGTTCTGTCCAAGGTTTCTGCCTGTTAAAAGGAAGTTTTTTCTTGCCACTGTCACCAAGTGCTTGCTCATGGTGGGATTTGTTGGGTCTCTGTAATTAATATTATAAAGAGTACGGTCTGGACCTGCTCTATAGGAAAAGCGCAATGAGATAACTTCTGTTATGAATTGGCGCTATATAAATAAAATTGAATTGAAAATTGAATTAACATGTGATTACTAGCCATTGCTAACAGTTACTAGAGTTTTGCAAGGACCTAAAGCGAAGACCCGTAATCCGACCCCAAATCAACCTGACGGTTACTGCCAAATTTGAGACCTGAACTCAACCAGAAACTCAAAGCTACTGTATATATTTTGTCAAATTGTAACGTAATTTACAATTAACAGTCAGAGAATGAGAGTGAAATTACGTATTACATTTAAAGAAAAACAAACCTGAACCCAACCCGATCCTGAACAATGCAACCAAATCACCCGAAACAGACACTTTATTGACATTACGCCTGTCACTTTTTCAAAATATCAAGTTTTAACTAATTAGAACTAAGATGCAATTATTCAAATTATATTAAATGCAAACCACACTGTAGAATTAATGTTGTTATGTTAATTTGCGGCACCACCATTGCCTCGTTTGAGTGACAAGCTAACATTACTGGAAGGCAGTTGCACTTAACAGTCAGCAAACAGCCTCACCTTTATCCACAATTTGTACGTCTATGAATCCAAAATGCTTCCACACATTATTTCTCAGATTTCAGGTGTCATGATTATCTGTTCAGCACAGCTATTGGTTTTCTCCTTTAGCATTAGCAAAGATAAGAAAAACAGCCTGGTTTACTGATAGGACAAGGGGGCATGGAATGGGTCTGACGGACAGCGTATTTTACAAACACCCCCCACTTAAGTCCAAGGTACATGCTTAGATGCAGTTAATTTTAAAAGTGAACAAATCATTCTAGATGTTGATATGGTAGTTTGAAACAGTGACAGGCCGAGGCAGGAAGCTGGATTTGGGTTGGATAGCAGAACTTCTCTAACCAAGTTAAATGCTATTTACTGAAGAGCTGTCTGACATTTTGTGGGGGAAAACTGTCTGTTGTCTTACCCATGGTGCAATAAAAAGACAAATATCAATTTCATCTCTCAAGTTAAAAGACAAAACTATGCATTCCAACAACTACAAATATCTCTTTTGCATGCAGTTTGTTTATTCAACATGAACTCTAAATTTAAAAGCAAGACATTGTGGTTTTAGTGAGGACTACACCTGGGAGCTGACCGCCAACCTAAGCCACTGCCATCAACAAAGCAAAAGAGAACTGCTGGCTGCATGCTGATGAACAGATGGAATATTTTGTTCAGTTTAAGGATTCTGGATACAGTGGTCTGTTGCTGAGGCATTCAGAAAACCTGACGCTTAACGTTAGCTGTGTGGTTAAATGTTGCCTCTCAGGTGTCGGTCAGAGGTGACGGTCGGTTCTCTGAAGTGAAAAAACATTTTGTCCCCCCCCCCGGTGATTCAGACAGCGTCATCACATGAGCGGCTACTGCGGCTGCTGGCATGCACGCGCTCGGTTCCTACAGACTGTATGAGTGTTGGGAACATGCTCATCTTTTCCTCGTCGGCAGCCCGTTGATATGTTTTCCTCTTCACATTCTTTCAGTAATGCACATGTAGGTGATATTTGTCTGGTATCCTTCTAATATTCATCCCCGCGTCACGGCTGCCCCCGCGACATTATCCACCGCTGCGCATCCAAAACATCCAGCCAACCCGCTTGGACATACTGAGACCTTGTCCTCACCTGAAACCGAGGCTTTCAAGAGAGACAGCCGGTGGAGCTGGTCTACTTACGTCTCTGTAGAAAAGCCGTGACGCTGACGGTGCTGACGGTGCTGATGGTGCTCAGGAGGGTCGACATGACTGGAGTCTGACATCAGCAGTGGAGGCTGCCGTGTGTGTAGACCTCCCCCTTTTTGTCCATACAACGAGAAGGGGAGGGTGAGAGAATAGATGAAGACTTTTATTTTCTGTACTGAACCTTCGTTTTAAAGGAGACATACACAGAGGAACAGAGCTTACAGTTCTCTTTCAAATCATAGCCGACGTTGTATTGGTCTTTTTTCAGGATATATATATAGCAAAAATAAATATTTATGGATTTCTTTAGATCATCTTTATTTTCTCCAGTCAGAAGCATGTGACTAGAGATTTTATCAATATCCTTTCCTGCACAGGAAATGATTAGATTCTGGTGACAAAGTCAACTATGCAAAATCGAATGTTCTATATCTTAGCCAGTCTGAAAGAGATAACCTACCCAAATGTATAAAACTCCATAATTCACTACAATTGTAGTTCTATGGGATTCAAATCATTTCAGAATGGGCTAAACTCCCCATCTCCTTAACTGTCCAAATTAATATTATCAAGATGAATATGGTGCCTAAATTTCTTTATCTCATACAGACTATTCGTCTGCCCCCTCCATCTCATCTCCATCCATCCATTTTCTTCCGCTTATCCGGGGCCGGGTCGCAGCGGCAGAAGGTCCAGCCGTCCCACTCCCCAGCAGTGTTTTCCAGCTCCTCCCGGGCATCCCGAGGCGTTCCCAGGCCATATGAGACATAAAATCCCTCCAGCCAGTTCTCGGTCTACCCCGGGGTCTGCTACCAGTTGGACGTGCCCGGAAAACCTCCAATGGGAGGCCCAGGAGGCATCCTGGTCAGATGCCTGGACCACCTCAACTGGCTCCCTTCCAGGATGTGAAGGAGCAGCGGCTCTACTCCGAGCTCCCTCCGGATGTCGGGCTCCTTACCCTGTCTCTAATGCTGAGCCCAGCCCCCCTACGGAGGAAACTCATTTCGGCCGCTTGTATCCACAATGTCATTCTTTCGGCCACTACCCAAAGCGCATGACCGTACAGTAGGTGAGGGGTGGAATGCAGAGTGACTGGTAAATCAAAGCTTTGGCTTCTGGCTCAGCTCCCTGTTGGAGGAAGAGTTTACGGCACAGTTTTCTTCTAACGAGCAACAAATGACCCTGTGAGAAAGTGAAACTGTGTTAAATAAAGGCCAAATAAATGTATTGTCCTCTGAGCGCTCTGTGTTTTGTCTGACTATTATAAAGGCTATGTCCAATATAATATGGCATGAAATTGGTCTAATTACAGCCTGTGTTGTGTTGTTAAATGTGGTGTCTAATCACAGCATCATTTGGTAGTGAGAGTAGAATAGTGTCTAACTGTAGCAGATTGTGGATCTGATATGTAGTTGTATTTGATTTATTTAGACTCTGATCTTGTAGAACGGGTGTCTAATTGTGTATTCTGATCTCCTATTTGGTTTCTAATTAGAGTATAATTTGGTATAAAGTATAGTTTACTTTGGGTCTAATACGGCATTATATGCGGTCTCTAATCACAGCATAATTTAGGTGTATGGTGTCTAATTAGGGTATAACTGTGTTCGTTTACTGTCTAATAAAGAACATATTATTTCTAGTTTCGGTCAAATTTGATACAAAGTGCGACCCACACTCACTGTCTGACAAATTTTGAAAAAGCTGCTCTGCTCAGCTGCATGTTTCAAATGAACTGCAGTTCTTACTGTCTGTGGTGCGTCCCTCAGAAAAGCATTATCTGTCAGTGGTCTAAACTCCAAAACAGTCGTGCTCATAAACAGTCTCAGATACGGAAGTACTCCTCAATGCTGCACTCATGCTGTGCAGGCAGCAGGGATTTGGCTGTGTTTTAATCTCTCTCTGAAATGAAGATTGTTCTCATATCTGTGTGTGTGTGTGTGTGTGTGTGTGTGTGTGTGTGTGTTTGGCCTGCAACACGTACTGTTCCATTCAGTAAGCATTACTGTAGCCTGCATGTCTGTGACCTTATCTCTGTGTGATGACAGAGATATTTTCTGGAGAAAGCAATGGGTAGTACTTCTGCAATTGTGTGTGTGATTATAGGCAGCTGTGTCTGCATGTGTATGTTCATGTGTGTGTGAGCATAGCTATTATCTGAACACTGACTTTATGTGCTGTGAGAGCAAAGGTCAGTAGCATGGCGCCGCACCTGGCGCTCCGTGGTGCTCCACAGGACTGCCTGGATGCCGCAGAGGGTTCTGGGTATACAGCCGAGCTTTGATGTAGCTACAGAGGACGGACACGAGGCAGGAAGGAAAGGTTACAGCACGTATTAGAAATAGAATGACTTCATTAAACAAGTAGATTTGGCTAAACTAAATTAGTATATTAATGTATCGTTATGATAACTAGCATGCTAACTGATAACTAGCATACAGCTGTAAGGGGCATTTTGCCCTGTCAGACACAGGTGTAACTCATAACATTATTAATTGCTGCATTGCATTACAATAATTGCTAGAACAATATGTAATCAAGTAATTGCCATAATAAATAGAATCTAAATAGAAGACTATTTTATCAGCATGTCTGCCTTTATTTGAAGTCGACAGTGTAGAGAGACACAGGAGACATGAGGAGACACACAATAGAAGTTCCTGAAGAGAATCAGGACGTTGTGGTTATGTGGTCAGCAACACTGGGGCCGCAACACTGGGGCCCTCAGGGGACTGTCCTCTCTCCCTTCCTCTTCACCATCTACACCACAGACTTCAGCACCTTCAGAAGGTTTCTGATGACTCTGCTGTGGTGGGATGTATCAGCGGTGGTGATGAGTCTGAGTACAGGGCTGTGGTGGGTAACTTTGTCTCATGGTGTGAGCAGAACCATCTGCAGCTCAATGCGACAAAGTCTAAGGAGCTGGTTGTGGATCTACGGAGGGCCAAGGCACCAGTGACCCCGGTTTCCATCCAGGGCGTCAGTGTGGACATTGTAGAGGATTACAAGTACCTGGGAGTACACTTGGATAACAAACTGGACTGGACCAAGAACACTCAAGCTCTTTACAGGAAGGGCCAGAGCCGCCTCTGTTTCCTGAGGAGGCTGAGGTCCTTCAACATCTGCCGGACAATGCTGAAGATGTTTTATGAGTCTGTGGTGGCCAGTGCTGTCCTGTATGCTGTTGCATGCTGGGGCAGCAGGCTGAGGGTAGCGGACGCTAACGGACTCAACAAACTGATCCATAAGGCCAGTGACGTTGTGGGGGTGGAGCTGGACTCTCTGGCGGTGGTGTCAGAGAGGAGGATGCTGGGTAAACTACATGCCGTCTTGGACAGTGTCTCCCACCCACTCCATGACGTGCTGGTCAAGCAAAGGAGCACCTTCAGCACCTTTGGTGCTTAATTTATTTTCTGACCTGTTTTTTATAGTTTTTATAGTGTATTGTATTGTATTTTTTGCTAGTACTTCCTCCTGTGTGCACTGGCGTAAAGGCGAGCTGCTGTAACAAAGAGGTTCCCTTCGGGGATCAATAAAGTATTTCTGATTCTGATTCTGATTAGGCTACCAGGGTGTCCCAATAATTTGAATCACATAAACAACTGAATATCTAATTGTGAAATTGAACCTCTACTGAATACTTATTTATTAAATTGAAATACCTGAAAATGCCGAAATTATAGAAATGAAGTATTTTACTTTGAATTCATGTTGATTTTCTTGTTTGAAATTTCCAGAAGATCATTTCAAGTGAAATTTCAAAAATTTGATTTTAAGACTTTTAGTGTTTTATTTATTTTTTATTTTTTCCAGTTTCAAAAATTCAGAATCTGGTGCTGAAATTGGATTAGTGAAATTCAGACACCAAAATTCTAGATTAAAACTTCTAACATGAACATCCAGGGTGCTGAGGATTGATTACATCACTGTCTTCTCAGATTAAGTTCTGTCAGTCAGAAAAGTTCAGAGCTACTGGAAACCTCAGACACAAGTTTTTGAAATTGCACTCCTTTTTAAAATTTCAGAGGGGAATTCAGACCACATACATTCAGATAGATTTCAGTGCAGTGCAATGCAGTGATATTTAAATGTCAACATTAGGTATTCAGTAGTGATTGAATTTCACAATCAGGTATTTAGTTGCTTACAAAAATGCTTCTTTTTTTAGTCTTTCTTTGCTTCCATTGAAAAAGCCATCTTTTTGTTTTTAGATCCTCCTGTGCTTTCCCTGCTGACGAGTCCAAATATCTGCTGTGGAAAAGGTCTACGAATCTGAATTGGAAGCAACAGATTGCAGTTTAACAGAATTTTATTTTCATAGAAATGTGTGACGTGAGAAGAAACATGCAGTTCATGTTCTTAAATATTTCAATAAAATTCTACACTTGATTCCTTTTATTACTAGTTCTCCCAGTATTGTTCCAGTATTGTTACCGAGGATTTTTCAGGTTCCAGGGATCCAAAGGAGGCCATGACAGAAAACGTTTCATGAAAAAGTTGACTAACTGACAAGTGAATTGGTGACTTTTTCAAAGGTTTTCATGTTAAAATTCATTTAGACTTTGTATAGTTGCTTACCACTGTATAAAAAATAATTGGGGTGTAATTATTAATTTATTCTATCAATGCACTGATTATTAATCATGGCCAATCATAACATTTCATATTTTAATTGGAATTATTATTCATATTAGTATTAGTATCACTTACTGCAAAGCACACTGTGTTGCTTGTGTATAAAAAGTGTGCTAGCATGAATATTGTATATATATAAAATATAGCCTCTATATCTCAGACTAATCACATCAGTGTACAGTCATTTGACAAAGGACTCTCACTGGTCTGAACTGTCCCGGCTCCCACCCAGGACACAGTGGTGCTGCAGGTCCCCACCAGGCTGTCAGCAGAGCTCGCACATGCAGGACACTGCTTCCTATTCATTCAAATATCGGAAGCTGGAGACGTAAGAAAAGGAAATCGAGAGGGAGACAGGATTGAATGAACTAGAGGTCTTTACTACGTGTACAAATGAATCTTCCCAATCCTCAAGCTGAACTGACCTTACTTGGATAGATCCGGCACACTGTTACCCTGTTTCCAGTCTTTATGCTAAGCTAAGCTAACCGGCTGCTAACAGTAGCTTCATATTTACCGTACAGACATGAGAGTGGTATCAATTTTTACATCTAATTCTCTGCGAGAAAGTGAATTTGTGTATTTCTAAAAATGTTGAACTATTGCTTTAAAAGCTCACTGGTAGATTGCAAAAGCCACAGAACAATTCTGATATAATAACTCTGCTGCAGATGAGTGGCTGCTTAGCTATTAACCATATACACAGTGTTTGTAGCTGTAGCTTTGTACTGAACTAAATCAAAGTTCAAACCAGCAACAGACTGAACTTACTGAACTGAACTGACAGTCAGAAGCTGCAGTGATGCAATAGCTTATGGCTTAGAAAAAATTAACAAACTACGTGCATAGTCAATGACTGTGAATCTTTGAATCGAAATCTTTGAATAAAACAATTCAGCTGCTCTAATATGAAGAGTGGAGGCAGGCTACATACCATCACAAACCTCCAATTTATCTGTTAACTTGGACTGATTTCATGTTATGTTGTGAGACAGCAAACAAGCACATTTCTCAAAATATTCTTTCAAACAAATAGTTCAACATTCTGGGAAAAAAGTTTGCTTTGTTTCTGAGAGTGAAATGACAAGATTGAAATCACTCTCATGTCTGTGTGTTTAACACAACTAAAGTCAGGACATGTTTAGCCTAGCTTAGCCTGACTCTGTCTAAAGCCCAAAATTACGTCTACCAACAAGGTAGACAAGATACATTTAGTAAATAAGGTATTTTTGAACTTTGGAGAGCCAAGCTAGGTGTTTCCACCTGCTTCCAGTCTTTTTGCTATGCTAGGCTAACCATGTCCTGTCTCCAGCTCCATACTTAACACATTGAGATTGGTATCTTAAAGAGTTTCCCTACGGGGATCAATAAAGTATTTCTGATTCTGATTCTGATCAATCTTCTCATCTCAGTCTGAGAAAGAAGCAAAATAAGTGTATTTCCCAGCATGCTGAACTCTACTTTTTAAATGCATAGTGAGAATATGGATTTTGATCAAATGTAAAATATGTTTAAGCTAGCCCTGGGCTGGGCGACGCAAGGGCAAAAGGCTTCATTGAAGGTCATGCACTGCTTTGTGACCCTTAATAAAAGTAGCAGTGGTTTTTATTCACCGTCACACTAGTGGATGAATCAGTCAGCATCGCCGGCAGGAGGGAAGGAAAAAATGGGCATGATAGAAGAAAGGAAAGACTGATTGTTAAATGATTTACTCACTCTTGCTATCTTGTAACAAAAACCCACTGGATCTCATCATAACAGGATGAAACTGTTGTTTTGTTTGCCTGATATTTCATTAATATGGTCGATGATGTAGAAGCATTGGAAATTCTGTATTATGAATTACTGGCACCCACCTGAAGTGACAGTTCTGCATACTGTACCCGTGGCAGGACACATGACTGAGGTGGACTTGGAACAGATCTCATTGGTACACATGTGGCAGCGCAGCGACTCAGCTGAAAAGTGAACTAAATCTTTTACAGCATTCAATTCATTTCTGTTTTATTTTCTTATACAGACGGACAACGGCTAGAATAAGCTTCAGCTCTCACCCCACCTTACACACAATGCACAATAGGGAGGTCCGGATACCAAAGTGAAATTTGGAATATTGTTCTTCCACGACTGGAGGGTTCTTAACTGTTAGACCAGATTTATTTTTTTTCTCTTTGTCACAAATACTGTAAAAATGTTCACGATGGTTCCACATCAAAATCAGTCTGATCAAATACATATTTTTACATATATCTATTATTTATCTTCACTGCACATTATCATATACAGTATGATTGTACACTTAAACAGTATACAATTCACACCATGCAATTTACAACTGGTGCAACAGAATAACCACAACAGTCCACATTTGCAATAGGGTGTCAATTTTCCATCAGTAATTTAAACTCTTCAGATATGTATGCAAACATGCATCATTTAAAAAGCTTCAGAAAAAAATGGCCTGTTTGTGTTTACAAAGCCCAAGGTGACATCTTCTATTTGCTGGTTTTGTCCAGTCAACAAAACCAACCAAAACCCAAAGATAATGAATTTACAATTACATTTTTGGCATTTCTGCTTGATTCAAATGATTAATTTACATAAAAAAAGATTAATCAATTAATCAATTAATTGTTTTAGCCTTG
Source organism: Siniperca chuatsi (assembly GCF_020085105.1). Lineage (NCBI taxonomy): Eukaryota > Metazoa > Chordata > Actinopteri > Centrarchiformes > Sinipercidae > Siniperca > Siniperca chuatsi. The sequence goes on along the minus strand of NC_058062.1, from coordinate 24,008,976 downwards.
AACTGGAGATTGAGCATTTAATCATACACATATCAGATTTGCATGTTATAAAAGTCACATTTTAAGTGAGTGTCTGAAGCTGACAGGATCTCACAGTGGCTGTAGCTGTGGCGCAGGTTTCTATCCTCTCAATGAATGAGCCTCAGTCAGAATTCCTCGATAAGCTCTTTGTTAACAAAATCTTCAAACAGTGCCGGTGTTCAACAAACATAGGCCACATGTACAGCTTGTTGTGGTTGATCCTCTTTTCCTTGTTCAGCCTTCAATAACTTTAAATAAATAACCACTATCAGGCTCGTAGGAACCAAACACTGAGATACAGAAGGATGAAACTCTCTTCTTCATTTAGTACAAAGTAGTTTATTCTATTAGGATTGCAGAAAGTACAGTACAAATCTGGAATACAAAGGGTCTGGATTCAGAATTCAGCACAACGACATTTCTCCCAACATCAATTTTCTTTCATACTTCTTTTGAAACCTTTCATACTAAGCTCCTCCTGTTGGGATGTGATGTTTCTGGTTGGTCAGATTTGCATGTTATAAAACTAAAATTTGAAGTGCTTTACTGCTGCACTATAGCACAGTAATATATGGGGGCTTGAGCCCTCCTCACATTTAGACAGTGGTTGAAGAAGTACTCAGATCTTCTACTTAAGTTAAAGTCAATACATACATCTGTTGCAATTAAAAGTCCTGCATTAAAAATTTTACTTAAGTAAAAGTACATCAAAATGTACTTAAAGTACCAAAAGTAAAATTACTCATCATGCAGTATGTCATGGCAATATATTATATTATTGGATTATAATTAGTGTTGCATAAATGTTTAAAGGCGGAGCTACTTTTAATGACTTTATATCAGTATCAGTAAGATCAGATCCATTAGACTTATCATATCTTAAACTATAATAATACATTTATTTGTTGATTCCATTTTGTATTATTAATTTGAATCTAGAAAGTAACTAGTAACTAAATTTATCAAATAAATGTAGTGCAGTAAAGAGTATATATTTGCCTCTGACTTGTAGTGGAGTAGAAGTATAAAATGACACAAGTACCTCAAACTCACTTTAACATAATCTTTGGACTTTTTTCAGTTGGTATATACTGTATATGTCAAATGTAGAAAGCAGTGAACTTCACTTGCTAATACAGGATACAGATTTTTTTAAAAGATACAGTATGGAGAACTGTGCAAGGCTCCTGCTTTGTGTGAAACAAATCTGATACTCTAAAAACCTTGAAAACATTGAATAAATACAGAAAACACATACAGTATATTTCTGTATTGATTGATAAATATCAGACAAATCTGATGCCTAGAGAAAGTAAGTTACCTGTGTAGAGCAGAGTGCAGGTCAGACAGACAGTCAGCAGCAGCAGCTTCATGTTGGATGTGGCGATGGTGTCTACCTCCTGAACCCAAACTGGGATCTGATTCCACAGGAGAGGAGCTTGATAACTGAAGGCTCTGGCTCCCATTCTACTTTTGGAGACTCTAGGAACCACAAGTAACTCTGCAACCTGGGAGCGCAGTGTTCTAGTCGGGTAATAAGGTATTATGAGATCTTTAAGATATGATGGTGCCTGACCATTAAGAGCTTTGTAGATGAGGAGAAGGATTTTAAATTCTATTCTGGATTTTACAGGGAGCCAGTGCAGAGAAGCTAATAATGGAGAAATATGATCTCTTTCCTAGTTCTTGTCAGTACACGTGCCGCAGCATTCTGGATCAACTGGAGAGTCTTAAGGGACTTATTCGGGCATCCTGATAATAAGGAATTGCAATAGTCCAACCTAGAAGTAACAAATGCATGGACTAGTTTTTCGGCATCATTTTGAGACAGGATGTGGCTGATTTTTGCAACGTTGGGTAGGTGAAAGAAGGCAGTCCTGTGCATAACAGGTGGACAAGACACCAGTAAGTGGGAATGGGCAGAAAGTCCCTGGGCGGCACATGAACATATGAACACTTATGAACTGCTGTTCATCAGATCAATGAGGTTTGTAATTCTCTTCTCTCTCAGACCCATGAGCTATAGCTGTTCTACGTGTTAGTGCAGAGGCAGACAAAGCTCCTATGGTCAGCTAGATATGAGATTGCTGCTAAAGAAAGTCGCAGCAACCTCAAAGGTGTTCCTGGACAATCTATTAATTTCTTGGTTTTCGTATTGTGACACTGTGGAAGCCTTTGCGAATAAGTGAATGTGATTTAGAGATATACAGGTAGACCTGTCTGAAGCAGATAGGATCTCACAGTGGCTGTAGCTGTGGCGCAGGTTTCTATCCTCTCAATGAATGAGCCTCAGTCAGAATTCCTCGATAAGCTCTTTGTTAACAAAATCTGAAAAACAGTGCCGGTGTTCAACAAACATAGGCCACATGTACAGCTTGTTGTGGTTGATCCTCTTTTCCTTGTTCAGCCTTCAATAACTTTAAATAAATAACCACTATCAGGCTCATAGGAACCAAACACTGAGATACAGAAGGATGAAACTCTCTTCTTCATTTAGTACAAAGTAGTTTATTCTATTAGGATTGCAGAAAGTACAGTACAAATCTGGAATACAAAGGGTCTGGATTCAGAATTCAGCACAACGACATTTCTCCTAACATCAATTTTGAAACCTTTCATACTAAGCTCCTCCTGATGGGATGTGATGTTTCTGGTTGGTCAATGATCAAAACATGGAAGTCACTGAAAGTCTCTGATTGGTTATGAATTAAAGACAGCATATATGCCATTACACTTTCACCCACTAGGAGGCGCTATTACACAAGGCAACTTTCTGATGTGTAAGATTTTACAGGCACAGGTCATGTTTGCTAAGCGACACACCTGTCTGCCTGAACTATTTTAGACGTCTGCAGAACAGCAGGATTCAGGACACATAGATATGATTCTCTCCCCTGTGATAACAGGGCTAATCAGCAACTTCCCAGGCTCTACCCAACAAAACAACCTTGGTTCTCACCATGTCCGTGTGTTGCTTTCTGATCATAAATGATCAATTCTTTCTTTGATTAAAATGAAACACATCTAGGAAATGCAAATATTATGGTTGCTTTGATAAAAATAAACACATCCAGATTATAAATGTATTATGCACTAAACACAATTTCCTTCAACAAACATTTCAGAGTGACAGATTGACTCGGTACAAAAATGCAATTGAGGTTGGTCTGAACGCACACATTAAATGTATTTTGGCTGTAACTTCTATAATAATAATAATAATGATAAACTTTATTTATAGAGCACTTATCAAAACAAAGTACAAAGTGCTTCACAGAGAGAGAAAATAAAATACCACAGTGAATGATAAAATACATAAAAAACAATAAAATAAACAGACAGCTCAGGTAAGATCCACTGCCAGGATCTGCTTTCAGATAAAAATGTGTTTTGAGAAGAGACTTAAAAGAAGACACTGACTCAGACAACCTAATGGGGTCGTGGTGGTGGCCTTGTTACTATCTATAGGAAGCATTTAAAGTGTAACCTCATAGCTTGCAATGACTTTTCCTCCTTTGAAGTGCTCATGTTTAAACTTGGCGGCCCACTCCCGGTCATAATTGCTATTATTTATCGCCCCCCTAAACCAGCTGGCTCCTTCTTGTTGGAACTCCCTGAATTTTTATCCAGTCTTCTTTTAATTTACGATAGAATTCTTCTTTGTGGTGATTTTAATATTCATGTTGATGAGTCTTCTAATGCCCTTGCTGCTGATTTTTTAAATATCACTAACTCTTTTAACTTTCAACAACATGTGTCTGGCCGAACTCATTCCCGTGGCCACACCTTAGACCTAGTCTTTAGTCTGGGCCTGAAAATGCCATCTATGGAAATCAGGGACATGTTTTTATCCGATCACCTATGCATTGTTTTTAACTGTGAATTACAGGCTGCTAGTAAGTCTTATCCCGCTCTAAGTACACATGCGTCCTTAATGAGCATAGTGCCTCAAAATTCTGTACACTATTCAATTCTCCTGGCAGTGTGTTTCCTGACTCCTCCAACACCAACGATTTGGTTGATTCTTTTAACTACCTGTGTTCTTCAACCTTAGATCTCATAGCTCCTCTGAAAAATAGACCAAACTCAAAGACTAGAAAACAGCCATGGTTAAATGACTGTATTCAAAGCTGTAGAAGAGCAGAAGAGCAGAACGCAGGTCCACTTTGTGGCTATGAAAGAGTTACTACTCTTTTATAATGGGATGGGGAAAGATGCCAGAACATGCCATTTCTCTGCACTTATTTCTGCCCATCAGCACAACTCCAGAGTGATGCTGAGCGGGTGATCCACATCTAAAAAGGCAGGATTGGGGGGAAATACCAGATCTTACTTACTTTTCACAATCTTCTCTTTCACTTCTAGCCATCCATCCATCTATTTCCTACTGGTTATCCAGGTCAGGGTTGTGGTGGAAGTAGGCACAGATGTCCCTCTTCCTAATCACATCCTCCCACTCTTCCTGGAAATCCCAAGGTGTTCTCAGGCCAAATGATATATATAATCACACCAGTGTGTTCTGGCTCTACCCTGGGTTCTCCTCCAAGTGGGACATGTCTGGAATACCTCCAGAGGCATCCTAATCAGATGCCCAAATCAGCTGGGTCCTTTCAATGTGAAGGAGCAGTGGTTATACTCCAAGCTTAGCCACCCTGCAAAGGAAATACATTTTTGCTGCTTATATCACAATCTCTTTTTTTCTGTCATTACCCAAAGCTCACAACCATAGGTGAGGTAGGAAGGCTCAGCTCCCTCCTCGCAACCGTTCATTGGTGGAACTGGAGGGCAATGTAAACCTCCTGTGTTCATGTGTGTCTTGGGCTGAGATCAAACTACACAATATCTGCCTGATAATGGCCAAACCAGACAGATGTGGGACAGTAGAAACAAAAAGGAGCGTCTGGTGTGGCAAAATTTTTTAATACGTTTTTTTAATGCGTTTTCTTCCGTGTAGTGTGTCATATTTTAAGACAACCGATGCAGCATTTGGGATGCATTACAATGTCTTGACAAAAAGACTAGTCTGTCAGAATTCAGAATTTATTTTTGCCTTCTCTCACTAGATTGACAACTTCTCCAATGTGTTCTGTGATGTTGACCCATAGGAGCACAGAGTCCTCTTCAGTCCATTGTTTAACTGAAGGAGGAAACACCGGAGAGTCCAGATGAAGTTTCCAAATCATACTAGATGTGAATGTGCTGAAAGTTAGAATAGAATATTTAGAATATATGTCTATGGGATCATGTCTGAGTGTGTTTGTTTTTTTTTGTAAAAGCATGCCTTCTGAGATATGTGGATGAAACAGACTCAGACAATGCTACAGAGGTTTTTTCATATTTTGAAAAATATGTGACTGACTTCTTAATTGACCATAGGTTGTAGTGAGACAAACTTTTGTCAAACACCAGTGGATGTTCTGAAAAAAAAATCAACTCTGTAGGACGTACGGCTAACTGTCAAAATTTGAAGTCGATCCAATGAATTCTCTAGGAGGAGTTAAAATTAACATTCAATTCAAAATGGCTGACTCCCTGTTGGGTTTAGGGTATGCCTCCAAGAGGGTTTTTTGTACGTTTTGGGGTTATACATGTACCTCCCAAAACATGTAGGTGAAAAAGAAGGCCGGGGGCTGCTTTTTTTCAATTTTGTAGGGGGCACAAGTGTACAAAGTTTCCTGAGTTTTTGAGCACCTTTAGGCCCTCAAAAACGTTATTCATTTGGGGGGAAAAGAAAAACAAAAGAAAAAGAAAAATTCCTTCAGTTTCAATAGGGACCCTGCAGTGGTCACTGCGAGGGCCGTAATCAAAATCTGAGCGATTTCAATAGGGTTCCCAGCACTGCTGGTACTGGGAACCACGAATGCAACGCATCCCAGTCCACTTGGGCTTGGATCCCTAATAATAATAATCCTTACAAATACAGTAGGGACCTTGCAGCAGTCGCTGCTCGGGCCCTAATAATAATCATTTCCCTAATCCCTAATCATTTGAATTTCAATAGGTCCTCGTCACCGATTCTTGGTGCTCGGGTCCTAATACTAATAATAATTCTTTGAATTACAATTGGGCCTTCGTCACCAATTCTCGGTGCTCAGGCCCTAATAATGGTGGTGGTGATGATGATGATGGTGGTGAAAATGCAGTTTATTTATATAACACTTCATAAACCTCAAAGACACTAAACGTATTTAATCTATGTTATTAATTTCCATTAATGCACAGTGTCTCCCCTAGTTTGTTCTTTAGGTGGGGTAATAGACCCACTGAAGCTGCCAGTGTTGGCCTAGATCAGGGATGAAACTTAATTTACACCTTAGCTGTAATATCCTAACATTATCAGCTAAGACTTGCCTAGGACCGATGTGAGATGAAGATTCATTCTTGGCGACCAAAGAAATTAGTTTGGGGCATGGTCAAAGCAAAACTTTCGAGCATCGCAGACACCCTTCAAACCACGTGTCCTCCAAAACACAACCACTATTATAATAGGCTTGTTTGAGAGGAGTTGTGGTTTTCCTCGAAAGTAGACAAGAGTAGCCGATTGCAGTCGGGGGAGGTATCAGAAAGCGTGCCTAAAGTCGAACAGCTCAGAGGTGGCTTGACTTGACTTGTAATGGTGGAAGTAGCATTAGCATTCTTTGTTGCTGATGGAATGGAAAAGAAATTGTACAACAAGTGTCTGTTCATTTTAAAACAAATCAATACAGGGGGGGGTGGTGTTGAATACTGCATGTAAAGGGCATAACCACTTATTACTTTTCCAAACAATTTTGGTCAGTGGTTTTGACCAGTTTGCATTCATGAACAATGCACAAAGGCGTTAAATTGTTAATGTCAGAAATGTACTAAATACATTCGCATTTGCATCTGCTTAAATTCATGTAGATAAACATTGGGGAATAATGATGAAAAATGATAAGTGATGTATTCCCAAATGTCACTCAAAATGAATGATGATGTATAGGGACAAGTCAGAAATGTACTCCGGTGTCAATGTGGTGGACACTTGGCATACGTTGTATTGGCTGCTTGGGTATAACTTCTGACACTTGTAGGGTCTGATGCGTCGACGCAGAAAACACCGTTGGAGGTGCTAGCACTCCATTGGGGAAACAAGGGAACCCTTTTGACACGGGTTGAAAGTCATGGGGAGGTGGCAGGACAGTCAGTTATCGCCGTCAATGCCCGGATTGGATCCAGATGGCCTAGTTTTCTCTTCCGATTTGCCAGATAACCCCAACTGGACCCTGATAGGCCAAGATGAGATCCATTTAGCTGGGTGTACCAGGGACATGGGAGGTGTTGGAGATAGTTGATTGGCCTGACTACGCCCGATTTGAGTCCAGATGGGTTTCCTGATGCACTGCATTGCCCCAACTGGCAACTAATTTAAGCCTCTTGGTCCTTTATCTGGCAACACATACCCATTTGAAAATAGATGTGGGAAAAAGTTAATTTGGGAACCCTGACCACCCCATTGAAAGGTTTTCCAAAAATCAGAGTTAGGACTTCGGCAGGGACATTTGGGAAGACTTTTGCCATTTGGGGGATATTTGGGAACACTGAAGCTCCATTCAAAGGTATTCCAAATGTCAGATTTAGCAGTAAGGGGAGGAAATTTGGGAACACTGCACTGACCACCCCATTCAAAAGTATTCCTCCTTGGGAAAAACACTTAGCCTCTAGCTGTTGGATCTTGCTAAGCCTGCAACAGCTGTTGGTAAGTGTCACTCTCACAAACCTATCCCAGGTGACTCAGGTGGTCCTGAAACACACTCTTAAACAAATTCCACAGGATGCCTTTTGGAAAAAACATTTTAAAAAAAGGTAAATATTCAAAATCCATTTTCATATTAGCAAGGCCATTTGGGAAGACTTCTGCCACTTGGGAAAGGACATTTGGGAAGACTTTTGCACTTGGGAGAGGACATTTGTGCACACTTTTGCCATTTGGGTCAGGACATTTAGGAACACTGACCACCCTATTCAATAGTATTCCAAATGTCAGAATATTAGGAAAAATATAAAATCTGACATTTGGAATACTTTTGAATGTTCAGTGTTCTCAAATGTCCTGCCCTGATTGGCAAAAGTCTTCCCACATGTCCTGTCCCATATGGCAGAAGTCTTTCCAAATGTCCTAAACCTGCTTCCCACGCAGGAATGCTAGTTGCTATCCGGTCCAAACCAAGACAGGTGTACTCCATGTGGGCGTGTCAACAACATACTACCAAAATCAGGGCTCTGACATGTTATGGGGAAAAAAGGCAGGGTTTCCCAACACTTCATTCTGGCCTGATAGCTCAGAAAAAACAAAATTTTTCTAAAGATGCCATATGGAGGATTTTTTTTAGTCTGGGTTTGTTCCAGGTCCCACTCACCCTGTGTGTGCAAAATATGGGGTCTCTGTGATCTTCCATGTGCCCTTTAATTTTGACCCAAATGGCAGAAAATGTTCCAAATGGTTAACCCTGAATTTCGTATTTAAGATAAAAAATGGTACTTGCTATTCGAATATTGACATGAATTTTAAATATGTTGCATAACAAAGACTGCTCTACTAGACTGACAGAGGGTGTTCAGCCCACTGACCCCAAGAACCCCCTGTTTTTTTTCAAAAACTGTACTTGCTCCAGGCCTCGCCCACAATGTGTGAGCAAAATCTGGCGTCTCTGGGACCATTCTCTGAGAAAATATGGATACGCATCCCCCCTGAATGTCAGAAGATTTCCCATTCGTCCAGGCCATTTGGCAGAAGTTTGCCTATTTGTCCTGCCTGTCGTGTCAGAAAGTTTCCCGTGTTCCCCCAAATGTCATAAGTTTTCCCGAATGTCAGAAATCGGAACTTTCAATTTCTTTAAATGGAATATTTCAACTTTACATTCCTTCAATTCATCTTTCTTAAAAATATATGACCTGAGCTTAAAGTATTAAATTATTAGTATTAAGTTATTAAAATCCAGTCACGCCAGTTAACCACAGTTGGGTCACCATGAACACTATTTACACTGCGTGAAACCAGTAATACATCCAACAAACTAAATAATATATAAACACATTTAAGATGTTCATTTACCATATTGTTTTGAAGTTTGGCTTCATCACCTGAGCTTTCTGTGCCATCTTTTAGTTTTCTGCGGCAACTCAGGCAAAATAAATGACATCACGTTTTGGACGCGGTCTCTTCTGTAACCCAACCAGTCTATGAACCATATTTGGAAGTTCAACTTTGCTAAGCAGTTCTGGAATATTCTGCCACTAGGGGGCGCCACAAATATAAAAAGGATATATCTCATAATCGGCTGAATAGATTCGTACAGAATTCGGTTTGCACAATCTAGGGCAACTCAGTTGATGCATAAAATTTGGTAATGATTGATTGAAGTGGGCGGGGCCTATTACAACAAATGTAAATTTCTAGACATTTCACATTCCAAACTTCAAAAAATAAAAAAATCACCTGTACTTCCTACAGAGTTGAAAGCTTTTCAGTACATCCACTGATGTGTGACAAAAGTTTGCCTCACTGCAACCTATGGTCAATTGAGAAGTCCATCACTATATTTTTCAAAATATGCAAAATTAGTTAACATCTTTATCTCCACAAGTCTTCATTCGAATGTTACCAAAATTGACACAGACATTCTCCAGATGGTAGACATCAAGTTTTTCAAATAGTGTTCAGATCGGTCAAACGGTGAGTCCGCAGTGATAGTCAGTATCTTGCTGTAATTTGAACTGTATGCGCAACATTTGTCTTTGCTCAATGTTGGATCAAATGTCACGAAAATATTTGACAATACACCCGAAACCAGCAGAATGATGTGTGATTTTATTTTACTTTTATCACAAACATTTTGACATTTGTAAGCGTTTTAAGTTTAAACAGTTTTGCTTATGATGTCATTGCCTCAACTTGTGAAAAGATGATTGGAAACCACATCTCCCCAGTGGTGTATCGAAAGCCACAAGGCTCACGATTCATCTCAGTTTCCCTGACGTTTGAAATGCCACCAAGTGTTTAATAAGCGCTGTTCTAATCATCACCAGGCATTTAAACCAGGTGTGACCATAATGGTCCCCGCCCTGTGGATTTCACAGTCAATAAATTTGAACTGTAATCACCCAATCGGTAAAGAAGAAGGGCAGACCACACTAATCAAGCACTGATCTCCTTTGCTGTTTCTTTGGGTAGCCTAAATAAAATCCCAAGTATGCACTTGTGTGCTATTTTATAAATTTTTATATTATTATTATTAATTAATTTATTAATTTATTTATACATATGATTGTATGTTCAAATATGTGAAGCAGAGTGTAGTTATATCAGCCAGTTTAATAGGTAAAGGCTGTTCATTGGTGTTACTGTAACATTCCTGAGGGTTGCAGCAGAGGCCCATTTAAACTCTACTAGGATGCAGGCGTCCTCGGCAGGTTGTAGCGGGCTCAGTTTTAAAGCTAGAGCAAAGATACTGGTTTCATATGAAACTAGATAACCTAAGGCATTGGTGTCATGCTAGCCTGTTGGTGCCCAGCTTGAAGGTGGCTAAATAACACTCCGAGGGTAAAATTAGCATGGCCATTTTCAAAGGGGTCCCTTCACCACAAACCAAAAAGATATCTGAATGAAAATTGGTTCTATGGGTACCCACGAGTCTCCCCTTTACAGACATGCCCACTTTATGCTAATCCCATGCAGTTTGGGGCAAAAAACGTGCCATTTTTTAAGTATAAATGTGTTCTCTTTGCCTATTCTAGCAATAGCGTATTTGAATATTTCTGCATACTGGGGTCCCTAAAAAGTATTGGAATTGCATAAATTGGGTATGACTGGAAAGCTGAGACTCTTGTGGATTTCATCGTAGTGAGACGATTTTTTTAAAACTTGACCTCACTGTATAAAATAACCTACTGTGACCTTGAGGATAATCACAGCCTCATGAAACTTTACAACCACAAACTAGAGACCCAGGGCATTCAGACGATGTATGGTGTTCCTTGGTATAGTAACAATAAGCGGGTTTCTGAGCAATTTCCAGAACAGAAGTGCTTGCCATCCAATTGCCGAAAAATGCAATTCTTACAGAAATCTCTAAATGTCAAGTTTTTGATACCAAATCACAGCATGAATTTTCTATGGTGTTCCTTAAGGTCTTGGTGTCTCAATGTGGTATTTTAGAGGGTTGTTTGACTATTTTTTATCAATTCTCGAGTGGTAAAAAATGGTTACATTTTCCACAAAATCTGTAAAAAATAAGCTCCAAAGCCTCAGCTGCACTAAAGTCTTTTTTGCCATGTCTTTGTATCTATCTGTCTGTATCTCAGTGTTTCTGTACAAACATTCCCTCTCACCAAAGATACGCCTCTGCCATATACACACAACAACAATGGCAAGCCTCTGAATCAGACATTCCGATTGGCTGTGACGCCATCCCTCTGTAGCCAATAGAAGTGTATGATTCAGACATGTGACTCTTACATCACCAACAAAGATGGTGGATGAGAACTGATCGATATACACACATATTCAAGCCGAGATGAACTGTGAGTCCTGTGGCTTTCGAAGCTGGCGCAGTCAATAGGTCACCTTCTCTGGGGATACAAAGGTAAATGGTTCGAATCCCTAGGTGGCCAAGTCCTACTTGCCAACAATGTGGTAATTTATGCATGTGGTGTGTTTTCAAGTGCTTCTTGTCAATTAATTGAGAAACAAGCACCCAAATGCTCGCAGTCTGCTTCGCCCTCGTCAATGCTGCTTGCGGCTTTAATTGTTTGTGTTTTTTGTGTTTTGTTTTTTGCAATAAAAATAATAACAAAGAGGAAAATTAACAATATACCAGGGGTTCATGTAAAATGATACAGAAAATAATAATTTTCTGTTCAACACAGCTCTGAATTGTGATGTGTTTTGGTCACTGCACGTAGGAGTTAAATATCACTTCCTGTGTCCACTATGTGGCGCTAGAGAACACACACTAATAACGCTTGCTGGATATCATGCGTAGACCACACCATGTAAATTCGTTTTAAATCGGATGATGTTTGTCACAGAAGGCTGACTTCCTGTGCCAGTAGGTGGCGCTATGACAATAACTGAATGTTGTCACATAGATGTGTTCAGGGCGGGACTCTTATCATACATGTAAAGTTTGGTTCAGATGGGACCATGTACAGTAAAGTTACAACCACTTCCTGTTTCATGGCGAAACATCGAAATTCGCCGCCGAGTTTGGATGAGTTTGTTGTGACATGTGACCCCTATAAATTGCCAAAAATATGAAAATGAATTCAAAGTGGCTGACTTCCTGTTGAGTTTAGATCATGTCACTAAGAGACTTTTTTTGATGGTCATCTTACATCTGCCTGCCAATTTTCGTACATGTGAGTGAAACCACAAGGAGGGCCTGAATTTTTGAAGGCTGACTTCCTGTTGTCAATAGATGGTGCTGTGACTATGACTCAGTTTGGGGGTGTAGATGTGTTCAGGCCTGCAGCCAGCATGTGGAATCTGGGGCAGCTGGGACAATGTAAAGTGAAGTTACAACAGCTTTCTGTGTCATGGCGAAGCATCGAAATTAGGCCGTTGGCCGAAAACTCACAATCTTTACATGAAGCATCACCAAGGTCTTAAGTCCATTTCTGACGACATTTGAAGTGGATGTACTCAACCTGTTGGCTGGAGTAATTCAATGCGTAAAACATTCCATTTCCTGTTGCCAGTAGCTGGCGCTGTGACAATAACTGAATATTAATAATAATAATAATAATAAAACTTTATTTATAGAGCACTTATCAAAACAAAGTACAAAGTGCTTCACAACAAGATAAATAAAATACCACAGTGAATGATGAAATATAAAATAAATAAAATACATAAAATTCACAAAAGCCATAAAATAAACAGCCAGTTCAGGTAAGATCAGGATCTGCTTTCAGATAAAAATGTGTTTTGAGACGAGACTTAAACGAAGACTCTGACTCAGACAGCCTGATGTCTTTGGGCAGGTTGTTCCAGAGCCTCGGGGCCCTGATGGCAAAAGCTCTGTCCCCCTTAGTTTCCATCCTGGACTCAGGAACAGACAGGAGACCCCTGCCCGAAGATCTCAGACTACGTGAAGGTTCATAAGGGATTACAAGGTCTAAAATAAAGTCTGGAGCCATGAAGAACCTTAAAAGTAATCAATAAGATCTTAAAATCAATCCTAAAACAAACAGGGAGCCGATGTAAAGAGGCTAAAACAGGTGTGATGTGATCGTACCTCTTGGTCCTGGTTAAAAGCTGGGCAGCTGAGTTCTGTACAGTCTGCAGTCGTGTCAAAGTGTTTTGATTAAGACAAGTGAACAGGCTGTTACAATAATCGAGGTGTGAGGAGATAAAAGCATGTACAACAGTTTCTGCATCACTAAGATTTAAAATAGATCGGATTTTTGCAATGTTTCTGAGGGGATAAAAACATGATTGGACAAGCTTAGTGATATGTTGCTCAAAACATAAATTGCTATCAAACAGGACACCAAGATTTCTTGCAACAGGCTTGATATGTTGTGACAGGTTACCAGTAGATGGCAGTATTTGTTTAGTGATGTGTTGGGGCCCAATAACAAGGATTTCAGTTCAGAAATTCGCCGCCCCATAATGGCTACACTGTTGGACGAAAACTCAAAGCTTTGAGCAACTGTTCATCGTGAAGGTCTTTTATATACATTGTCCAAGTTTGAAGTGGAAATGTCCAATTTCCTTTTGGGTTGCGGGTATGGCTCGAAGAGACGTTTTTGTTCGTCTTGACATCTTACACGTGGCTTTCGTCAATGTGGTTGAAATTGCAAGGAGGAGCAGACTTTTTGAAAATTTCAAGGGGGCGCTATAGAACCATTTTGCCCCGCCCATTTCCAAAACCCATAAAATATAAACATTTTCACCAGACCCGATGAGTGTGCAAAGTTTCACAACTTTTCGAGCACCTTTAGGCCCTCAAAAATGTGATTCATTCGTAAAAAGTTGGAATCATAAAGAAAAAGAATACTAATTCCTTGCATATATATATATATATATATATATATATATACATATATATATATATATCTCATCTGGCTTGGGAAGGCCTCTGGATCCCCCAAGAAGAGCTGGAAAACGTTGCTAGGGAGAAAGACAGGACTACCTCGCTTAGCCTTCTGCCACATTGTGTTTTATTATGTATTCCTGTTAGAAAATAAGCAACTGTTACAATGATATTGGATCTTAAAATGGTTTACACAGGCTTTGTGCTTCCACACATTGTATGGGCTAGTTCATCGAGGTTGTGTGAGGATTCAACTGAATGCCACTCCAAATTATGCAACAAACGCCCCTCCAGCACTCAGGCCCAACATTTGGGGGTTGAGTCCTGAATGGTTTGGCTGTACTTTTGCACTTTGGTCATAAAACTTTTTATAGATATGAAATTGATGATGACAAATATGACAAAAGATGTGTGCGGTTATATTGTTTTTGTTTTGAAAGGCAGACATCATAAAACCAAACAGCACATATCTAATGAAATTAAGTAATGAAAAATGAACATAAATGTTGTAAAGAATAAATCTGGAGAAAACAATAATAGAATGAGGACAACTCCAAAGGAAGTAGAGCTGCTTAATCATCAAATACACAGAAAGAGAAATTAATGTCTCTCTGTTTTCTTCAAATAATGTTTAGCTGGAACATCGGCGACGTTGTTTCAAACAGACATCTCTCTCTTTGTTTGCAGTTATTTCAGTGGTAAGGTCCAAAGTTGTTTCCACTGGGTGTTTCGGACAAACCTTCATTAGATTGCATATGGAGTGGTGACATTTTCTGAATGAGAGATCTTTGCTTTTCTGTTCCAGGTTGATGGACTAGATAAAATACATATAAGGATAGTAAAATCTAAGATATAGGCTACTTTGGCAATGTGCCAATATGTAGCACTATTGTCTTTTTTTGATACTACCACTAGGAGGCGCCAAAGGGATAAATCCTCTACACAGGGGCTTTAGAAAACAAAAAGAAACAGTTGGAGACATTGTGAGACTCCAATTGGTGCTATATAAATAAAATTGAATTGAATATTAACAGTTTATTGTCGCACACATCATAACATTTTATATACTATATTAAGTCTTTGTTAATGATTACCAAATAATTTGTAAACCTTTAAAAGTTCATTTGTAAGACATCTATAAACATTGCATAGATAGATGGACCAGATATTTGTAACACTTTGTTAATGGTTAATAATTAGTTTGTCTACAAACATTATTTGGATGGCTGTAATAAAGCAGCAGCTGATGAGTATAATACCTTGTTAAATGGTTAATAAATACTTTGTAAAGCATCTATAAACATGATTTAGATATATAATTAATACTTTGTCAGTGTTAATTGCTTTGTAAACCATCTATAAATTATCTGGATGGTTATTATAAAGTTGCAAGGGATGTTTATAAAACTTTACAATTGCTTAATAAATGGTTTATAAAGCATATATCCACATTATTTGAATGGCTATTATGAAGTTGCAACTGATGTTTATAATACTGTAGTTGGATAATAAATGCTTTGTAAAACATGTATATTATTTGAGTGACGTAAAGTTGATGACTGATTTTTGCAGTAGTTAGGGTAACACTTTATTTGAAGGGGTGTGCATAAAACTGACATGACACCGTCATAACATGACATGACATCTGCCATGAACTTCAAGGAGTCATTATGAATGTTTATGATTGTTGTCATTAAGTGTCATTCGGTCAATTGTGTCATTTTTAATGCAAAGTTGACATTGTTTGGGATGTCTTTGTTATGACAACTTGACACTAACGACGACAACGTAACCGTGCTAGCGGTCCTGACTCTGCCCGGACTGGGAGCTCGGCACCAGGGGAGTGTTGATGTTGTCAAAACGTTCAGCCGCACCAGGCCAGTAAAGGGGACTGCCTTTAATTGGGGATTGGCTTTTAATTGAAGTTTAATGATAAGTTTATGTCAACCCTGAAACGTAAAATTGACAATGAAATCCGTCAGTTTAACCCTGCCTGGACTAGCAAGTACTTGATTTTACTGCCATCTCCAAACACCAAACCGATGTGTGTAATTTGCAATGAGTGTGTTGCGGTACTTAAAGAATATAATATTCCAAGGCACCACGCAGCTAAAAAAAGGTTTTAAATAGGCTGCTGAAAATGTCTGGCCCATCTACATATCCTGGTTTTAAAGTCTGGCCCAATTGAATTTGTGATTGAATAGCCCTGCTTTAAGGTATTTCATAGCATTTGACAGTGTAATAACATTTAATGACGTCTTATGAGTAGTCTAAATTGTACCACTGTAGTTGAGGTCAAGAAAATTATTCATGACACAGAAAAGCATTTGACAGAGTAATAACACTTTATGACATGTAAGAATACCTGTAAAACTCACACTACTCACCAGGAAAACTCATCTGCATCTCTAGCTCAGTTTTCTTCCCCATGTAGCATGATGATGTCACTAAAGTACTTTTGTTACATTTAATGCACTATTCTTATTGTGTTAACTCAACTAAGGGACTTGTGCACATTTTCCACCTCTGGAACTAATGATATAAATTGTCACAGTAAATTTGCTAATCCCCCTTCAACATTGAAAGTGGTTGAAAGGACTTCTTTGCAGTGTACTTGGTTGTAGAATCGCTAATGCTACAGTCAGAGGAAACAGCAGTATAATAAAGCCAACTGGTTCCAAAGGTTAAACACTTGCTATCAACATGGGTGGGAACAAGGAAGCCTGCTGCCAGCTACAACTCTTTTTCTACAGCAGTATTCTGTTAACCAAAAGTAAGTCATCAGCTCACATTTATTGATTGCATTATACATTTATATTGTGTTTTCCATGCAACAACTTAAAGTGCCCAGAAGGATCAGTGATCCCAAAATAACCAGTAACATAATATTTTAATAAAAATTCTAATCATTATCTTTAGTAAGGTAAGGGTCACAGCATAAACCTGAATCCACATGAGCTGGTAGCCTGATCCAAGACACATTTATGCTAACGATGCACTGAAAATACTCAGCAAGGCCATAAACAAAGCAGAATCAGCACACCCAGAATGTGCCTTTATTATCACGGGTGACTTTAATCATGCCAAACTAAAATCAGTCCTCCCAAAATATCATCAACAAGTGGACTGTCCCATGAGTGGGAATAACACTTTAGACCACGTCTACAGCAACACACCTAATGCCTACAAAGCCGTCCTGCACCCCCACCTTGGACAATCAGACCACATCTCTCTGTTCCTGCTGCTCGCATACAGACATACTAAAGTGAGTCAAACTCACAGTTAAAACTGTGAGAGTATGGCCAGAGGGAGCTGTATCAGCGCTTCAGGATTGCTTTGAATGTACAGACTGAAGCATATTCAAAGAAGCAGCCACCAAGAGGTCCCACTACAGATTGAGGACCACCTTAGTAATAACACCAACCTGCACCACATCTGGCAAGGCATACCTAAAATCTGCACTACAGAAGACTACAGAAACATAACCAGCTGTGTGCCAACCTCTGACACCACCCTGCCAAACACGTTTTATGCACGCTTTGAAGACAACAACCCAGAGCCTCTCTGCAGGCCCATGACAGCCTGCAGTGACCAGGTGCTTACACTGTCCACCGATGATGTGTGGAAGTCTCTAAAGAAGGTGAACACATGTAAAGCTGCTGGACCTGACAGAATCCCTGGCTGTGCTCTCAGACCATTTGCCCAACAACTAACTGAGGTCTTCGCCGACATCTTCATCATGTCCCTGGCCCAGGCTACTGTCCCCACCTGCTTCATGAACACCACAATAATGCCTGTGTTGAAGAAAGCTGCCGTCACGTGCCTGAATGACTACTGCCATCATCATGAAGTGCTTTGAGAGGCTAGTCATGTCACACATCAAGGCAAACTGCTCCACGGAGGATGCAATCTCCACAGCCATTCACCTTGCACTGACCCACCTCCACAAATGAAACACTTATGTTAGAGTGCTGTTCATTGATTTCAGCTCAGCATTCAATACCATCATCCCCATAGAGCTAGTCAAAAACTCCAAGCCCTTGGACCTAACAACTCCACCTGCAGCTGGGTCTTAGACTTTCTCACTGGCAGACCCAGTCTGTTGGGAAATGGGAAATCACACCACCACCACACGCATCCTGAACACCGGTGTCCCCCAGGGCTTAGCCCGCTGCTATACTCTGATATAATTAAAGCTACCTCACAGTACCATACTACCTCACTATACAATACAATTCCACAATTGTTTACTGTTGTCCTGCACTTTGTTGTCCTGCACTGTTATGTTGCACTATTGTATGTATTGTATGTCATGAGTGTTGTACCACGACTGAAAGACCAGCGTATAAGCTTTTCGTTATGAGTATTAGTATAATGACAATAAATTTGAATTTAATTCAATTTACTGCTGTTATCACAGTAGAAGCTGCCCCTGCTTTATGAATTAGCCTACCTGAAGGGTGTGTCTACTTATAACCTGTTTTTATTTTGCTACACTCAATAAAAGTTAAGAAAGTTTGAATGAATGGATTTTGATTTTAGGCCACATAAAAGAATATGACATGATTTGTAAAGTGGTGTAGGCTTTTGGTATCCATTGTGCTTCAGGTGCACAGACCTCCCTGTGTAGTTGTCATTACCAGCTATGACTGATATTGAATGGAGAGCTCATATCTGTGGTCTCACATAACCTCCAATGCATTAATGATTTTACTTAATTTAGCAAATTTACATAAATAATTCAGTTAAATGAAAATTTGCAATATGGAAACCCAAGGTGGTTGAATCACAGCCAGGGCCAATTTATTAAACAGTATTGCAGTAAATGGGTTGCCTTTTAGTAACAAATTATGTAATTCATGTTATAATAAACCTAGATCTGATCCAGTCCTGGATGGCCACCTCCCACAACCCAGACATTTCAGTCATTTAGAAGCTCATGAATTTTTTACGGAATAATGTTAAACATATAAACTCAACAGATGGACAGTCTTCTTAGCAACTTAGAAAAAAATGACATTAGGGGGCAAAGTAACAAACCCCCCCACAAATTCACCCAACCAAGAGTAATTTGTGGGACTCAATGAGTTCAGAGCTGGAGTTGATTACTTAAAGATGCAATAACTGATTTTCTTGGCCACTTGGGGGCAACGGAAACAAGTTGTGAACACAACATTGACATATCATCACATTTAAGTTGATATTGCGAACTTGTTAGCAAATGGTTGCATATTTACACATCCAGCAGATATAAGCAACATTATCATTCATTTGGAGTAGTGTTTTTGTGATGAATGTAAGTCCAGTCAATCTCTTAGCTTTGTTTTTGAGAACTCCTGAGAGAAATATCTGGCTCTTTAACTGCTAAATGCTCCACTATGTTCACCAGCTAGTCGCTAAATGTGTCTGTCTGCTGTTTGGTGGTGAGCAGGTAGTGTGCAATTGGTTTTTAGAGCTATTTTGCTGAAAACAGTGGCCTGCTTTGGCCGCAAATGATGCTATGAGAGTGAGAGTGAACCAAAACAGTTTGCGGACAGGACAGACAAACAATGAGCTGAAACTCACTATAAAGCTCCCTAAAGCCAAGGGGAGGTGCAGATTCAGCTGATAATTCTCTGTAGGTTCATCACTACGAGCAACCCCTTTCACATTGTCACACTGTCCTTTGATACATTTTTAGTATAAAAATATAGGTTACAGCCACTTAAAACATAAGCAAGAGAACAGTGTGTTACAGTATTCTAACCAGGAAGTTACAAAACTGAAGGGAATGTTCCTGTTGAAATTCAACTGCAGGAAGTTTTGGTCCATCCATCTCTGGATGACATGAATGTGGTCATGAAGAATCAATACTCTGTTCAGATCGTTAGGGTTCAAATAAAGGTAAAACTGCATATCGTCTGCATAAAAACGGTAGGAAATATTGTTCTGGCTGATGATGTGACCCAATGGTAGCATATACATATAAAACTGTATAGAACCAAGGATGGACCCTTGAGGAACCCCACAATACACTGGGTGAAGAAAAAGACACTGGGTGGACAGAAGTGGAATAGTTGCCAATTGCGACAGAGATCGTCCCATTAGAGAGGCACAAGACAAACCATGTGTATGTGCATTGCAAAAATGTATCAAAATCTCTTTCAAACTGTAATCTTTCATTTCTGTAATACAGAAATGAAAGATTACAGTCTCTCAGTAAATCTGTATCTTACGTAAGATATTCTTGATACTGAAATAACATAATGTAATAATTTATATGTTACATTATATGTTACAAGTGGATCACCATATACAGACACGTGTCGTGTTATAAAGTGACCTGTCACTGATGACTCCATAAGAGATGGGATGTTTTTTAACTCATGATGCAGTGATGCATTGTTAGTTAGTTAAGCTTTTTGTTTTTAATCAGAAGTCTCATTGAGATCAAGACCTCTTTTACAAGAGAGACCTGAGAACAAATTAGATATATACAACATCACAACAAGATGGTTCAGTCACACAAAGCAGTCATCATACACACATATACAAAACAGTTACAAATCAAATTAAAATTAAAAATATCTCAAATATGAATATAACTTCAAAGTCCATAAGAGGAATGTGTGTCTCTAAATTCTGTTTGTTTTGCAGTTAATTTGCGATGGGCATGGTACCGGAAAACAAATATGGTTTCCAGCAATGAGATTAGAATTAGGATCCTCATTAGCTGATGCAGAACATCCGCTACTCTTCCTGGGGTCCACACAAAACATAAAAGCATGACAACAGATAAGACACTTACAGACAAAACAACCACATGAAGATGAAGATTACACATGAGATTGTAACTGTGCTACACATTTTCACAGTCTGTTCAGTTCATACTTATCCTATGAAAATGTAACCCCCCTTTTTGTTATAGTACGGCATTTCTGTTATCGTAAAAAGTGACATCACACCTTTTGAGTTAGGTTTTGGTTCAGATTTCAGGGTTTTGGGTTAGGTTAAAACATTTTGGTGAAGTTTGGGCTGAGTTATTTTGGTTTTCGGCTAAGGTTTCTTTTATTTACAAAAAAACTGCCCTGGTTGAGTTCACATGTTCTATGATTTCTCCTACAAACAGTGATAAAAAGATGCCATTCATGATTCATACACTGAACTATGAATTTCCTGTAAGATTAGGCTCATATGTGCAACAGTCATCATTATGAATTGCTGAAAGTCTGTCTTAAAATGTTAACTACAGTATGTCTATTGAGCTCAAACAGACTGAATCTATGCTGCCATACTGATTAAAGACATAACATTTATTAGGAAAATATCAATTTTTTTAAATAAAGTATTTAATAAAGACTCAACAACTGCTAACACTTCTTCCAGATATCGTCATCAATTATTAATCATTTCTCACTAAACACACAAACAGTAGAAAAGTTTAGCATCAACTGGAGTCAAGTGAAGACACTGTAGGGCAGGCTCTAATCAAGTCTCTGTGGGGTAGAAAATAGATGAAACATCATTATTAAAGCATGTGCACAGAGTGGAGATGAGTTTTGTTTTTGAGTTGACAAGTGGTGATCAGAAAGTCATTTCTGTGTTTTAGCACAGACCTTTACATTAATCTGTGGATGTGGCTTTCCAGGAAGTTTCAGATAAGCCTGCTATTGTTTGAACTAAGGGCGTGTCTTTTAGTGAGCGGTGAACTGTGGTTAATGATTTATCCAGTGATAGGAATCTTTACTGCCATAGCAGTTAGACCTTGTAGTTCCCATTTAAACTACATCAAACTGAAAGAAAATAAAGTTGCACTCAGCGAGGAGGATGCCCTCATAAAACAAGATAGTTTCCACAGTTCTCGTATTCTAGAATATAGTATTAAATAAGGATCATTTATGCAGTTTAACCCTGTTAAACCTTCTTAAAATGAATACATTTAAAACAGGACTATGATAACCCCAATACATTTTAGACTTGTTTGTTTTATGTTTTATATTAATGTAACATCAAACACACAAATACAATACAATAAACTTCACTTTGCTGATATTTGGATAGTCACTTCCACTGAAAACTAAATAAATAACAACAATAATAAAAAAAACCCTGTGTTGTCAGTGGGAAAATATCAAATTAAACTTTTGCTTTTAAAAGCTGAAGGGTATGGGGACCATACCACTGCGGACATTTTATTATTTCTGGGAATTTGGGGTTTAATGACCTGCTGAGGAGTTTACACCTGGTTGTTTTTACAGTATGCGTGTCATATTTGAACATTTATCTCTACATTTGACAGTGTTTAGGGTAAAATAAGAAAACAGTCATTGAAAAGGTTTGGTATTTTTCCACTAGAATAAGAATTTTCCTGGCCGTGTGAAGAGGCCTTTAAAACCGCCTTTCGATCATCACTAAGGGACATGAGGTTTACAGAACATCTTATTGCACTGCTCAAAATAAAGAAAATGAAAAACAATGATATTAGAAATGTTTGCCCTTTTGGGGGGGGCTAATAAACGTTTTCTTGGTTGGATGGGGTCACACTGTTACCTCAGCTACAGCTATTGTTACACGTGCAGACCATGGAAGTTGAATTGCCAAATGTTTAAATAGGCCTATATGGGTCTAAAAATGTGGATTCTTTGTTGAAACACCATTTCTAAATCCAGTTTGTGTTATGCAGTGAGTGCGGCCTCACCTGTGGGTGACACTATATAGGTGAAGTCTCTGTCGTTGTGTGCGGCATCTCTTCGTCAGCCGCCACTGAGGCAGTAGTGTATGGGGTATCCTCCCGCGGGGTCATCGTTGCCATAGCAACGGCCACCTGCTCCGCCGGCAGGGCTCCTGGCGCCGACCTCTGCGCGCGGGCCGCGCGGGCCTCCGCGCGGGCGCTGGACGGTCCTCCGTTCCTGTGGAACGAGCTCCTTATGCCACTGGACACGCGGCTGGAGAGACGCCTCACCGCGCCGCTGATGCCGCCCTTATCCTTCTTCAGTATTCCGACATCGTCCTCCAGCTCCGCCGGGGGCACCTCGATGTTCCCAGAGTACCAGAACACCCACCAGATGAGGCTCAGAAAGATGACGATGGCGCCCGCGTAGATGAGCAGGTCGTAGAAAAACACGTTTACAAACACCCCGATAAGAAGTACGACCAGTCCCACAATGTCAAACGCTACTGCGAGCCAGAAACAGCACACACAGCGACCCAGACCCCGGTAGACTGGTTCCATGTCAGCATACAGTGTACGCCTCCGAAGAGACGCCGAGGTCTCGGACAATAACTGCGGACTTTACGGTGCCTTGCGCCGTGGCATTGGGTTTCAGAGCGGCTGTAAGGTGAGCCAGGTGAGGCGCTCAGCCCCGCTCAGGTCGCCGGCCAGAGGAGGGGCGTGGTGCCCACAGGAGGAGGGGCTGAAAGCAGCACCTGGCCGGTAAGGGCTCTCTCTTTCTTGCCATATTTGATTTAGCTGCATTTTGTTTGGCATGAGTGTCACCCAGAATGTCTTCCACACGTTTTGGCACTGTCCTTCTTCTGAGTTATTGACTTGAATGCCTATCTGAGGAAGAAACGTGGAAAGTTACCTTCCGTTTCACTTTCAGCAAGGCTGATGAATAAATATGAATTAAGCCAGTAAAAAAGTGCTAAATGTGTGGACTGGGTCTTCCAAGTGTAATATACAGTGACGGATAAAATAACAAGAGCATCTGTTAATACAAATAAGGGAAGCACACGTGAGTGGTGAACTAAAAGAGACTTTTAACTGAAATGAATTTGTTTTGACAGATGTGACAGCAACACAGACACTGGCAGGGAAACCAAGATAATATGAAATAAACTATACAGAAAATGTAACACATGGTGCCGGGGAAGAGGGAGTTTCCTGATGGCCTCCAGCTGCCCCCATCCAAGAATCTGCACAACACACACACAGCAACAACACACACACAAGCCCTGGCAGTCACACGGTGGCATGCAATGCAGAGCAATCGTCATGCAGGAAATAGACTCATCATGTCAAATGTAGGTGTTGGCTGAACTGTTGTTGAAGTGGTTTGCATGTCAGCCATCACAAAGGAAATCCATCAGCCATCAGCTGTGCTGAAATCAGTCTGTTCCAACACCAAACAGGAAGTAGTTTCAACAGTACTCAGCCTTTGCATTTATAGTATGGAGGGTTTTCAGGGCCGAAACTAAATATAGAAATACATAAATAATTATATAATAAAATGCTTAAATACATGAAAAAATAAATAGATATTATTTAATGCTTAATAAAAATACAGTTATATAATAAAATGCCTAAATAAATGAATAAATAAATAATTATGTAATTTAATGCTTAATTGCCACCATAAATAAATAAATCACAAATTAAATGACATTAAATATACAAAAGGTACATTTATTTGTGTATTTATTTATTAATTTATATATATTTATATATTTACACATTTGTATATGGATTTATTTATTTACCTACTCATTTATTCACACATTTATTTATCTTTTTATAATTGGATTTATTTATTTATATATACTTTCATTTATCTATAATGTAACTTGCTGCAGGAAATACATGAATGTGTCAACTTCATCCATCAAAAGTCGGGGGCGGGTTAAAGCCTCTGATTGGCGAATGAACAGTGTTGCAGACCCAGCGGGCTCTACCAGTCCATGGAGCTCTCTTTGATCCGGGTATGAGTTTGCTGCCAGAAGAAGGACGGCCGGCTCGAGCAGCGCTGCTGTTGCAGCTCGGGCTGCCTTCTTCTGGCCGGCTGGTCGATTGGTTGGTTGATATGCTCGGGTCCGACCAAATTCTCATTGGTCAGAAAATCACTGGTGTTACTTTCATAAGGAGAAAGGCTCTTCTTAATGCATTACTTTGATGGCTGGGAGGGACACATGCAGACGTGGGTTGCGGTCCAAAAGTCTTTTTTGCTTCAGAAGGTTCCAAACTGAGTGAAATGACCGGGAAGTATTTAAGCGTGATAGGAGCTAGTCGAATTGTCTAAATTCTAAGGAAAGGTGCTTCAGCGCTTCCTTTCTTGTCTCCTTTAGCGTAGGACACACTGCACCAGGGTTGGTACCGGCTGTCTCTGATGTCAAACTTCAAAGCCGTCAGTTTTGCAATATTTTATGGTGTCTTACTGTTTATTATGTAGGTTATCTGCTGAACTTGCCGTTAGCATGTTGCGCTGCAAATGTGGCTACTCCCACTCCCGATGTTGGACTGATGTTGAGGGACCGTTAAAGAGAAACATCTTAATCTAGAGATAACGTGCAGATTGTTTCCCCCCATCGACCAATCGAGGAGTAAGAGTAGGTAGAATATCAGTCGACCAACATTTTCTTTGGTTGTAGAAAAGGTTTCAGTCGTAGTCATCTGGACACTGTTTTCAGAATCAAGTTACCCACACAGAAACAGAGCAATGTAGTCTACTCCATTCAGTGCAGTGAGGAAAACTGCAAAGAACGGTACATAGGCGAGACCAAACAGCCACTACACAAAAGACTTCATCAGCACAGACGACACGCTGACTCGGGATTACAGAGCGCCGTGCATTTGCATCTAAAAGCGACAAACCGCACATTTGAAGACAGTGAGGTGAAGATTCTTAGTAGAGAGAAGAGTTGGTTTGAACGGGGCGTCAAGGAAGCCATTTTGTGAAGAAAGAGAACCCCTCTTTGAACAGAAATGGTGGTCTGAGATTTAATCTGCCCAAAGTCTATCAGAGTGTATTAGCACCTTGGTCACGCCTATCACATACTAATCAGGCACTTAACAGTGATGAAGTAGATGCAGCCAGAAAACAACAGGCCTGATTACTGATTACTGGGCCATCATGGAAACTATTAGGTCAGTTTCAGGTGAAACTAGGCAGGTAAACAGCAGACACTCAGGTAGACTCCTCCCTGAGGGCGGGGCTTAATCAACACAGAGTAGCTTAAATTTCCAGTTCCCGTCCAATTTTTTCACAACTGAGAATGACTTCCGGATGGGAGCCGAAACGTCTTGATTCTGAAAACAGTGTCCAGACGACTACGGCTGAAACCTTTTCTACGACAGAACACTCCTGGACGAATGAGGGACTACACCGTCTCATTTTCTTTGGTTGGCGACAGCCCCAGCTGCAGCCCTCCATCATATCGGCCTCAGCCTCAGTTGCTGTGCTATCCCACTAACACAGCTTCATTCATTTCTGAGTCAGTTAGGGCCGATATCATGGGAAATAGGGGGGCCAAGGGGCCAAGCCCCCCCTTACGCCCCTGTCCCACATTCTTTTTAAGTCGAATCACTGTATCCCCACAAATGCCCCTATATTGCAACACTTATCATACTTATCACTTAATCATTCCCATTCACTCTAGACCTTAGGTAAAATAGAGCAGGCAAACATAAATCGGGAAGAATATTTATATTTGAATCCAGTCACAGAGTGAATGCACAGTGAATCTAGGCCTGCCTCTCTGTACTGTAACACAAAGCACAAAGCACGCCAGATGTTATGCGCATTCACGCACGAGGCGCAGCAGCAACTGCACCGATTATTTAAATCTCCCGACACGCTGCCAGGATCGACACACACACACACACACACACACACACACACACACACACACACACACAGTGAAATAGTTTGGAGTAAAGCAGTGGAAAAACACGTATTTCAGAAGCTAAAAGTTGAACTGTTCCTCTGGACACTTTCCTCTGTCCCGTCAGGTTTTACTTTTGCTGCTTAAATGTCCCGCGATGTGACATTACTGCGCGCGTGGAAACGTTTCAGATGACTGACAGCAGCCTCTAATCAGAAAAGTAAAACACTCTTACACCAACAATAAAGAAAGCACCTGGAAAGCTTGCGCTGCTCGACATCATTTAAAAGGCACTAGAGCCTGCAGGGACCGGTACAGGTGGACACAAATGTCCATGCGGGTGGGGGTCTCTAAACCGGAGAAAATCCTTCGTTCGGGGGTTGGGAGTGGATGATTTACGCCTACATGTGGATTCGGATGATGTCAGAGCCGAGCTGCACACGCTGTAGCAGTGTTTGATTATTTAGGCTAAGGTCAAGGGACAGCCGAGAGGACGTGTGTGAACGTGAAACCAGTGACCAGAGTAGAAGGTTGGATATGGGAAATTATTTTTCGTGGAACTTAATACTGCAACGGAAGCTCAGGTTCCGGTTCAGGAAGCCCTCAGTTCATCTAAAAAGCAGAGGAATTGGCATTTGCCTCCGTCTGTTCAGCCACAGCAAGAGTTCATTCACAGCCGCCATCTTGAATTAGGCAAGAGCAGCAGATTCAAGATTTATTTATTTTGCTGTAGCAAGTTATACTATGCATAAATAAAAGTATAAATAAATTAAAAAAATATATAAATAGATAAATAAATGGCTGAATAATTATATAGTATAATAGTTAATTAATTAATACACAAATGAATAAATAAATATACAAATAAATGTAAAATGTATATATTTAATGTCTCATAAAATTTGTGATTTATCTATTTATGGTGACAAGCATTCAATTCCAAAATTCTTTATTTATTTATTATTTAAGCATTTTATGATATAATTATATATTTGTTCATTTATTTAAGTGTTTAATTATATATTTATTAATGTATTTATAAATGTAGTTTCGCCCTGAAAACCCTCCATAACAGCCAGCTCTGTACATATCCACAGGCTGAGATATAGCCCTAAACCACTGCACATGCTCCAGCTTCCGGCTTTATGGGACACACACCTTCCGAAAAGTTACAAGTTAGTCTTTTCCCAAAAGTCTCGATGATCCCCAAGACTTTTGGGACAACACTCTGGGGACTGACGAGACAAACGTTTTTGGACTTTTGGACATGTACTTCCAGTACTTTCCTTTGCCACCTGTTCACTGCTGACCCTCTTAACAGCCTCTGCATATGACACTTTATTCAGAAGTGCATCCCCCAAAATTCTACTCTGTGATCTCCTCCACAATTACAAGATTTAACAGTCAGATCTTTCCCACACGTTCCAAATGTGTGATTGCTTCGACATCTTGCACATCTTGCTTTCCTTTGCACTGGCTGCCAATAAGACCCATTGTGTGATGCTTAAACACGTCTAAGTGCTGGCAGAATGTATTCTTTCACTGGGTAACTGAAGAGACCAAGCGTAACCTTGCTTGGTATAATGTGCTCAAACTCAGTGACTACTGTCAGTGTCTCAGTTCTGTCTCCATTTCTTCCAGTAGAAGCATCTAGTACTTTGGCTGCTTTCAGTCCTGTTTTAACACCATCTGTTGTCACAGATAATGGGATTGCAGAAATGACCCCTCTGTGTCTGACAGTTGAACAGTTCTTGAGTTTTTACTTTCTTGCCATCCAAGTTTTGACCAGAGCGTCTTGCTGTTCTTTACTCATTGCATGTACAAGTATACGGCTACTTCATCACTTTTCCTCCCTCCTTTTCTAGAGCTGCTATGAGATGAAAATGCTCAACAAACACGATTATTACTTTCCAATCATTGCTTTGCTCTTCAGCCCTCGTCTTGCATGTGCCTTTGCTCTTTTCACAGTTTCATCTGACTCTGCTCCTGAACTTCTGAAATTACTATTTCCCTTTTTCTTTCTTTTGAAAGACACTGTCTGCCACTCCATACCTTCACAATTCCACCCTTCATAACCGCTTCCAAAAGTCATGATGGTTCCATTCACGATATAGTCGTTTGTAGTTGCCCGCCGAGTCAATCACTCCACCTGCCGTCTCCACTTCCTTGTCTCTCCCTGGTGCAGTTTGACATCTCAACACAGTGGTGTATGTGCACTGGGACATGAGTTGCCCCACAACCTCCCACTTTCTTGGCAGTATGTGCCGTTTTTAAAATAAAAATAATAAAATGATGTCAAGAATAATTGTCCAGATTTACAGTTTAGTTATTTGATTAAACACATTAATTTAAGAATATGTAACGTAGCCTATAGGCTAAGCACAAAATGGACAAAACCAAAGCCTTGAAAGACACAGGGACCAAGACAATTCAAGGGCCACATTAGTATCAAAGCAGGACACACCACTTTAAGGTCGTCGTGTCAGCTGATATTGTGCTTTAGTAGTGGATATTTCCAAACAAGCTTTCAATGAAATTAGCACACACCAACTTTCACAAGTTAAGGGGCCCCAGGGCTCTCGTATTATTTTTTGGACAGTACATCACATTATACACTGTGTGCAAAAACAACACAGCGTTTAAAGCCCACTGAGGAGATCCTGAATCATCACAAACTCTAATTCAGATGACGTTTGAGACAGGACGTCCTTAATTCATCAGTCCTGGCATTCGGACTTGGTATCTCATAATTTTGACTTAATAAATCACACATTTCACTTAGTATCTCATAATTTTGATAATTCCTAACTTTTTACCCATTTTTATTTTTCATTCATTTATTTTCCTGGTGGTAGTGATCAGAGGGTTGTGAGTGCTTAGATCACAGTTAACTGTAAATCCACGCAGGAGCCATTAAACATGCAGCTGTGAAACCAGAGAAGGCCACATTAAAAACAAAGTGTAGATGTTCATTATCCCGATATGGGCTGTGCCTCCGTCTCGTGGGACACCCAGACTGTAAAAAGTGCCTTACAGTACACCAACTGAAAAGTGCTCAGCAGAGCACACTTCTCAGCCACTAGAGGTCAGTGAAACAGTGCTTTCTCAGCCTGCTGTTAAGGAACCTTCTTCCTACTTTTCCCCCTTATTTTCTTTATTTTGTATTCTAAGTATATTTACCACCATAATAAAAATCCCTCTACAGTCTGTCTGTAGTAGATAAAATGTTAAATAATTGAATGTTATGAGAGACCTGGTTGTTTTGAGATCGACAGCATTTCCATTCTAAAATGTAAATACAAATAGCTGGCTAAAGTCCATGTGACCAATAAACATCTGTGTGAAACACCGACGACCTTTTTAATCCGTCTCGCTCTCTGTCAGTCCGATCCTGTGTATGCTGACCAGGCACTTTACGATCCTTTGCTGCACGTCACAGCTCACAATCCCCATTATTAATGCTATTAATAGCCAATAAGCTATCAATGGTTCGTTTTACTCACACAGTGATGCCAACTAACAACTTCAACACCAGTGGTGGAAGAAGTATTCAGATCTTTCACTTAAGTTTGGTGTTATTATATTTTTACTATTACAAAGTAAATAAAACTCCATTACAAGTAAAAGTCCTGCATGCAAAATGTTACTGAAGTAAAAGTATTAGCAGAAAACTCTTTACAGTATCAAAAGTAAAAATACTCTGTCCTTTCAGATTGTTATACTGTTACATATTGCATTGTTTTTCTGGTTTGTTTACATGTTGCAGCTGTGGAAAAAATATTTAGATATTTTACTTTTTCAAGTAGCAACACCACACTGTAAAATTACTCCATTACAAGTAAAAGAACTGTATTCAAAATCTTGCTTAAGCAAAAGCACAGAAGTTGTGGGTTCGGGGGGCAGACAGCAGCTCCACAGTTAAGAGCAGGCGTAAGCCTTTCCTCTGGGATCAAGCGTAGAGTCAGGGCTGGCCTGGGTGCCTCGACTTCTTCAGCAGGTATCTGGCACTCGTAGTATGCTCACTCGTTGCAGAAACATGGTGCGGTGTAGACCTGCTCTATAGGAAAAGTGCAATGAGGTAACTTCTGTTAGGAACGGGCGCTATATAAATAAAAGTGAATTGAGGCTTTTAGCAAAAAAAAAAAGTATTTAAAGTATCAAAAGTACTCATTATGCAGAAGGGGGCCATTCAGTGTTCTATTATTATATTATTGAATCATTATTATTAATGTAATAACACACTATATGCTCGCTTGCTGTATATGCTTTTAAAAAAAAATATATATATAGTTTTTAATGATTTGCTTACTAGAGAATATGGTAAACTCCATATAAACAAATCATAAAATACAGACTGTGTGAAAGTTCTTAGTTGTAGAATGTAAACAACCGACAAGGTCACAAAAAGGAGATTGAAATTCTGATTTCTCATGTGAAAAGTAACTAAATAATAGGCCTGACTACAATACCAGCTTAATAAAGCCGAAACCTCTGCCTCATTAACCTATGGTTATTAGACTAGACACTCCTCCTGAGCTCCCGAGTGCTTTCAGTGCGGTGTGCCTCTCGGTGTGCCTCTCGGTGAAAAAGCTGAACTTCTCGTCCACACAGTTGTAGGAGGCCACATGCTTAGAACTCCTCTCTCACCGTCCTCGCGCTGCGGTGCGGCGTACGAGCTGCTGTGAGCGCGCGCGCTGAAGATGCAGTGCGTATCATATCGCGTGATGCCGCAAAGCCGCGCGGCGTCCGCGGGAGTGGGTGGATTCCTGTGTGGAGGTAAATGCGTTCAAGTTGACGGTGGTTTGGGATTTCTGACTTTACTGATTGTAAAATACAAATAATACGCAAAGCCTGTATAACCTGACGGCATTCATATGCAGCGGTAAAACCGGCGGCTCATTCGCGAGTTCCTCCTGTGACGGAAACTTTAATTCATCTGAATGAGTTAATGGATTTGCACTTAGGAGGGGGTAATTGTAACTGACGCGGGGATTAATGTCAGGAGAGCTCGTCTAAGCCGGCAGAAGAAGCGGCGAACAGCGCTCCGTTCTGTTACCGAGCCACACACAGACATCGCGCTCCCTGCGGCTCCGACAGTGTTATGCTCGGTGGTGAAATCAGCAGTCCACCACGACCAGTACAGAAAACCGGCTTTCTCTCTTTCACATGGGCGAAGACGAGGAGCGGTTCTGCGCCCAGACTCGCCACGGAGGAAACGGAGGAAACGGAGGCAGCGGAGCGTCTCTGGACCCGGACAGAGAGAGGAGGTATGCGGAGCTGTTCAAGCAGCTGGACTTGAATGAAGATGGCAGGGTTGACATCAATGAACTGAGGACCGGACTGGCAGCTCGCGGTTTACACCGGGGAGAGGCAGAGGAGGTGAGGCAACGACCGGGGTTATTAGGCTGATGCTAGGACACACACATACACACACACACACACACACACACACACAGCTCCAACACATAGGCTAAACCTCCAGCCAACCTGTCCCATTCCCATCTGCTTAGTGGCATGCAGGAAAGAGACATGTAGTGGAGTGGTGAACTAATATTAGGCTTGCCTATAGCAACACAGTCAACTATATTATTATACATATACAAAAGCTACATAAAAGCTATATTTTGCTGTAGGCTAGTCCAATATAAGTTTAGATGCAAGAAACAGAAAGGTAGCAGAGAATGTTACAACATAATAACATCTTAAATCAACTCACTATATTAGTATATTGAATCTCCCTAGTGGCAAAAGTTGGTCCTTTAGGCTACACTAAAAACCAGTACCTGGTGTTTGTCCTCTGGTTGTGTACAGTAGGCTATGCCTCAAGTTGAATATCGAAGAGCTGCAACTAACTTTAAGAAGCTTGAGGTTGCAGGCTGACCCTTAGATCTAAACTTTTACAGCAGTGTGTGGGAAGTTTCTTGGATTTAAAAAAGTCACACACAAAAAACCCTGAATATAAAGCCTGCTCTGAACTAATGGAGTTGCTTTCTGCCTGGAGAATCAACAACACTGCCATTTTATAAATCGAGCAAGGTACCTGAGGTACAAATCATAAACAGTTCTTAGAAACAGAGCGATTCACTTTGTTGTCAGATGCCTAGCAACACTGGTCTCACAAATTCAACCACCTGAATGCCAAAGCATATTGTGAACTCCACTTCTCTTTTGTAAAACACAAGATCGATTTAAAGTTGGCACATTCCACAAATGATAGAGTCAAATCACGACTCTGTCATTTGTGTAATCTGTCCTTTTGCAATGTTCATAACTCAATTTTAACTTCTTATAGGATCACAGAAAACACAAGAAATGAAAAAAGTTAGATAATCTTCAGTTCATCTTGGAATCATAAAGAGAAAGAAACAATCATTTTATTACATTATAATATGATCCTAACTATTATGTAATAAAAACATTGAGAGGTCATTTGTATATTTGGTTTTCATTTATTTTAGCTTTGTAAAGTTCCCATAATGATCCAGTTAAAAGAAAAAGTAAAAAGTAGATTTGTATCTGTTAGGATTATTTTTCTTCTTGTTCTTCTTATTGTGCCCCAAACGTTTCTGGGTCTCAGAAACTGTAACAGCTACAGTTCCCAAACTCAGCAGATAGGTTGGAAATCTCACCCACAGGGAGCGGTTTGCAAGCGTAAACTCACATTTTCATCTGTAGTGCAGCCAAATCATTTCAATTTCACCATACGTCCTAGAGAGCTGACGCTTTTTTCAGCATATCCACTGATGTGTGCCTCACTGCAACCTATGATCAATTTAGAAGTCCATCACTCTATATTTTTCAAAATATGCCACCTATATCTCCACAAGTCTTCATTCAAATGCCACCAAAATTGACAGACATTCTTTGGATACTAGATATCAGGGGCGGACTGGCAACAAACAGCAGCCCGGGAATTTGCTGTCAAGCGGCCCCAATTTGATTCACCAAATTCGAACTGACACAACATGTTTGTCGATCAACGAATCATTCATTAAAAAACCTTCACAATCTATTAATTTGTATTGTTTGTGTTAGGCTAGTATGTAAAATTATCAAACTAATTTCCCAAGGTTTTCCTCCCCATGTTTGGGAATAAATATTTAACAAATTATTCATCATTTTTATTGCTGAGCTGGCTATTAGGGCTGTCGATTATTTTAATAATCAATTATTCTACCGATTATTCCATTGAGTAATCGGATAAGAAATACTTTTGCTTTATTAAAGTGCAATACTAAATATGCAAAAGAGAAAATAAGACAGGTCTCTTAAAATGAACAACTATATGGTTTCCTTTTTAGAAAAATCTACATTTTCATTGCATACAATAATATTATCTGTCAGAACTAAACCCATTTAGTGCCTTTAAGTGCCGTATTACATTCTGGGTTTTAAAGACAACATGTTCTGAAATGCAAAAACAAACAGCTTTTGTTTTAAAAAGGTACAGTGCCTTGCGAAAGTATTCGGCCCCCTTGAACTTTGCAACCTTTTGCCACATTTCAGGCTTCAAACATAAAGATATAAAACTGTAATTTTTTGTGAAGAAACAACAACAACAACAAGTGGGACACAATCATGAAGTGGAACGAAATTTATTGGATATTTCAAACTTTTAAACAATTTTATCTTCCCTGTCCCTGCTGAAGAAAAGCAGGCCCAAACCATGATGCTGCCACCACCATGTTTGACAGTGGGGATGGTGTGTTCAGGGTGATGAGCTGTGTGTTTCATCTGACCAGAGCACCTTCTTCCACATGTTTGGTGTGTCTCCCAGGTGGCTTGTGGCAAACTTTAAACGACACTTTTTATGGATATCTTTAAGAAATGGCTTTCTTCTTGCCACTCTTCCATGAAGGCCAGATTTGTGCAGTATACGACTGATTGTTGTCCTATGGACAGAGTCTCCCACCTCAGCTGTAGATCTCTGCAGTTCATCCAGAGTGATCATGGGCCTCTTGACTGCATCTCTGATCAGTCTTCTCCTTGTATGAGCTGAAAGTTTAGAGGGATGGCCAGATCTTGGTAGATTTGCAATGGTCTGATACTCCTTCCATTTCAATATTATCGCTTGCACAGTGCTCCTTGGGATGTTTAAAGCTTGGGAAATCTTTTTGTATCCAAATCCGGCTTTAAACTTCTCCACAACAGTATCTCGGACCTGCCTGGTGTGTTCCTTGTTCTTCATGATGCTCTCTGCGCTTTAAACGGACCTCTGAGACTATCACAGTGCAGGTGCATTTATACGGAGACTTGATTACACACAGGTGGATTCTATTTATGATCATTAGTCATTTAGGTCAACATTGGATCATTCAGAGATCCTCACTGAACTTCTGGAGAGAGTTTGCTGCACTGAAAATAAAGGGGCTGAATAATTTTGCATGCCCAATTTTTCAGTTTTTGATTTGTTAAAAAAGTTCATAAAGAAATATCCAATAAATTTCGTTCCACTTCATGATTGTGTCCCACTTGTTGTTGATTCTTCACAAAAAAATTACAGTTTCATATCTTTATGTTTGAAGCCTGAAATGTGGCAAAAGGTCGCAAAGTTCAAGGGAGCCGAATACTTTCACAAGGCACTGTATATATACTTAAGTTTCAGAACTACAAGTGGACAGGAACTGTGACTGTCATGATAAATAACCTGAATGAAGCTCAGGTTTTCACAAATTGACTGCAGCATTTTATTTTCTGTGGTTAATATCTTAACAATAACAAAACCTAGCTAACCTAGGGACATCATAACAAGCCATCACATTGATTTACGTTGTTAACTAGCCATTACATACAGCCATAATTAACACAGCCTACATTCTTTACTAGCCTTCACTCACCTTGTGTCGGGTCGCTGTGCGGACTGGATGCAGAGACTGTAACGTTCCGCTTTCTGCTGAGACGCTGAAGCAGAGACGTCGAGCTGTTGTGGTCGGCTGGTTCAGTTTTACAACAGACACACTGTGCAGAGTTTTCGTGGACACTTTCTGTCGCTTTCTCTGCGCCCCTCGCTATTTTCTCTCTCTTCCTCCTCTTTGTAATCCGCGCTGTCAAATCACACCAAAGACACTCTGAACCGTCTCTGATCACACACAGTCAGCATATTGTGTAACCATCCGTGCGAAACACAGTGCACTGTATGTAATTATATGGATTAAACGAAGCTTCGATAATAATAATTTGAAACAATGATTTTTTGTAATTGAGTTACTCGAGGAATCGTTTCAGCCTTAATGGCTATCAAATATTATATGCCTTATAGGCTATAATGCAAAAAAGAATGGATGAGAAGTCTAGAAGAAATGTATCAAATTTACATGTTTGTTTTACCCATTTATAGTCAAAGTTGATGAGCATTTAGAGAAATTTAGCGTAAACTTCTCTAAACGTTTGTGCACTGAGTCTGACTAGTTAAACCTTGAAAATGGCCACACCTGCAGTGGGACTCCAAGGTTAACAAACACATTTTGTTCTTTAGTCAGTTCATTTAGCTAGTCCACAGCACGCAGCATGTAAGCATGGCAAAGCACCTGCTCCCTGTGCACGCCTCTTTGCTGTTTCTGCCTCTTCACCACTGTCCTCATCATCACCTGCAGACTACTTAAATAAATCAGTTATAGTAGCACACTTTGCTGCATGTTTTTGGCGCACCCTCCCTGCACCGCCGGCTACGGGTTTTCTCTTTCTATCCATGTTTCGGCAACAAGTGAGCATACTTTTAACGATTGCTAGATACTAACTGCCCGAGTGCTAGATACTTTCAGATTCAGTTGTGATGGCAACTGCTACCTGCTCTTACGGATTGCACCAGCCGTGTTGCTGCAGCTAAGATGACCTATTGAATATCTGTATAGGCCTATAGGCTATATAAGGCCGGGGTTGGGGAAAAAAAGACTGGCCCTCACAAGACCGGCCCACCGGGATAATTCCCGAACTTCCCGATGGCCAGTCCGCGCCTGCTAGATATCACGTTTCAAATGGTGTTCAGATTGGTCCAACGATGAGTCCACAGTGACATTCAATATCTTACCGTAATTTGTACTGTATGCACAACATTTTCTGTTTTGCTCAGTGTTGGATCAAACGTCACCAAAATACTAGACAATATACACCCGAAACCAGCAGAATGATGTGTTTATTTTCAGAATTTTATCACTAACATTTTGACTGTAAGCGTTTAAAGTTTAACTGTAGTTTAAAATACCACACTTTTGCGCATGTGATGTCATTACCTCAACTTGTGAGAAGGTGTGTGGCGGCCATGTCTGCCTGTCAGTCGGTCACCTTCTCTGGGGATACGAAGGTCTAGGGTTCAAATCCCCAGGCAGAAAGTCCTACGTGCCAACAATGTGGAAATTCATGCATGTGGTCTGTTTTCAAGTGCTCACTGAGGTCATATCAAGTTGACGATTACCTATTGTGCTTGGACCCTGTGAAAGTTTCTTCTTCATATTTGTTGATTTTTTTAGAAACACAAAAATTGGCGGGTGGGTTGCAACCTACTACATATACACATATAATGACACTCATTGACCTCAAGGTGATGCTGTAATGTAAGGTTTACATTTTCGCTATTATCTTGAAAATGGCTTGGCCTAAAGTCAAAATTCTTTCATGATTTTAATCCCTCAAGTAATCTGAATCTGGTCTTCTGCTCTAAAAATGTAAAATTTTGCAATTTTTTTCTCAATTTTCTCAAAATCCTATTTTCGACATCTCGTCAGAAACCTCTGGGCAGGATCATCTACAGACTTCACTGATCTTAAGTTGTTAAAGAAATTTCGATACGTCAGTCAATTTCAGTTATACAAGCCAATCAATTTTCATCAAAATAGCAACAAAAGTAGTCATATGAAATACATCTTCACTGAAGGTCAAAAGCTACATCAAATGTTTCTGAAAGTAGATTTATATACCTCAACAGAGCATCAGCATATAGTGATGACCACGATTAATTATTGGTTTTCTTGCCAATTAAATAAGAAACAAGCATCCAAATACTCGCAATCTGCTTGGACCCTGATCGTTACTGCTTCTTGCTAATGCTAAAATAAACTATTGATAAATCTCTTCTGTAAATACTGTTGCAGCGACTCTTGAATTCAGTCTAACTGGGAAGACTGGTTGTGATGAAGACGGGAGGTGAATGGGGTGGAGGAGGGTTGCATCAATCCGACACTGAAATGACAGCTGACAGCAGCATCGAAAGCAACAGTTTTAAACTTTGACAGCAA
Source organism: Siniperca chuatsi (assembly GCF_020085105.1). Lineage (NCBI taxonomy): Eukaryota > Metazoa > Chordata > Actinopteri > Centrarchiformes > Sinipercidae > Siniperca > Siniperca chuatsi. Next base: position 23,971,088 of record NC_058062.1, on the reverse strand, counting down.
TGAGATGATTGGCTCACAGAGGTTATGGCAAAGTCTGATTGGTTCATCTGAATGAGTGAACATCCTCAGTCAGCTGATTAAGTTGGAAGCGGGAACAGACAGAGAGTAAATCATGTATGGATAAGCTTGAAAATGGTCTTCCTGATTGAACTCTTGCCACCTCTGATTACTACCTCCGACCAAGTAGTCTGTGAGCTGGGAGTGGAACAGGAGGAGGGTTGGCAATGTGATGATGAGCCCCAGAGGATGGTATCCGAGTTCATGGCTGTGATTTTTTTTGACCGTGTGGCTGCAGTGTCAATAAACTCAGATAAAAGAGGGTTCAGTTCATCTGAGAGCTGTCAGATATCCTCCTTGAGGTAAGTAATGTCTCTTTTTGCTTTTAGGCAGTCCTCGCAGGGCATAATAATAGTTGTTATCCGTGTTGTGGTGTCCACACGGGGGCTGTCAGTGGCTCAAAACTGCCGGAATCAGGCCCATCAAGTCCAAGAGTAATGCCAAACTGTAGATCAGAACCACAGAATGGATGAATGGCTCTTTTCTTGCTAAAACACCAGTAGTTATGCCAACTGTTGCAACTGTGTTTGTGATTTTTTTAAGGTTTTGGATGAGGTCAGCAATAACTTTGACTGGTTGATGACTGATTTTTGAGATGTATCCAGCAAATGAGAGGACTTATTTATGTCACAGATGCACTGTATCATTTTATTTATTTATTTTTGCCGGGAGGAATGCTTCTATATCAATGGAGTCAAGTGATTATACTTTTTGATATTCTGATATATTTTCTTCCCCCACAAATAGTAGGCAGTAGTAGAAAAAAATGTTTTTTCCTATTTCAGTTTTTATGAGTGTTCATGTACCAACTGCACTTGTAGAACGTACAAGTGACGTACGCCCCAAGATGAAGACCGCTACATTGAGGTACCCTATGGGAACCGTGAGAGTCACTGAATTTCCACAACGCGGTCCTGCAAGTGTTTGACAATTAAAGTCTTGTTAGGAAATTAAGGGTTTCTGTCCACTGAACCCTAGAGGATACAGGAATTGTAGTGTGGTATTGACTGCTTTTGTACTGCTTATTGCTGCACTGCTCATGTATCTGCATTTTTGTTCTTAAATGTATTTATTTTTTAATTAAATTAATTCATTCATTCATTTTTTATGTATTTTTGCTGTTGCTGTAGAGGGCTTTTAGGTTAAAATGGATACAGCAAGTGTCGAGTTTGCATAATGTGGTACAAGAATTTAACAAGGCAAACGGAAGAAGATCAGAAAACAATGACACTTCATACTAAAATAGGAGCAAATACCCTTATCGAACAGAGAGAATTGAAGGCCTGTCTCTAATATATGCCTGTTTGAAACCCTTTGTAATTGAGATAAATCAAGGCTCTACTATTAGAGAGTTTATGCTAACTGTTTCCTCATTGGACAGGGGGATGCCGGGAAATCAAAAACAAAGTTTCAGTTTGGATGATGGAGGCCGACACGGCACTGTGGGGCAAAAGGGGAGTCGTGTGACCTATAATCCCGCAGGAAGTGCAGGGAATGGCTTGGGAACCTCCAGTGAACATGACCAGTATTTCAGTGTCCAAAGAAGACCAGTTGAGAGTTTGCATGGGAACATAGAGAAACGGACTGTGACTGTGGTTCTGACATATGATGCTTCTTCCGTATTTTGGATTCAGATTGTCAGTCATTGCCAAAATAGGAATCGTTCTTGCCTTCTCTCTGGACAGGGTTCGAATTACGGGGGTCTGACCCCCCTAATAAAGACTTGGATAGGGTCGAAATATTTATATATTCTTCTTACCTGTAATCATAATTATTACAATATATTTCCCATATTCACGCCTGGAAGAATTTTTTAATGTGATTTCAGACACCCTTAAAGTGGATCACACCATTTCTTAACCTTGACGTTAGTTGAATGTCTTCTCTGCCTGCTTCAGTGGCTCCCATCCTTATTAAAGTCTATACTTGCATGTGTCGCGCAAGCCAATAGAGATGCTGTAAGTAGCTAGCTATCTAGCTAGTTTAATACACTTTACTTTCTTACCTTCAGAGTTTCTGAATTCGATTGGGTCAAGTGTCTATAGATGAATGCTAATGTTAGCTAGTTTCTAACTTACAGTTAGAGTTTAGCTAACAAAGCTAATGTTTTCTTTAGCTAACATTAGCTAACTAATGTTAGCTAGCTGATAGCACGCCCTTTCCTTTCCAGTGTTGGGTAAATAGCTAGCTAGCTGTGCCTATGGCTTGGCATGTCATTACCAATATAAAATATTATCTAATGTTAGCTAACACTGGTGCTCAGTCATGAACAGTGAGAAAATTGAGGATTAGTTGTAATAGTTGTAGTAGAGATACGTTTTGACATCAATATAAAGTTTATTATTTCATTTTAATAGTCTTTTGTGTGGCTGTGGTGGTTTAGTAAGTCTTTTGCCTTTTTGATATTAGAATCCCACCGATTGTCATTGTATAATTTGCGCTCTGTCTCTGGATAAATCGAGCAAATCACGTCACGTGAGATTCTGAAAGCTACCAGAAACTTGCCGATGACTAGTCCCACTTAGCCAGGGATCTGCAGACTAATGACTGCAGTGGACCTTTTCTGCGTTGGTGAACTTTAGGTGCCACTTGTGAGATGGTCGGATAAGGGCTCATGAGATTTATATATTTACTGTAAATGATTTTTTTTTACCAAAGAGGAGCGGGACATTGTTGCTTGAGGATCTTTGCCTACCTAGTGAAAGGCTGAAATGGCAGAGGCCAGAGAATGATGAGCTCCTCTAGGAGGAATGGATGTGAAGCGCTGGTTGAATGCAGAGGTGGTTGCAACGTGGAGGCCTGGGTGGAGGCGAGGGACGCTGATGATGAGGCAGAGGCTGAAGCATTTTTCCAGGGACTGAAGGCGTACATGGATAGTGTCAGCGCGTTCGTTTATTTGCAAAAGAAAAGTCTGGAGAGAAGCTATTCCTTAATTTGGCATTTATTAAAGAATTGGAGGATCAAAAGCATCTTGTACAAGGATCTTTTCTATTCAGAAAACCACAGTCAGCAAGCTGTTAATCTGTAGCCATCATCCTAAAAAAGAATGCTATTCTTAACATTACACAGAGTTTTAAATGAAAAGGTACAACTATCTGATAGGTTTCTACAGAGGTGGGGAGGAGCTGTGGTTTAGACTTAGCTCTCCCTTCGTTGGTGCACAGGCTGGTCCCAGCCTCTTGGCACACGATTCCACCCTTCGTGTGGAGACAGCACCCTAGTGGAGGAATCCTACACTTCCTCTGTTTGTAAGTTGCTAAAGTCTCTGCTTCGTTCCCCAAAACTGATACTTTTCCTCTCATGGTCATTACAATACATACTGTCCTCAGTACATGATGTTCTTTCTGATATCCCTGTTTCTTTGTATAAATGTAAGCCTGTTTGCAACAGCTAATCAACTTTTCCCTGCAGTCAGCAGTCTGCAGGACAACACTTTAACACTTTACTGTGCGTGTGTGTGTGTGTGTGTGTGTGTGTGTGTGTGTAAAAAAGTTTCAACATGGTATTAATATAATAGGCAAGCAACCTTCATAAAAAATTTTAATTCTCACAAATCCCTCCTTTTACACCTTTTAAGGTGTAAAATCAAAATGATGCAATTACACACTACAACCCCCATCCCCATCTACCTGTACCTCCTATAACTCTTCTTCCTCATCTGACTCCAAATCTTCACCTAACAGGGGTATTTGGTAAGGCGGAGGGTCTTTCTCTTTGGTATGGGCTGTGGTAATGAGACGGTTGATCAATGCACATAAGCAGGGGATGCAACAGCCACAGCACACTAAAATGGCTGCGAAACAAGCAAAGGAAACAATTAGTGACATGAAGAGGGCCTTATATTTACCAAAATAATGATTTGCCCAATTACTGAACGGGTCGTTGATGCCTGAATTTTCAGCCAACTCTTCAGATAGGGAAGTAAGGCCAGCTAGAGCCTTGGTGATGCTTCTATCAGGGGCAGTATTATTGGGAATGAATGTACAGCAGAAATCCCCAAACATTTTGCAAACTCCGCCCTTTTCTGCCAACAGCATATCTAAAGCCATCCAATTCTGCCAAGCCATTAGGGAAGTTGGTCCCAATTGTTCCTCTTAGGCCACAGAGGCCTGGTTGGCAAAAAGGGTGCCACGGTTGACCCCTAGGGTCGGCCATGACAGTTAGGGCTTCTCAGCTCTTTGGGTCAAGTTCTTAGTTTTACCTTTTACAGCCCTTAATCGTGTTCAGCCAATTCAGTTCTAACCTCCGCTAATGTGCGTGAGGGTGGTGGGGGTACACAATGTGTCAGGTGGTGCCAAATTGCTCCATCTTTTCCTTTTACCTGGACTGTGTGGGAGGTACACTCAACCACTTCATAAGGTCCTGTCCACCTGGGATCAGTCCACTTTCTCTTGTGTGAATTTCACTGCACCCAATCCCCTATCTGTACTGCTGGAGTCTCGGTGATGGTTGCTTCGGGTTCGGCCAGCTGTACCTGTTTACACAAAACTCGGGACAAGTTAGTCACTGCAGTCATGTATTCGTCACAGTCAATCTGCCAGACATCCAGAGGGGGCATATGACCTCCCTCCCTGGGTGGCCCTGGCATTGGCCTACCTGTCAGCAACTCATGGGGTGTCAAGTGTGTCTTGGCCCCTGGGGAGGTTCTCATGGACATAAGCGCCAAAGGCAGTGCATCCACCCAACTTGTGCCAAAACAGATTTTAGCAATCTTTCTTTTCAGAGTCTGGTTGGCTCTTTCAACCAAACCCTGCGACGCCGGATGATACACTGCTCCAAATCTATGAGTTATTCCCAGCGCTTTTTCCACCTCCCCCAGCTGTTTGTTACTGAAATGTGAGCCGTTATCTGAGCGTACATTACGCGGGACCCCGTATCTTGGTATTACTACATCTGCTGACTCTTTTTTGCATGGTATTGCCTCTACCCACTTGGTGAATCTGTCCACCATCACCAGCAAGTAACGGTAGCCTTTTGTTCTGTTTTCCACACCCATATCGGTGAAGTCGATCGTGATGTCTTGGAATGGTGCTTCTGGTACTGGAAACCTTCCCATTGGGCACTTGTATGCCTGCTTAGGGTTGTGTCCATTGCAAGTGTAGCAGTCTGTCACATAGTTTTCCACTATGGCTGTCATGTGGGGATGCCACCAGAATTCCTTCAATGTTTTCTTCTTGTTCTCATGAGCTGGTCCGTGTGCTTGTTTGAGTAGTAGCTGACAAAGTTTGGCTGGAGCCACTATTCTTCCATCATGAGCTCTCCACAGGCCTTCCTTCTTTGTTGCTCCTTTCCGATGCCATTCACTTTGCTCGTATACTCCTGCTTGTTCTTGCATGTCAATGATGTCTTTCTCTGTTAGTTCTGGTAGTTGTTCAATGGTGACAGACATCTGTCTTGATGTGTATCCTCCCGCCTTCTTAGTCGCTAAGTCTGCAGCATAATTTCCTTCAGCTATGCTGGTGTCTAGTTTCTGGTGTCCTTTGCATTTCATCTCGGCCACAGCTGCAGGCAGTAGTACTGCTCTTACCAGTTTTTCTAGCTGTGCTCGGTGCTTTACTGGAGTGTTGGCTGTAGTCAGGAAGTTCCTTCTGACCCACTGCGGTCCATCCACATGTACAGCTCCATGTCCATAGGCTGAGTCTGTGTAGATGTTCACTCTTTTTCCTTCAGACAACTCCAGGGCTCTTGTTAAGGCCACTATATCAGCCAGCTGTGCTGAGGCTGGTTGTGGTATGAGACCTTGGTCTATTGTGAGATGTGTCTTTGTGTGTGGATCCTGTTTTACTACAGCATAGGAGGCCACATTTCCACTGTCTCTTCTGTAGCAGCATCCATCTGTGAACAGGATCACTTCTGGGTTTTGCAGAGGTTCTGTTTCCAGATCCGCTCTGAGTCTTACATCTTTCTCAGCTCTTTCCGCACAATTATGCGCTTGGCTATTGTCTGTGGTCAGTCCACTTGCCATGTTCACACCTTCAGTGTGGTATGTGACATGTGGTTGCAGCAGAATGTCTGAAATTTTCATTTTTCTTGCTGTGGAGAAGGTGAATGCACTTGATCCCAAAAATGCCATTACTCCATGATCAGTGTTCACTTTCAATTCGTGGCACATTACTATGTGGCTTGTTTTTGTGATTGCTTTTGCCAATGCTGCTAAGTACCTTGTACATCCTGCTTGCCCTGTTTCCATATTATCCAGTTTGTAGCTGTGGTACATTAGCACTCTTCTGTCTTTGGCCTTGTTGTTGTTGCAGAGCTTGGAAACCTCCTCCTCCTCTAGGGCAGTCTCTGGCCCAATGTCCGAGTTTTCCGCATAGGTAGCAGGGGCGGGGTCCTCCCATGTGTCCTCTCCCTCTTCCCCTGGGGCCCCCCCACTGTGGGCCTGGCTGGGGATATCCTGGTTGGGCATATGGAGGACTGGGGTAGTACCGTGGTTGATCTGCAGGGGTCGCTGAGCTATAATGGCCTCAGTTACGGCCTTGGTCACTTCCTGTTGCCAATTACCATCTGGAACAATAGGTGTGGCCACCATCTGCTTGGCTTTACTTTTGTTCCTGTTAACCTCATCCTCTTTTTCAGCCACTTGGCGACGTAACAGCCTCTTAGAGGTGTATGGAATGGGGGAGGGTCCATTTCCGGTAGGAAGGGGTATAGTTGGCTGGGCGGATTCCCTTTCTCTGGAGGTGCTGATGGGGAAACTGGCAGCACAGTTGCTGTTGCTGAGGCTGCAGTTTTTCTCTTTCTCAGCCTTCCCCTGGCTCTTGCCTGCTACTGTCATTATTGCACAAATGGCTGTGGTGGTCACATCTCTGTCTCTAGCTTTTTCCAGTCTCCTATATGCCAATCCCCATTTATGGCTTCCTGTTGTCTCCCAATCACAAAGGGCTTCTCTATGATTTGCAGCTGCGGCAGTCACCATGCACATGATCATTTGATGGGTGGGCAGCTCAGCTTCCTGGTTGCTGGTGAGGAGACCTTGTCTCTCCCATTTCTCCCACAACTTTTCCACTGCTTTCTTTGTCTGTCCCTTGTCTTTTTTACCTACTTTTCCCTCTAGCTTTTGTATCACATATGCCTTTAACTGGCCCAAACTCATAGGCTGATCTCCCATTATATTTGTACACACACCTTAAGGTGTCCTTTTAATATTTTCAAATAGATCATACAACCAAAACCAATGTATCTTAAGATTAAAACCATAAACTAAACAATCCACAACTTTAAGACCATAAACTACACAATCCACAACTTTCCTAACCCTATTAGTGTCTTCTCACATGCAGCTACATGTTCTTCTAATGTCAAAACAACAGGAGGAGGCCGAATGCGACCGGCTCGTCACTTAATGTTAACACACAATATCTTCGTAAGACACAGTTGGCTACCCAAGAGGCATGGCACGTCTCCCCAGTCACTCATGTCCATGAGAACAACCCAACATTACACTGCTCAATTTCACAAATCCACCAACATTGCGATTCTCAACAAATGTAACTATATTTTCTATTAAGATACTATACTATTTCACCATAAAGTCAATTTAAATTTCAAAATGTATTATTTTGTCTTATTATTACTATTCTGTTTAGTTTCATTTGCTTTTATAGTGATACCACTTCATTCCCAATAGTAATTGTTCGCTTTATTCCCAAAAAACATACTTTATTTTTTTTTTTAGTGCACCTTTAAATTTATTTTTTTTTAACCCAGTTTCACATTCATTCCCCTTTTAATGTCTACCTCCCATACATTAATGACACATGCACTCAATATTATTATACACACAAATCCCCAAATAAGTCATTAATGTCTCTCACTCACTCTAACCCTAATTTTTGGTACTTTGTGATAAAACTCACGGGACTCCAACCCTCAGGGCCCTGTTTCATAGGGACTCTAACCCTAATTTTGGTGCTTTGTGATAAAACTCACGGGACTCCAACCCTCAGGGACTCTAACCCTGTTTTCTTAGGGACTCTAACCCTAATTTATTTTTGGTAATTTGTGATAAAACTCACGGGACTCTAACCCTCAAGGACTCTAACCCTGTTTTCTTAGGGACTCTAACCCTAAGTTTTTGGTACTTTGTGAGTATAACTCACGGGACTGCAACCCTTAGGGACTCAAACCCTATATTGGCCTTAACTTTTGATTCTCCAATTCACCAGTCACTTATTGTTTGTTCAATGTAGTTATATTATAAGATTTAGACTGTAATTTCCTTACCTCCTCCTCACTCACTTTTAATTTGGTATTAGTCAATGCACAGAATTTGGTTGTTAACAACAGGTTTCTGCTTACCTTTTCTTTGAGGATCCCGGTGGTGACGAGGAGTCCAGAAACACAGAGCCGGTCCCACGGAAAAACCTCAGCAGTGGACAGCGTCAAATTTTCTCCTTTTCTTCCTCAGCAAATCACGTCGGGGTCACCAAATTTGTCAGCGCGTTCGTTTATTTGCAAAAGAAAAGTCTGGAGAGAAGCTATTCCTTAATTTGGCATTTATTAAAGAATTGGAGGATCAAAAGCATCTTGTACAAGGATCTTTTCTATTCAGAAAACCACAGTCAGCAAGCTGTTAATCTGTAGCCATCATCTTAAAAAAGAATGCTATTCTTAACATTACACAGAGTTTTAAATGAAAAGGTACAACTATCTGATAGGTTTCTACAGAGGTGGGGAGGAGCTGTGGTTTAGACTTAGCTCTCCCTTCGTTGGTGCACAGGCTGGTCCCAGCCTCTTGGCACACGATTCCACCCTTCGTGTGGAGACAGCACCCTAGTGGAGGAATCCTACACTTCCTCTGTTTGTAAGTTGCTAAAGTCTCTGCTTCGTTCCCCAAAACTGATACTTTTCCTCTCATGGTCATTACAATACATACTGTCCTCAGTACATGATGTTCTTTCTGATATCCCTGTTTCTTTGTATAAATGTAAGCCTGTTTGCAACAGCTAATCAACTTTTCCCTGCAGTCAGCAGTCTGCAGGACAACACTTTAAATTGTTAAACCTCATGCCCTGTGTGTGTGTGTGTGTGTGTGTGTGTGTGTGTGTGTAAAAAAGTTTCAACATGGTATTAATATAATAGGCAAGCAACCTTCATTAAAATTTTTAATTCTCACAATAGCTTGGCCGGAGCGCTGAGGGCAGTGTGTGGGGTTACACTCTTGTTTTCTCCATTGCAACCAAGGCAGCCACTACAGTGTCAACGCCACAGGACTTTTGTACAGCAACTGAACTAAAACAAAATTGTTCCATTCCAGTCTTTCAGCTCTTGCTTCAAGCTTTTAGATCAAGTTCCATTTTTTCAAAACATGACTGCAAGTTCTCAGATTGTGTCAGCAGTCTGTCTGCATAGAGTGGCTGAGATGTTTCCCCAGTTCATGCAGTATGTGAGCCCATTTCTTAAAGGAAGAGGACAGGATGAAAAGTTAGAATGATAAAATGTGCATGATAAGTCAAAATTATGAAATACAAGTGAAAATTGTGACTTGGTATCTCATAATTTTGGCTTAGTAAAAAAAGGGACTCAGTATCTCATAATTTAGACTTCCTATGTCATAATTTTGACCTTTGATTTAGTAAGTAAAAATTATGACCTAATTTACTGTCTCAGAATTCTGTAAGTGTAAAGTTTAACCTTTAATTTTGACTTATCATGAACATATTTATTTTTGTTTTTCCTAGCATTTGATCTACTTTTTTCTTTTCCTGGCAATAATAGGCTTCCATAAGGCAGAGACTGCCAGACTGCTGCAGCTGCTGTTGTTAATTGCTGCAGTCAAACTATTGATACATTTTCACATGAAGAAATGTGCATGTACTTCATAGTATTGTTCATTTGATGGCTGTTTCACAAGAAGTTGATGTTGTAAAATGGATCGGACTGAAGAAACTGTTCGAACTACTGATACTGGTGTGGAGTTGTACAAAAAGACACTCCATCGACATCTGATAAGACTGAAGGAAAGAAAGAAATAAAGAAATCACAAGTTCCAATAAAGAAATAATTCAATCAATAAGGGATATTGATAGGAAGGTCAAGCGGTGCAAGACATCTCTAGCTGCCAATACTGGTCGTGTACAAAATATATCTATTCATTATGATTCCAAGGACAAAGCTATTCAAATATTCTTATGACTAGACTTAGAGATCGAGCTTCATAGTTTTGTCCATTACCACCAAATTTGAAAGATCACGACAGCCTAGAAAGACTGGATTTATTATCAGATTGGATGGTTATTCAGAATCATATGATGAATGATGTAACAGATGATATGATATCTTTTAACCATGAATACAGTATAACAAGGTACAAGGTAATTTATAATTTTACAACACAAGGTTGTACAAGGAAATGAGTTTGTAGTCCCTTCATGCTACACACAGAACATAACAGATAATACATTTATATTAGAATAGGGTAACATAAAATAAAACAATATATATATAGTTATTTATATACATACACTTATTACACCCAGAAAATAATTCTGCAGTGCATTTTTTGAATTTGCATTTGGTGGAATGTAAACAGCAGATAGAGATAGTGATGATTATATGTATAAATGAGGATACTGATACAGAAGATATGACAGATATGGTTGAGCTATACGAGCCCCCTTGTGATTAATTAAAGATTTTAATTTAAATCAAGAAGACCGATGGTCTCTTTATGATGATGATTGTCAGGAAATGGTAGAGGTGCCTGATGAGATATAAATTGTTGATCATCAAAAGGTTACGGTAGAGATTTTCATGTGAGGGAAATACCACACTAATGCAATAGAAGTTTAAAATAGCATATTGAGAATTTTGGTGATGTGATAATCCATTATGCCCATAGATAGTTGAAACTTGGGGACTGAAAGTAATAGCCCTGTTGTTAACAGGTTTTTGAGATTCCCTGAAGTGCCTGGGACCTTGGATTCTGGATTCTGTCCTTGACGAAGGTGATGGTGAGCCACCGATGAACCTTATCATCCCTCATTCCTGAGGAGTATCTATTCTTTCACTCCTTCATTTTGATGACAGCAGTGTTGTAGGACTGTGTCACAAGCCCCACATTCCCTTTGCTTTTATTATTATCGGGTGCACCCAGAACTAAGAACGGATCTGCTACTCACCAAACTTATAACTGAGGAAACTTGAACATATCAACGCAGGAACTGAACTTTGTCATGCATAAGGAACATTTCCTTTAAAAGGCAATTAAGGACATTGAAAAGATGTTTATTAAGAAGTTGAAGTAGTAAGTTTTTAAATTGTTATAATTATATTCTAAATACTTGAATATTGTGTATGAATATGGTTTATGTTTAAGCCTACTGTGAAACTAATTTAGTGTTTATTGAGAGGTAGTAATGCAGACTTAAGTTGTAGTCTAATATTTTACAGTTTACCATATTGAACCATCTTTCACTCATCCTCAACCCCTCCCTACAAGCCTAGAAACTGGTCCAATATTCATTTCCCTGCCCTGCGACCACTAAGCAGACTACAGAGATTACATAAACAATAAATGTGTATAATCCTGGCAAGCACCTGGCAGGCACAAGAGCATTTCCAGGTAGTGTGTGTTTAGCAGTTATAAGTTTGAATATTTGCTTTCTCTTGAGTACATCTACACTTAAGTCTGTGAACGCTAATGTTAGAGTGGCCTGATAAATAAACCCCATTTGCCCCACTTGCATTTCATATTATCCTAAACACAACAATGGAAATTTATGCAAATAAATGGCTGATGTTTTGGCTACAGAGCCCCAAAATACCTATTGGTTATATTGCATTGAATAATTATTTGGCTTGTAAGATATATTCAATTCAGTTTTATTTATATAGCACCAATTCACAACAGAAGTTATCTCATTGCACTTTTCCTATAGAGTAAGTCTAGACCGTAATCTTTATAATATTATGTACAGAGACCCAACAAATCCCACCTTGAGCAAGCACTTGGCGACAGTGGCAAGGAAAAACTTCCTTTTAACAGGCAGAAACCTTGGACAGAACCAGACTCAGTGGTGGGCAGCCATCCACCGCTGCCATAGGGGGTGGGGGAGGGGAAGCACAATGCAATTTCCACATAGAATTTTAAAATAGCAATAATGTAATGGTAGTGGTGATATTAATATTAATAAAGTAATAATAATAGGAATGATAGTCATAGGAATAATAATGACAATAATAGTAACAAAGCCAACAACAACAACTATAGTAGCAGTTGTCGGGCAGGAACATGGGGGCAGCAGGTGGCCCACAACCACAGATCCAGACTCTGCAGGCAAAAATACCTGGAGGCAAAAATACCTGCTGAAAGACAGAAGGAGAGAGGAGAGAAACGAGAAAGCACAAAACTACATATATTGGTTTGGAAGAGTCTGCAATCTTGTCTGGATTTGTAACATTCTTTAGATACAACTGAGGTTTCTATGGTGGACATACAGTACTCGGTAAAAACATTCTGAACTAAACTGCCACTAGCATCGAGTGTCGTCACAGAGAGAAGACGGTAATCCTTCCACAAAATGTATATCACTTTTAACAAGTCATTATATAAAGGCTACAAACACGAGTAAATATTGTATCTTTTCAGAAATCAGTCTCTCAGCATTCTCATTCATGGTATTCACAAAAAATGTTTTACCACTATTCGATAGACCAGCCATAACCAAGCTAAATGGGTACTGGAGCCTGGTATCAAAAAGTTCAATATCCATAAGGCAGTGTTTTGAAATCAGGAAAAAGTCTGCATTTGTTGTACATCACCTGCAGATGGTTTTGCAATGTGGTGTTTTTCAGCTGAAGCTTCTTTTTATCATGCTTAATGGTATCTACTTCTGATGTTATTGTATCACTCATAGGTTGATTATTCACAAAGCCGTTTACCAGTTTTACCAAGGTATCCTTTATATCAACTGCAGCATTTTTTGCATTCAGAGTTACACCCTTGCATTTAATAGCGGTCTTGTTCTCACATGTGTGGTATGCATAGCATTTAGGACCTGCAGATACATATTCTGTAAAAAAGTCCACTTGTTGTGTCCCACAAAGTTCTCCATCATTTATCTCATCTGTCAAATCACTTAGATACGGACCAAGAGGAGGAACCCAATCACCATCACGCAGCAAAAATATAACAGTCTGTGTCACAGTACAACACTCGGTCACCTGACTTCTCCAGAAGCAAACATTGACATCTTAAGCCCCACAAGCCTGTGCATTTTTGTGATGTCATTGTACCATGGCAACATCATCAGAGATGAAGCAAAACTGTCTTACATAATAATCATCACTAAACATCAATTTTGTGAATTTTTCAGGGTCTGATACCAATTTACTCGACGGTAGATCAGTCTTTAAATTGAATCTACCCCACAAGCTGTTTAGGATTAGCTTGTTGCAGCTTCTGGCTGCTTTGTTGACACTTGTGTTTTCGGGATCCAGCCTTACACCTTCTCTAGAGTAGTAATTCTCAATGTATTCACACTGAGCTTTCTCACCAGTCACATGGCTTGGGTAGCCTGAAGCCTCCTGCTTACACTTTTGGCATTTCCCGTGAGAAATGCCAAACCTCATCTATCTGTGCTGTCTGATATCCTTTTTCAAGGATTGAAAGGATTTTGTAGCTCAAATGAAACCCAAACACCTGATAGTGACCTTTCTTCACTGCTGTGTTGACAATCACTAGTCTGATTTAAGCTCTCTGCACAAGTCCTGCAAAGTTGAAACATGAGTTTAACATTACATCTGTATGGTAGAACAGGGTGATACAGTCCTCTAGGAGGTAGTACAGTACATTTGACAAACCCAAAGTAGTTGTCAATTGAATCAAAATCTTTGAATATGATTTGGGGATGACATACAGGGTATGGTTTGCAAGACTGTACTGTGGGATAGAGAGATGTAAAATAGTATCATATTTTTTCATTACCCTGTTTTATGATACAGCTTGACTGCATTTGTAAGTCCCCCAAACAGGGCATTTCGAGGGTTAAGACGCGTTGGTGCTGTTACGGACAGAAGGGCAGGAGACACTGAGATGGAGACAGATGTTGTTTATTGAACACAGCAATGAGTATTAGAAGGCAAGGAGGAGAAGTGGTGGAGCCGACTGGAGAACCGAGTGGTATACCGCTACTGTCCTTGTGGATTGGGGCTGGAGATTGAGAACCGGAGCAATGTATTCGGGAGACAGGAAGGCACATGATGGGTCAAGGATCGCTGGAGTAGAAGTACAGGCTGGCGTAGGAACGGGAAGGAGACCAATAGGCATTGATATCGATGTGGAAGAGTCCTTTTCATTAACGAGACTGGACAACTGGCTGAGGTGAGTAGGGTGCTCTTATACTGGTGGTGATGAGGTGCTGATGGGGAGCAGGTGTGTGATTAGAACTCTGGTGAGGGAAGTGCGTTGTGACTGGGTGATTGTGGAGCCTGGCGTGTCCGTGACAGGTGCCTTGTAGCTTTCCATAAATTGCTGCACATCCGTGTTTGTTTTTTCTGTCTTTCCCAGTCACACTCCCACATGATCTCTACATGAAGACCGTAGTCTCTTTTTAGGGATGAGATTTTTTCATTGAACAGTCTGTCTAACACACCGTATGTGATCTTATTAACAGGGTTCTCGTGGCCATGGTTATGACACCTCTCACAACCATGGAAAACATACCCTGCAAATTCATGTAGGCAGTGTGCGTACTTGGGTCATAGCCATCTGTGAAAAAGGACCCTATGACTGCTCACCATGGTTGAGCGCATGAAAAATTGTGTGCTAGAAACTCAAGCCACTGTATAGAATTTGTGAGGGAAATATCCTTTTTCTACATCATCAAACCCTAGAGCTGCAGGGGTTAAATACATAGGGAGAAAGCTAAAGGAATCAGTCCACCTGCTTGTGTGATTGATCATACATTATAAGGACCCTACTGCCTCTCATGGTTAGGTTAGGTACAATACCCTGCTTTGTAAAGTAGTTCAACGTGATGTAACTGTCAAATCCTGAGGCATTGTGTTCAATGAATGAATGGTTGTTGTATTTCATGCATCTGAATTGTTTGACAAAGAGTTTCACACAATCTACACCTGTGGCACACCACCTTTCACCTTTGAATGTGATAGCACAGACAAAGTTGGGTTCATGGTACCATCATGGTATAGGCTATATGTAGCTTTTGTGTTCAGTGTCACTAACCAGAACTTCTCCACAGTGCTGACACTTCCCCTCTGAGGTATGAGGTATAGCCTATAACATTTTTCACAGAATTTTACATGGTGTATGTTGGAGAGCATTGTTTGTGCATCTCATAACAGTGCTGAGATCGACATATATGCTTGTAGTCTGTACATTTTACAGATTTGCCTGGACGGCTGTTGCAGTCTGACAGACATATATTGCAGTAGTATGCACACCTATGCAATAGAACCGTACTGTATGGCAAGTACTTACACATATAAAGTGATGCAAAAAAATCTTGTCTTATTTGTAATACTACAATAATGGTCGTCATGTAGATACAACCAGATCGTTGTGTGATGAGAGGTGTCATTGGTCTGAAATAACTCTCAAATTTGGAAACATCAAAAAATCCAACCTTGTGGTCATGATCATATCCTAAATCTTGGTGTAGTTTCTGCGAAAAAGCCAATTTGTCCTTTTCTGAAGATGCAGGGATAGGGAAATGAGTGAGGCACAATGAGAAATACAGATTGTCTGTATTGTCTGGCACGTAGAGTTCTGCTTTAGTTATCTTTTTCCCTTTCCGCGGGCACGTAGTGTTCGTGGATGACGTACGTAGTGTCAAACTTGCTAGCCGGTGAACTTAGTTCCTCCAACAAATAACTTTCACTCTGCCATCTAACCAATAAGACAAACCAATAAAATAAATGTAAACAAAATGTCTGAGAGGCAGATAGATGAGTGAAACTATTCTCTTTTCTCTTTTTTTAAATAAACAGAAAACAATACTGAAAATAAAATAAATGTATGTAACATTTTCTCTACTTGGTTACATTAACAAAAATTCAACCTGGGTCACTAATAATAGGTATCCAGATGCACAAATATAATTTTATTTTCTCTGTAGGCTACGTTATTAAGGTCTAATGACCTTTTAGTTTGATTCCTGGAGGGAGGACGAAGAACGATTAGGTTATATGATGTTGATGGTTGTATGTGGCTTCAGTCTATTACTGCTGCAAAAATGGAAATACTGTATTGTGCTGTCAAATCTTACAGTAGGCTACTGTTAATGTTTGTTCTTGCTTTTGGCTCCAAAGCGCTAAGAAATTTACAGTAATTAGGAAGAACAGTACTTTACTGTTAGAATTTGGCTTAATTTTTTTTACAGCAATTTACAACAATAAATATATCAAATTATAAAGCATTTTATAATGACTTATAAGGTCAAGTATCATAATACTTCATAATTGCTGGTCACTCACTGACATTTTTTGGCAAGGATCATAGTGTATTGTAATTTTCATAGTTGTAATACATTATAGCCTTGTATAATGCATTATAATCACTGTTATAATGCATTATAATGTGATTATAGTGCATTATAAAATGATTATAATGTATTACAACTATGTTTTTTTGGGAAAACATTACATTCGTGAAATGTAAATGTCCCTCATTCAGTTGTTCATCATCAAAAAGTTATGTCAAATTGGAATACTCAATTTCTGTTATGATCAGTGGTGGACGAAGTATTCAGATCGTTTATTTAAGTAAAAGTACTAACACCGCACTGTAAAAATCGTACCTAAGTGAAAGTATGTAAGTATAGCCAGGGAAATGTACTTAAAGTATTAATAGTAAAAGTACTCAATGCAGAAAAATGTCCCCTGTGACTGTTATACTGTTATATATTACATCCTATATATTACATCCTTAGATTATTATTACTCATGCATTAATGTAAAAGCAGAATTTTACTATTGTAGTTGGTTGAGGTGGAGCTCATTTTGACAAATTTTTTATCGGACTGCAACTAATGATCATTTTAATTATGGATTCATCTGCTGATTATTTTCTCCATTAATCTATTGATTGTTTGGTTTGTACAAATTCTGAAAATAGTGAGAAATGCCGTCACAATGACCCAGAACCCAAAGTGAATGCTTATTTTGTCCAACCAACAGTCTAAACCTCAAAATTATTAACAATACATTAAAATATTTAAATTAATTAAAAGAAAAAGCAGAAAATCTTCACATTTGTGAAGCTGGAACCATGAAATGTTTTTACATGAAAAATCTGCGATGAAAATACTTGCCAATTGATTTTCTGTCAATCAACTAATTGATTAATCGTCTAATCGGTTCAGCTGTACTTGTATAAACTGTTGGGTAGTTTAATTTATAACAAAACATATTTTATAAACTCTAAAAATGTTTGTGTGTAAAATCTTCATTTGTAAAGTAGTAGTGAAGTAAAAAGTACTGTAATATTTATAAAGTACTGTAATATTTCCCTCCGAGATGTAGTGGAGTAGAAGTAGAAAGTAGCATTAAAAGAAAATACTCAAGGACAGTACAGTACCACCCCAGAAAGAACAATATTTTATTTAGGCCTATGTAATTGTTAAGCTGGAACTTGAAATACTGAACCCAGACGCAGAACACGGAGACAGAAAGCTAGTGACACAATACTTAAGCAAGTCTTAAGGTGTGCCAGAGTCTCTTGAGTTGGGGAGAGCCAGGGGTTGAGCTGTTAGCCAGGGAAGGTGGTGGAGTGAGCGGAGAAGCCAGGCAGAGCAAATCCAGAGATCCAGGGAGTGAGTCCAGGTCCAGGGCTTGCAGGAGTGGGAATGAAGCAGAAGTAAGGTCCAGGCAGGAAGTAACTGGAGGCACAAGAAACAAGGGTTAGCATAAAGCTCAGATAAGGCAACAGAGAACAAAAGGCTAGAACGAGACTAACTGGGTAGCTGAGTCTACGATCTGGCAGCGTGGTGGAGTTGAAGCCCAGAATTTGAAGCAGAGTAGATTGGAGATGATTGGCCACCTTCCAGCCAACACCCACACACCCGATACCACTCAAGCACAGACATACAGCACACAGTTTTTACACTTTGTCCTGGACTGAGGCGGTTTGTGGTGGTTTATATGTGTAAGTTAGACTCTGTAGGGGCTGGACCTCAACATCGCGTAGCTCTCTCAAACTACTACACAATTCTGTCTGATGAGGCTCCTGTCCACCCAGCAGATGCCTCTATGGTCCATCCTACCATCTGACCTGGACTCTTCTTTGGCTACAGCCGGTGCTCTCTCCACCTGTCGCTGGCATTGATCAGATGGCTGATCCAGCCAAACAGTCGACGGGGTAGCTCCCCTTCCTCCTGTCACAGGATGCTGAGGGAGGCCGTGATCAGTCGGCCTGGATGTCTCCCTCGCCTGGAGCCAGCAGAGGCCCATTCTCCCAAGACGGACCCCATCCCCTCACCTCAACACTCCGCTGTCCAGTCTACCCTTCCACAGTTGGTGAGGTCGCTGCATTCTGTGGTCACTGAACATGCGCTGTTTTGTCCTACCAGCACTCAGTCGCCATCCCTTCATCTGCTCTTCTCCCCTACTACACTGATAGTTGACAATTCCATAATCAGGAGTTTCTTCAACGCAGCCTCAAACGGTCTCCCTGGTGCCATCTTTTGAGATTGATTTTCTCTCTTTTAAGAGAGATGGAATTCACCCAAACAAACTAGGCTCACAAATGCTAGCCAGAAACATACAGCATGCAGTGCAGTCCGTGACTGACTGTTTACACTCCACACACACACCCTGGAATCTCCCTCTCCTTCTCTGGTTTCATCTCGGGCCACTGTTTCCAGCGCTAGCCCCCTTACTGTCCTCCCTTGGTATTAACACCTTCACCAGTTCATCTCCCTAACAGTTGTCACAGATAGGGCTTCCCGTCCACATTGCACTTTTAAAAGGGTTAACAACAATCTTATTTACATAAAATGCACCGCTGTCCCATCACCAGTCGCTATGTGTAAGCTGGACCTCTTAAATGTAGGGTCACTGTGCAATAAACTGGATGAACTTCAGCTACTTGTGAGGAAAAACAGAGACTTTCATCTTCCGTTTTGTGCTTCACGGAGACGTGGCTGTGTGGATCGATACCAGGACCAGGACTGCACTGCAGCTGGCAGGCTTCCAAGTCTTCAGAGCAGATCGCGAAACTGCACTTTCTGGCAAAACGAAAGGTGGAGGAACCTGTTTTTACATCAACAGTGGTTGGTGTAACGATGTGACAGCATTGTTCTCCTGATCTGGAATATTTATTCATAAACTGTAAACCCTTCTACTCCCCCTGTGAGTTCATTTCATTCATTATGGTCTGTGTTTACATTCCCCCGCAGGCCAATGTGCAGGACGCACAGCGCATGCCCCATACACCAGCCTCAGCCCACCAGCACAATCTCCCCCACCCCAGCAGGGGCCTGGGCCTCTCCACAACTGCCCACCCCAGAGGCTCCCCCTCCCCTAGTGTTAACAGACTGTTTAGGAGGCAGAACCACCGCAAAGCAGCTGGACCAGACTCTGTCTCTTCATCAGCTTTCTCCAGTTTTCACACCTCACTGGAGACATGCCATGTGCCAGCCTGCTTCAAATCCTCCGCCATCATCCCCATCCCCAAAAAACCAAGGACCACTGGACTGAATGACTACAGACCCGTAGCCCTGACCTCTGTGGTAATGAAGTCTTTTGAGCGCGTTTTGTTGTCCCGCCTCAAAGCCATCACAGACCCACTCCTGGACCCCCTGAAGTTTGCCTACGGAGCCAACAGGTCTGTAGACCATGCTGTAAACATGACCCTTCACTTCATCCTCCAGCACCTGGACTCCTCAGGATCCTGTTTGTGGATTTCAGCTCTGCCTTCAACACCATCATCCCAGCTCTGCTACAGAACAAGCTCTCCCAGCTGAGTGTGCCTGACTTCACCTGCAGGTGGATCACAGACTTCGTGTCCAACAGGGGGCAGCATGTGAGGCTGGGGAAACATATCTCTGACTCCCGGACCATCAGCACCGGTTCCCCCCAAGGCTGCGTTCTTTCCCCTCCACTCTTCTTCCTGTACACCAATAGCTGCACCTCTAGTCACCAGTCCGTCAAGTTCCTGAAGTTTTCAGAAAGAGCCCAGCCCCACCCTGTGTGACTCCCCAGTTGACACTGTGGAGTCCTTCCACTTCCTGGGCACCATCATCACCCAGGACCTCAAGTGGGAGCTGAACATCAGCCATCACCAAGAAAGCCCAGCAGAGGATGTACTTCCTGCGGCAGCTGAAGAAATTCAACCTGACAAAGACAATGATGGTGCACTTCTACACCACCATTATTGAGTCCATCCTCAACTCCTCCATCACTATCTGGTACGCTGTTGCCAAGGGCAGACTGCAGCGTATCATTCGCTGAGAAGGTGAGTGGCTACAATCTACCTTCTCTCCACGACCTGTATGCCTCCAGGACCCTGAGGCAAACAGGAAAGATACAAACTGTTTCATACACTCCCCTGCAGGACTCTGCGGTCCATCTGGACCAAAACGTCACGCCACAGACACAGTTTCTTTCCGTCTGCAGCCGGCCTCATCAACAAGTTCCGGGACCACCACTGACAATGACTCATTATAACCCCCCCCCAAATTTTTCACTTCAATTCCATTTTATTTATATAGCGCAAATTCTCAACAGAAGTTATCTCATTGCACTTTTCCTATAGAGCAGGTCTAGACTTTACTCTTTATAATATTATTTACAGAGACCCAACAAATTCCATCATGAGCAAGGACTTGTCAACAGTGGCAAGGAAAAACTTCCTTTAAGAGGCAGAAACCTTGGGCAGAACCAGACTCAGGGTGGCCGGCCATCCAGTTTTGCACATTCATTTGTAAATACATTACACATTTCACATACTGTAATTTAAATAACATGTTGTCATATTGTACATATTCTTTATTATTATTTTCTTTAATATCTTTTTGTCAGTTTTATAGTTACGATTCTTGACCTGCAGTAGTTGCTTTATGTTTCTTTATAATTCTTTAGATTTCTACTGTGTTTATTGTCAGGCATCAAAATACCAAAGAAAATTCCTCGTATGTGTAAACCTACTTGGCTCTAAAGCTGATTCTGATTCTGATGTGAGGTCACTCTCAAAAAAGACTTTTATTCTAAATGAGTTTCAATTCAATTCAATTCAATTTTATTTATATAGCCCCAATTCATAACAGAAGTTATCTCATTGCGCTTTTCCTATAGAGCAGGTCTAGACCGTACTCTTTATAATGTTAATTACAGAGACCCAACAAATCCCACCATGAGCAAGCATTTGGCGACAGTGGCAAGAAAAAACTTCCTTTTAACAGGCAGAAACCTTGGACAGAACCAGACTCAATGGTGGGCGGACATCCGCCGCTGCTGAGTTTATCTCCTCCCCTCCTAGATTTCCTGCTCCTCACTGAAACTTGGTTGGAGTCTGGTGAATATACAGTAGCCAGCTTTTAGAATTATGTCCCCCAGATTATGATTTTTAGCTCACCCAGGCTTAGTGGTCGTGGAGGAGGTATCGCAGTAATTTTTTAAAAATGCCACAGGTGCACTTCCATTGGTACTAATGTTTTCACCAGTTTTGAGGTTTTTATCTTTAAAAATCTTTCACAGGTACAACTGTGTATCAAACTGTGTGTCAAAGCTTCAAGAGCGAAATATTTTGCCACCATCATCTCCAGAAACTCCCACAGTCCCAAAGCTCTGTTCCACACAGTAAATTCAGTTCTCAACCCTGTTACTGCTACCTGTGCTGTGCCGACTACAGCCATTTGAAAAACAATGATCGCATACAATACTTCTCCACCCACCTATGATCCCTCTCTGTTGTCTGCCTGCTCTGCCATCCTTAATGACTTTCAGCCTGTGTCTCTGCCCATATTTATGACAAAATCTCTCACACAAAGTCCACCACCTGCCCCCTGGACATTGTTCATACATACTTTTTAAAGGAAGTATTGGACACTGTAGGTCCCACAATTTCCCTTACTATAAATAGCAGTCTTGCAAATGGAACTATCCCATCTTGTTTTAAACATCCAGTAGTCCAACCTCTTATTAAAAAGCCTAACCTCGTCAAATATGAATTTAACAATTTCCATCCCATCTCCAAGCTCCCATTCCTGTCCAAAGTACTGGAGAAAATGGTCTACACACAGCGACTGTCTCATTTAGACAATAATAACATCATGGAGAAATTCCAATAAGGCTTAAAGGCTCATCACAGCACAGAATCTGCCCTTCTTAAAGTCTCAAATGACCTACTTTTGTCTTTAAATGCATCATTTACACTCTTTTAGATCTCAGTGCGGCTTTTGATACGGTTGATCATTATATATTATTAAACCATCTTAAGGACCAGGTTAGCATCCAGGGCACTGCCCTTAAGTGGTTTGCCTCCTACTTAACCAACAGGACTTTTGGCAGCCTCTCCTCCTCTACTGCCCCTATCACTTGTGGAGTACCTCAATGTTCCATTTTAAGTTCTATTTTATTTGCTCTGTTCATGCTCCCTTTACGCTCCATCTTCCGCAAGCACAATGTCTCTTTTCACTCCTATGCGGATGACACGCAAATATACCTTCCATTGAATCCGGGGGATTCCAACTCCATCACATCCGATCTTAACTGTCTCCAGGATGTGAAATGCTGAATGGCAAAAATGCCTTCAGTTAAATGATAACAAGACAGAACTGAGAACTGTTTTTGGTCCCCCAACACCACAAGGAGTATAGCTAGCCACCTAGGGCCACTGACATCAAATCTTCATGCCCATGCCAGTAATCTTGGTGTTATCTTTGACTCTATACTGAAATTTGACAAACAGATCAACTCTGTGGTGAAAGGTTGCTACTTTCAGCTAAGCAACATTGCCAAACTTAAGTCCATCCTCTCTGTCAACAATATGAAGACTGTTACCACTGCATTAATCTCCTCAAGGTTGCTGCAACTCACTGTACCTGTGTTTTGGCCAGTCCTCTTTGTCTTGCCTGCAGTTGTGCAGAACGCTGCAGTAAGACTTCTAACTGGTACCCGAAAAAGAGACAGCATTACACTGGTACTAGCATCGCTGCACTGTCTACCTGTCAAATAAAGGATTGATTTTAAGGTTCTTTTATTTGTTTTTAAAGTCATACATGGGCTGGCACCCCTGTACATTTCAGAACTTCTCTGCCCCTTCTCCAACTCTAGGCCTCTTAGATCTTCACAACAAATGTTTTAAACTGTTCCACAATCAAGGCTGGCGGGTAAGGGAGCTTGTGCCTTTGCAGTGGCAGTTCCAAAGCTTTGGAATAGCCTTCTGCAAGTATGTTTATAATGCATTATAATGCATCATAGACATGGGCTTCATAGAAAGTGTTACTGAGAATTTTTGTTGCAGAGGGACCTGCACACAGACCTCTCCAAAATCACAAAACACCTTTCATGTTTGTTGAGTTGAGACTTTCACATTGCTCTACAAGTTTCTTCTTCTACAGATTGAAATGTCCATCAAACAAAAACTTTTGATGTGATTAATGCAGAGCCTGTAGTAGGCTAGATTTTTGAGTCTTACCAATAATGTTGTTCATGTTAATGCCATAGATGGATTACTGAAAGGGTTAACTGGGCACAGGCTCAGGGGCCCCTGGGTCAGAGCTTTTGTTTGAAGTGACTGTTAACATTTCTTGTTGTAAGGCCACAGAGCTCATTTAAACAAGAGATGTCCTGATCACATTTTTGCTCAGGAGCCAAATTCAATCCTGTTTTGGTTTTTGGCAATGCTTTATTTTATGGGGTCCATAATCTCCAAATAATTTCCTTATCATTTCCAAGACATTTTACATTTAAACGAATCAAATGAAATATGTAAATTGGCAATAATTAGAGAAACTACTGACAGTGTTCAGTTACTTTATTTCCAGTTAATTAATTCAAATTAAGTGCTAGTTTAACCTAGAGAGCATTATACTTCTTATGTAAATTTTGAAAAAACTGGATTCAATTAAATTTTATTTATATAGCGCCAATTCATAACAGAAGTTATCTCATTGCACTTTTCCTATAGAGCAGGTCTAGACTGTACTCTTTATAATATTATTTACAGAGACCCAACAGTTCCTACAATGAGCAAGTACTTAGCAACAGTAACAAGGAAAAAGTCTTAACGTACTTATTCGGGCAGCCTGATAATAAGGAATTGAAATATTTCAACCTAGAAGTAACAAATACATGGACTAGGTTTCTCTGCATCATTTTGAGACAGGATGTGCCAATTTTTTGCAATGTTAAAGCTAAAGTTACTAAGTAAGTAAGTTTATTTCGAGTGTAAAAGCACTCAGTACACTTTACAAAAAAAACAATTAGAAAGACAGAATATAATAACAATATAAAATATATAAAACAAAAATACAAAGATTACACTGATCTGTTTACTGATTTTGTTGTTTGTGGGTGATGAAGACCTTTAAACATTGCTGCCAAAGGCCAAAAAGTAACTAATGCAGTTTTTAGTAATTTAAATGTCACTACACTAGTTACTGTACTTGTACTTCAGTTAAGGCATAGAAAAGTAACAGTATATGAGTGTTTTTTTCCACCCTTCTGTGCACAAGAACTAGTCTTGTATTTTTTGTCTCTCTTTCTCTCTCTGTCCTTATCAAGAGAGGAGAGATTATGTTTGCAGCCAGGTAAGATGTGGTTTACTTCTTGACTTTCACAGGGAGCACAGTGCCTTACATTCTGTCCTTCGCTCTCCTCATTTGTGTATCTGTTGCACTCTCTATACACCCCCCTGACCCATGTCACATCCATGCTGTCTACATTACCAACACACCCTCATCTGTACAGTATATCTCCACCATCTCTACCTGCTCCATCCTGTCTTTACATGTCTGTACTCCCTGCTGAATGACTGACAGTCTCCCTCTGCCACCACAGATAGTCCTCGAGAGCGACATCAACCATGATGGTTTGCTGGATTTCCAGGAGTTCTCCCAGTACCTCTGGGTGCATGAGAAGAGGCTGTGGCTCATGTTCCACAGTCTTGACCACAACAACGATGGTGTGGGCACGCTAAACACCCACAAACACACACATACATTCTCTGTCACTTCTGCTACTTGTTTTCCAGTGATGCACATAATCTAAATCATAATCATAATCTGTCTCTATGTTAATTGAACAAACAGACTGCTGTTTACAAAGGTGTTCTGTTTTGTAGGTCAAATTGATGTGGGGGAGATCCAGCACTCACTGCACAAGCTTGGTGTGAAGGTCACCGTGGAGCAGGCCTCCAGAATACTGCAGAGGTACAGTGTGTGCGTGCGTGCGTGCGTGCGTGCGTGCGTGCGTGCGTGCGTGCGTGCATGCGTGCGTGCGTGCGGGCATGTGTGTGTGTTTGTGTGTCAGTGTGTGTGAGAGAGAGAGAGAAAGAGAAAGCTCAAAAAACAATTAACTTTTCCTGATTTTATGATAATTGCTTATAAATATGGTTTTGAACGATGACATGTTTCAGAAGTCCATTGCAGAAAATATTACTGCTGTTTGGGGTCTCAGAGACTCCGGCTATAAAACGTGATTAAATATATATGGATTTTCATCTGCCCTATATTTGCGATTGGTGCTGACAAGACTTTTTACACAGCACTAACCCCTACCTCCCAGATCCCAAATTACTCTATTTTATTGTTTTTAGAGTTTTATAGCAGTTTGTAGAGACAATGTCTCTAACAGGGAGTTTGACCTCTCTGGAGTCTGACCCCAAACGTAATAATACGTAAGTAATGTCACTCCGTAGGAGTGTAACAAACTGTACATTTCTTTGTCGTTTTGGCAAAGGAAAGGAAACTATCTTTCTTCATGCATAGCTCATATAACATATAAAATATGAAATATTTCCTTATTTTGTGTCATAAGAATGCTTTATGGTAATTTCTTAAGGCCGTACATACCCATTGCTCACCTGCACAGGAGTTTTCACTTGTTTGCCTGATTAGACCTCGTCTGTCGACTGTGTGGGCATGTACAGACTGTGCTTGATTGACATCGTCTGACCCTCTGATTATGTAAGGGTCTTTAATAGGAGAAGCATCAAAAAACTACATTTGTAAGCCCGTTCCTTTCTTATGATGTTGGACACAGAACGGAAGTCAGACAAATAAATAGACCTTGAACATTAGGGTAACAAGGATGGACCTAAGTCTGCATTGCAGGCTCAGTACCCCCATGCTGGTTTAAACTGATGATGATTTTTATTCCACAACAAAAGACTAGGGCCTCTGGTTTGACAAAGGTAATGTGGACACCCTATGGAGCTGTTGGAGGGATGAGTGTTCAAAGTTCCATGTCATGGAAAAAGTGAAATTCTGTCACTAAAATCCTTAAGAACCATGAATGAATATCAAAGGTTCAAGGTTTTATTGTCATTATAAAATACAGGACTGCATTGTGAAATAATAAATAATATTCTAAAGAGTACGGTCTAGACCTGCTCTATCAGAATAGTGCAATGAGATAACTTAACATAACATAAACTGTTATGAATTGGCGCTATATAAATAAAATGTAACTAAATAATAAATAAATAAAATTGAATTGAATTGAAATGTAGTTGTTGCCCCCCTCGATTCTTCAAACACAATAATATTTATAAATAGGACAAATATATAACAGAAAATAGAAAATAGATAATAAACTAGAACAAGATAGAATAAGACACTTCAATAGTAGTAGCACTGACAGAAGACACAATACACTATTTTACAAAGGAAAATATATAGTTATACACATGTATACTGTATGTATATATATAAGATGTATTGCAAAAAATTGAGGGAGGTAGTAAAATAAAGTTTTCTAGCCTTGTAGTACCTGGTATTCAGATTACACTGTCGGGTTAACAGCTTTCTGTTTATTTGTGTGAAAGATTAAGTATTTCCGTTGTTTAAAGAGGGATGCTAGAAACCCTAGCATAACCCAAAGTTATCTGCTGGTGGCCTCTTATAGTATGTGTTCTAATTTTCTGGTGTAACTCTCTCTCCCAGTATGGACAAGGATGGCACTATGACCATTGACTGGTTTGAATGGCGTGATCACTTCTTGTTCAACCCTTTCCACAACATGGAGGAGATCGTCCACTACTGGAAACACTCCCATGTGAGTCACCAGGTTCCAGTGATAGTAATGTTCCAGTTAATAATGATGACAGTGATAACATCCTGACAGTATTTACATTCTTTATGCTTCTGAGAACAGGAGAAGGACACATGTAGCATAACAAAACAAAACAGGATAGGCCTGTGACAGATGAGACAGAACACACAAGAGTGGTTAAACAATACATAGTAATAACTAGTCAGTGTGTTCATCCATAACTTTATTGTATTGGAGCTATCTAGCAGAGTTTCAGGAGCAGGACCACACCTAATCATGCCACTTCCGACAGTTCCATAAATATCTACCTAACCCATCTTTTGAACCGAGACCGAACCAGGAGCAGGACACTTCTCCACCGCATCCATACCTGAGACCTATGAAGCCAGGACAGTGAAATAAAGTAAAATTTGGCATTGAAAAAAAAATGGAACTGAAAAAGGAAACATTGGCATTGAAACATTTGTACTGGGAAAAGTTGTATTGGGAAAATACTGTATAAAATGTGAGAAATGATTGCTGAAATACGAGTTTCAGCCACTCCAAGTACCGGTACCGTAACTGCATGTATAGATGTGCATCAACGGCATCCTTGAACTTGCACCAGGATGTCGGTGCCCAGCTTTCCTCCACAGCCAGCCAGTCAGCTTCACCCTGTCTACAGCTAATCCTCCCATTCGCCATCCTAACACTCATCTCTTATCCTTCTCCTGTTCCCGCTAAGCTACGTTAACAGATCATAGATGGTAATTACATAGATCTTGTTCTTCTCATCATGCCTTCCCTTCACCAACCATCCACTGACAGACTTCTTGAAGGTCAAGAAGGGCTCCTTTACCCGGAAGGGAGGAAACTCACCCATACCAGAGAGCTTTCTTCCACCGAGTTTGCCTATGCTTTCTTCTCTTCAGGGACGTACTATGTTCCCAATTTCCCACCAGCTGGCAGGAAATGGATGACTACATTATCCTAAATCTGGCCCTCCGTTTTGGAGGAAATGGTTTCTGTCAGTACCACATCCACTTTGCCTCTGAAGCCGCTGCCCGTCTCCAACATTTCAAGGAGAACACTCACTGGGGCACACTCGACAATAAGATCTACTGTCATACCTTCGCTGCCCGTGCAGCCCTACCATGCTCCAAGCCACACCAAGCCCAAACAAGAACTTCGACTTTCTCTCACCCATCGTTAGCGGCCCCACCAGAACCCATACCTCCAAGGCATGCATCATAAACTGTAACTTCAAAAAGGCGGGATGTCGGTTTTGGGGGTTCCTACAATGGAAGATGGTTTGCAGCAGAATGGCCCACAGAGCTTGCAAGTGAAAGCCAGGTCGCTTCCTCTGATGTCTTTGAAATCTACCCCATAGTAGCTGCAGCCATTCTGTGGGGCCACAAATGGTCCCGCAAGTCCATCCTCATTTACTCTGACAACCTCATAATCAACAAAGGTCTCTCTAACACCCCATCCATCATGCCGTTCGTGCGCCACTTAACCTGGAACTCCATTACTCACATTCTTTGCGCAGCTCATGTTCCTGGTCATTCCAATGTCATCGCTGACTCTTTCTCTCGTTTCTATTTCCAGAAGGTCAGAAGCTTGGCCCCCCCATGCAGATACACATCCAACACCGGTTCCTCCATATTCACCACTGATGTTCAACATGTAAATCCTGCCCTTATACCCCTGATTGTCGACTCCCAGAACTCCATCATAAACAGCATACCATCCTCAACCCTCTCGTCTTACTGGTCAATTTGGAAGAGTTTCCCGCCACTTTCGCTACCAGTACAACAGAACCTTCCTGTCGTTCACCTTGTCCTGTTTCGTTACTTATGCCCATACCGTGATGGCTATCAAAAGGCACACCAGCAAAGTTTACCATAGCTGTATCAGCTTCTCATCCAAACTCTTAACCGGCAGCCCCTGCCTGGCCTCTAACCATCCTCAGATAACCTTACTTCTCAGAGGACTCAAGAGCCAGTTAAGATTCTCACCGCCTTGGTCTTACAACCGATTTGCTGTCAGTCTGCCACACCATCTGCTCCGGATACAACATCCCTCATGTTGCTCGAACCTTAGAAACCATGTTCTTGCTTGCTTTCTTTGGTTTCCTCAGTTGATCCAAATTCACTGCCTCTACCCCACTTCGACCCATTCTGTCACACCTCGTTTCACACTTCACATTCACTCAGGCAACACCATGGTATTCTACCTAAAAACTGGCGGATTCCCCAACGAAGCTTCCCCACAACACAGTAGCAAACCAAAGCGTACAGTGAGCCTCTCTCACAATCTTTTTGTTTAATCAATAAATCATTTAAATGTATCTTATTGATGGTGTGGTCCTTGCTGATGCTTGATTAGTATATATGGTGGTGGTGCAGAAGATGAAGCAAACTGTATATTGAAGTATTTTTCTTCAAAGGAACTTGCATCAATTTCACAATAAAGAGGCATAAGAATAACACCCCTGAAAATAATTCCAGTTTAGTCCAATGTTTTTATAGATGTTTGACATAGGGGAACATCTGACGGTGCCAGATGAGTTCTCAGAGCAGGAGCGGCGTTCAGGTCTGGTGTGGAGGCAGCTGGTTGCTGGAGCGATGGCAGGGGCTGTGTCCCGGACAGGAACTGCTCCTCTGGACCGCCTGAAAGTCTTCCTACAGGTGGGTCATTTCAATGCAACTCCCACTGATACACAAAGTTAAAGATCAGTGATGAAGGGACTTTTTAAGCATTGTAATGTAAACTATATATTATACATTCTGTATAATAGTGTCTCAATAAATGTATCGTAACAGAAAATAGCAATAGGAAAACTTAGACTATGTCCACACTAGATTTGCGTCATGTCCTGCCCCATACTCTTCCTCTGATTGGCTAACCCTAACCCTATTGTTAGGTTACTTGTTGAAAGGCTGGTGGGGAAAAAAAAATAATACACACTAGCCAATTGTATGTTATCCACAACACCATTGTTTGGTTTAGCTAATTGAAATTTGAATCACAAATTTCAAGCTTAGTATCTGTTAGGTAACTGATACTCCAGACATAAGACCCAAGGCTGCATATCATTACAATGAGAATATATATTTATTTTGTTTTAAGTGACTAAACTTGACACTGGTCAGTGTCCATATCTCTACAAACTGACTGATGAGGTGAGTTGATGCCACACCACTCAGGCTAGCAGGAAACGCTATTTAGCATGCCCTTCATTCACAGATTCATCATGGTTTTAATTCCTTCCTTCCTTGAGAAACCGTTAGTAAGATGCCAGATATCAACTGTTAGTGAATATAATGTTGTAGAAACATACACCCATGACTATCTTTCAGAGTCTGCTCACGCTGTCCCTCAATGCATGCACTGATATTCACTTATACTGACTTACAAACAAAGCACATGGTGGGTAGTTCAGGTGGGTGGCATTCCCAGCTAAAACACAGAGCAAGGTTAGCTCTGCCTGTGTTGAAAGCTTGAAATGTCAGCAGCTATTTAGGTAACAGAGAAATGAATGGCATTGATCACTCAGAAACTTCCTACTGATTTATTATGGTCAATTTCTAAAAAGAGCAAATTAAACAATAATTGATTCCTGATGAAAGGTTTCCTCACACTGGCATCTGTAATGGTTGCCTTACCACAGAGGAAAAAGATTGTTTACCCGCACACTGAAATTAGAAGCTCACAAAATGTTATCAATGTTTCTACACACAGTCATCATCAGGCAAACCTGACGCATCAATTAAGATTTTGGGAGCTTGCACATTTCAGTGACAACATCTCCTTTTCCTTTGTATTGTTTTTTTTTGTCCTGCACCTGTACCCAACTGGGGTTGGATGTCTATACTAGCCAACAGTAACATTTCAAATTTAGTACAGATTGTAATAAGATGACTGACCTGGCAGTGTTTGTGTGTCCAGGTACACGGTTCTACGTCTCGGGGGATTAATCTGTGGTCCGGACTGAGAGGCATGGTCCAGGAGGGAGGCGTCTTCTCACTCTGGAGGGGAAATGGCATCAACGTCCTCAAGATTGCCCCTGAATCTGCCATTAAGTTTATGGCCTATGAACAGGTCAGTGCACTCCAATCAATCAATGGCAAAAAGAAAATCTATCTGCTAGCCTGCTAAGTGTTTGCTTAAGTCATCTTGGACCGTCAATAGAAATAATTGTAAATTTAGGGAAAAACCTAATGGTTCCTCTGTCACAGATAAAGTGAATGAATCCTGCATCATTTTCATAGATGTCAATATAATCCAATTATGTGTATACCTTTGCACTTCCTCTCTCTCATGCTGCATCATACTAATATCACTCTTATGTGCCTTCCCTACATCTTCTTCCATGCCTTATGCCTTCCCCTCCTCCTGTTCCTTCCCTTACTCTAGATCAAGTGGCTGATCCGAGGCAGTAAAGAAGGGGGCAGTTTGAGGGTACAAGAGAGGTTCATTGCTGGCTCTCTGGCAGGAGCTACCGCCCAGACCATCATCTATCCCATGGAGGTCAGTTGGAAATATGTGCAATTGCAAGGTTCATATTAAGATAGGGCTTAAAGGCAAATTTCTTGCAACTGTTTCTGGAGCTAAACACAGTTTTTATTGTATTCAGTTTTAAATGAATGTAAATCAAGTTCTGGTGCAGACAAGCTCATCTAAAAGAGCACTGTAAAAAACAAGTGCCTGCTTTCTGAGAAAATACAAGCATCATTTTCATTCTTCAGCTGTAAGACTCATTAACCAAGTCTGGCACCCAAGCACCACTTCTCATTGGAGTAAGGATGTCCTGAGCTGCTTCAAGTTTAGGTTTGAGGCCAATCAGCTCCCCACTTATTGTGCAGGGTTTGTGAATAGCATAGCTTTCTGATTTGGTCATTTTATTTATATAGTGATCTCTTCCCTGAACAAACCCTTAGTGAACCCTATCTTGAGTGTGTGGACATTGACGTCTTACATGGTGAAGCTTTGGTAGCAGAGTGTCCTGAGCTCTGTTCCCCATGAAACAGGAGTAGTTTTCTTTGGATTGAAGCAAGTAACAGCATAGAGCATACAAACCAGACTCTACAAGTGCTGCCACTCTTTGTAAAAGCTTTAGGATTGTTATGCTGCAGAGAAGTGACATGAATAGAACAAAACTAAGCAGACAAGACTTCCCCCATCTCACTTCATCTCACTCTTCAGCACCCATCATAAGAATCAACAATAGAAAAGAAAATGACTGAGGTAAACATAAAAGGGGATTGATAGCAGAAAGTTCTTAATTTACCAGTCGATTTACGTTCCAACCCTCACCAGCTCTAGGTACTGACCAAAAGAATGAGGTCACAGATACAAGGTGCCAAAATGAGTTTTGCAGGACGTCTGGGCTCATCTTTAGGGACAGGGTGAGGAGCCTGGCCATCTGAAAGGAGCTCAGAGTAGAACCTGCTGTTTTGAGTTGAGTTGATTCAGGCATCTGGAGGCTTGCTGAGCATGTTCAACTGGGTAAAGGCCCTGGGGTACTCAGAACATGATGGAGGGATTACATAATATCCCTGGACGTTGTGGAAGAAGCTGGAAGACGTGGCTAACTAGAGGAATGACTACCATGACCCAGACCCAGATAAGCAGCAGAAAATGGATGGTTGGAAAATGGCCTCTTGATGCTATTTCTTTGTAGATAAAAGAATACAAAGACTAGTTATATCTCCTTCGTCCAACTGAAGAATAAGCTCTTGTTCCTATATGTCCTCACTCTTTTAACTATGTTTTCATTGCTTTCTTCTACCTTCTTCAACCTTCTCCTGTTGGTTAGGTGCTGAAGACTCGTCTTACATTAAGGAAAACGGGACAATACTCAGGTATAGCTGATTGTGCCAAACAGATCCTGAAGACAGAGGGTATCCAGGCTTTCTACAGGGGCTACTTGCCAAATACGCTGGGCATCATCCCCTATGCTGGCATCGACTTGGCTGTGTATGAGGTGTGTGTAAATGTGTCTACAGTATGTTTTTTTAACTTGTAATTCAGCCACTCTTCCACAGTAAGTGAACTGTAGTGGAAATCACACAATATAACTATAGAAGGTCTGTGAATTAAACCAGGAAAAATATCATTTTTAGGTAAAAAGATTGCTGGTTTGAGGAAAAAATATCAACCTCCCAAGAAGGAACTCATTGTTCTCCCATGAAAAGACCCAAACCAACAATGTGTTAGTCTGACTCTCAATACATTCCAACTTCCCTACCCTGTCTGTGGCTCTCCCAAGCCCATTGGCTCATAAATATATAGTTTAATTTTTAAAAAAGGCTCAGTAATTTCCTAAAACAGCTGACCACTGTAGTTCTTAGCAAACGTTACTCAAACAGGGGGAAATAGTGCATTTGTTGGGGACTATTTTCAGAGCACCAAGAATACTTCTGGCAGCAAGGCAGTGTATGTGGGATTGAGTCAAAATAAACTACAGTGTGTGTGTGTTGGTCAGGAAGGAACACTGATGTCTTTTTAATAGCTTTTTGAACAACAATGGAGCTCTATGGCCAAGTTTGTTAGTTCAAGAGTTTCATATCCGAAGAAAAAATCCAGACAGGCTTTCAGACACTTTCATTTACACGGCAAATACAGTGGTGTGCAAAAGTGTTTGCCCCCTTCCTGATTTCTTATTTTTTTGCATGTTTGTCACACTTAAATGTTTCAGATCATCAAACAAATTTAAATATTAGTCAAAGATAACACAAGTAGGAGGTTGTTATTATTAAGTGAAAACAAAATCCAAACCTACATGGCCCTGTGTGAAAATGTGATTGATTAAAACAGGATTATCACACCTGAGTTCAATTTCTCTAGCCACACACAGGCCTGATTACTGCCACACCTGTTCTCAATCAAGAAATCACCTAAATAGGACCTGCCTGACAATGTGAAGTAGACCAAAAGATCTTCAAAAGCTAGACATCATGACCGAGATCCAAAGAAATTCAGGAACAAATGAGAAAGAAAGTAACCCCAAGAGCGCAGCGACGACTGATCCAAGAGGTCACAAAAGACCACACAACAACATCCAAAGAACTGCAGGCCTCACTTGCCTCAGTTAAGGTCAGTGTTCATGACTCCACCATAAGAAAGAGACTGGGCAAAAATGGCCTGCATGGCAGAGTTCCAAGACGAAAACCACTGCTGAACAAAAAGAACGTTAAGGCTCGTCTCATTTTTGCCAGAAAACATCTTGATGATCCCCAAGACTTTTGGGAAAATACTCTGTGGACTGACGAGACAAAAGTTGAACTTTTTGGAAGGTGCGTGTCCCATTACATCTGGCGTAAAAGTAACACCGCATTTCTGAAAAAGAACATCATACCAACAGTAAAATATGGTGGTGGTAGTGTGATGGTCTGAAGCTGTTTTGCTGCTTCAGGACCTGGAAGACTTTCTGTGATAAATGAAACCATGAATTCTGCTGTCTATCAAAAACTCCTGAAGAAGAATGTCCGGCCATCTGTTCGCGACCTCAAGCTGAAGCGAACTTGGGTTCTGCAGCAGGACAATGATCCAAAACACACCAGCAAGTCCACCTCTGAATGGCTGAAGAGCAAAATGAAGACTTTGGAGTGACCTAGTCAAAGTCCTGACCTGAATCCTTTTGAGATGCTGTGGCATGACCTTAAAAAGGCAGTTTATGCTCGAAAACCCTCCAATGTGGCTGAATTACAACAATTCTGAAAAGTGGGCCAAAATTCCTCCACAGCACTGTAAAAGACTCATTGCAAGTTATCACAAACGCTTAATTGCAGTTGTTGCTGCTAAGGGTGGCCCAACCAGTTATTAGGTTTAGAGGGCAATCACTTTTTCACATAGGGCTATCAGAATCAGAATCAGAAATACTTTATTGATCCCCGTAGGGAAACTCTTAGTTACAGTAGCTCGTCTTAACGTCAGTGCACACAGTAGAAAGTACTAGAAAAAAAAATAAAACACTATAAAACAGGTCAGAATAAATTAAGTATCCTGTCGGTATAAGTATAAGATAAACTAAGTGTCAAGTACCAAGTGGGTTTACTGGTTGGTGATGAAAGTACAGTCTAAAATACAATCTAAAATACAATGTAACTCCTTCTGTAATAAATAATATTAATAAGCGGAGGTGCATGTACTGTCGAAGAGTAACTGAGGTATACAGTTTCAGTAGCAATAAATAAGAAAAAACTAACTAACAAGGGGAAAACTAATATTGCACGGAAGTATTACACAGAATATTGCACAATTATTATTAATAATTATGGCGGAGATGTAATGCTCAATGTCCAGTTTAGTGACCTAGGGTCAAACAGACTAACCCTTAGAGGGAGGAGTTAAATAGTTTGATGGCCACAGGCAGGAATGACTTCCTGTGGCGCTCTGTGGTGCTTTTTGGTGGGATGAGTCTTCCGCTGAAGGTGCTCCTTTGCTTGACCAGCACGTCATGGAGCGGGTGGGAGACGCTGTCCAAGATGGCGTGTAGTTTGGCCAGCATCCTCCTCTCTGACACCACCGCCAGAGAGCCCAGCTCCACCCCCACAATGTCACTGGCCTTGCGGATCAGTTTATTGAGTCTGTTGGCGTCCGCTACCTTTAGCCTGCTGCCCCAGCATGCAACAGCATACAGGATAGCACTGGCCACCACAGACTCATAGAACATCTTCAGCATGGTCCGGCAGATGTTGAAGGACCTCAGCCTCCTCAGAAAATAGAGGCGGCTCTGGCCCTTCCTATAAACAGCCTGAGTGTTCTTGGTCCAGTCCAGTTTGTTGTCTAAGTGTACTCCCAGGTACTTGTAGTCCTCCACAATGTCCACACTGACCCCCTGGATGGAAACCGGGGTCACAGGTGTCTTGGCCCTCCGTAGATCTACAACCAGCTCCTTTGACTTTGTCGCATTGAGCTGCAGATGGTTCTGCTCGCACCATGAAACAAAGTTACCCACCACGAGGCAAGATGTCTTCCACAGAATGGGGACCCTTTGAAGACTCAGGCTCAGGTTGAAGACATGCTGAAGGACTCCACAAAGCTGGGGGGCACAGGCTTTTAGCACCCCGGGGCTAACGCCATCGGGGCCTGCAGCCTTGTTTGAGTGGAGCCTCATCAGCTGTCCTCTCACCTGGTCAGCAGTCAGGCACACAGCAGAAGTTGCAGGTGGGGAGGGGGTCGTCGGTCTGGAGAGGGCCGTTAGCCGGATGGGAGGGGGGGAGCAGAGTACTCAGAGGAGCTTGAGGGCCGACAGCAGCTGAGTTAGAGGGGGGATGAGCAGGAGCCGGTGTGTCGAATCTGTTAAAGAACAGATTCAGTTCGTTGGCCCTGTCCACGCTCCCTTCAACTCCTCTGCTGCCAGTCGGTCTGAAGCCAGTGATGGTCTTCATGCCGCTCCAGACCTCCCTCATATTGTTCTGCTGGAGTTTCCGCTCCAGCTTCCTCCTGTACTTCTCCTTGGCTTCCCTGATTTTTACCTTCAGGTCGGCCTGGATTGCCCTCACCTCCTCCCTATTACCATCCGTAAAGGCCCTCCTCTTGGCATTCAGAATGTCCTTGATGTCCTTTGTTACCCATGGTTTGTTATTTGGATAACAATGGACCATCTTGGTTGGGACATTGCAGTCCACACAGAAGTTAATGTAGCCAGTGATGCACTCAGTTAGCCCGTCGATGTCCTCTCCATGAGGCTCACAGAGTGCATCCCAGTTTGTCACCTCAAAGCATTCCTGCAGTGTCTCATAGGCCTCCCCTGACCATCTCCTCACTGTCCTTGTGGTCACAGGCTGCCTTTTAACCAGAGGCACATAGCAGGATTTAAGGTGAACCAGGTTGTGGTCTGACCTACCCAGAGGGGGGAGGGGGGAAGAGCTGTATGCATCCTTAACGTTAGCATACAGCAGGTCCAGTGTCCTCTCCTCTCTAGTAGGACAGCTCACATACTGGGTGAAATTAGTCAGTGTTGTTGAAACACTGACATGGTTGAAGTCACCCGAGATTAAAATGAGTGCACTCGGGTGTTGAGTCTGGAGTTGTGCTATGGCAGTGTGAATGGCGTTGCACGCCGATGCCGGGTTAGCAGAGGGGGGGATGTAAACAGCCACAACAATGGCATGTGAAAATTCACGTGGCAGATAATATGGCCGGAGTCCCACAGCTAACAGTTCAATGTCCGGGCTACAGATGATCTGCTTGATGGTAATGTGACCAGGGTTACACCATCTGTTGTTAACTAGAACAGCAAGCCCGCCGCCTTTCCGCTTACCGCTCCCGGTGTGATCCCTGTCGGCCCGAACAGTCTGAAAGCCGTCGATGGAAACGTTATGGTCCGGGATATCCTGGTGTAGCCATGTCTCTGAGAAGCACATCAAACTACACTCACGGAACTCCGTCTGACTCCGGGCTAACACCGTTAGCTCGTCCATTTTATTCGCCAGCGATCTCACGTTGCCCATTACGAGAGAAGGCAGACACGGCTTAAATATCTTATTCTTAAGTCTCTTTTGTCTGCACCCCTCTCTCTTCCCTCGCCGCTTCGTTCCACCTCTGCATCCTCGGTGTGTCCTCCTCCAGATCTCCGTGGGGACATCGGTAGTCCTGGGCGCCATGCCGCTCGGCTTCAGCGCGATCAGCTGTTCCCTGGTGTAAACAATGCGGCCAAACAGCTGATCTGCAGCGGTGCCCTGACCGAGTAGTAAAAGAAGAAGTTCCACGGCGAAAAAAAGTACAAAAACACTTTCTACTCTCTACTCTCTACGCTATGTGGGTTTGGATGGCTTGTTTTCCCTTAACAATAACAACCTTCATTTAAAAACTGCATTTTGTGTTTACTTGTGTTATCTTTGACTAATATTTAAATGTGTTTGATGATCTGAAACTTAAATGTGACAAACATGCAAAAAAATAAGAAATCAGGAAGGGGGCAAACACTTTTGCACACCACTGTATAAGCATCTCTGTTAGCCAAATCACAAATCTGATTACAATCCGTCTTGGTGTTCCTGGGCTATCAGTGTTGGTAATGCACCTAAAGCTGTTTGGTAAAACACTATAAGAAGAAAAACTAAATGAAACTGCGAGTTAAAGTTTAGCTAACAGTTTAACTAGCAAGCTAACAACTAGAAAATTGATTGCCTGTGTGCTTGGTGCATAACCCAGGACAAAATGTCTTAGATTAAAAATGACTCCATGAAAGGAACCAGCATGGATATTAGTTAAGCAGTCTAATTAGCTAATCACAGCTTTGTTCATTTCTGCCCAGTGACTGCTGAGTCACTGGTTGCTATGGTGATTGCGCCCCCCTGGGCGAGTAGAGGAGGGAGGGGCAGTGAGTGACTCTTGCTTATAACTCAAAAACTGTGAGTCCAATCACCAAAATGTTATCGTAAGAGAGAAAAGTCTGCTGAACGCATTGATGTAGATTTTATGTTTGTGGTGTCAAACATGTGAGAAATGGAGCGAGAAAAGGAACATTTTTGTTTTCAGTTTACACTGCAGTCAATGGGGCAGTTGGTTGGCACTCCCATCACTTTGAGGCTGACTGTGCCAAACGTGTAAGTCTGTTTGATTCCATAGTTACATGTCTGTGACCAGCACAAAATGTCCTACATTTTGAACTTAAAATTATGCATGAAGAGTGAAAGTTGTGGGAGAAAATTTTAAGAAGATTTCACAGCTGCCCCTCACTCTAGCGATGATGTCACCAACTTTAGCTCTGAACATTCCTCCTAATACACACCCATTATAAACGCAGAAAAGGACTGAAAACAAGCATCAAACATAAATTGCGATATTGAAAAAACTGTAAAGGATATTAAAAAGCTGAATACAAGTGTAATAGTTGAAAGTTGTGTGACCAGTTTAAAGTTCAAATGACGTCTGTAGTTGAAAGTATGCAGAACTAGTAGCATTTCAAAGTGGATAAAGTTTCAAGAGGAGGATTGCTGGCTTGGCTTTTGCTTTGGAATATGTATGAAACTTACAGATCAAATATATAAAGTGAAATATAATATCACTGCATGTCTTTTTAACAGTGAGAGAAATACTTACAGAACAAACATTTATTTACATTTTAAAACCTTTAAGGCCAGGACCATTTAGTGTCATCACATCACTGTCCAATGTTTTGACGGTCAACACACAGGTTATCATTCACAGTACTGAATACAGTCACTATTCAGGTCTTCAGCTGTCAACATATGTTGCTTAAATTGAAGTATGAATTATGTTCTTCTTGCTAACAAACCAGACTAAACAAAACCAAATATAATTATCGTATCAATTATTTTAATGGGGCTAAAAGGGGCATTAAGTAATTAATTAATCCATATTATACATAGTTTATTGTGGTACAAACTCACATGACAGTCTTTCTTTACTGTCTCCTTGAAGGGCCTCTTTGCTGCCTTGCATTCCCACCTGAAGCTCACGGTAGACCGTTTGTAGTGGTGGACGTTTTCTGTAGATTACCTTACAGTCCAACCGTGACAGAATGGAGAGAGAGAGTGGTTGGTTGGAGTAGCTAAGGGAGTGGACAGAAAGTGACATCTGTCCAATATGTAATGCACTTAGATTGCAGTTGTATTGGACTGAATTTTAATGCACAGTACATGCTTGTGGACAAAATAACAACTTATAGTGTAATAGAATCCCATAAAAAATACCAACAACCATGGCCTCAGAAATGACTGTACAGCTAATTTTGACACAGTAACTCTGTTAGTGCTTTCCCCCAACTATCTCCTGAGTGCAGCCAGTACTTGAAAAACCTACGCAGACTTTGCACTGCTAACAAACAAGGACATTTCAAGCAGCTCTCCGCAATACATTATTGTGAGACATTTATTTTGACCTACAATTCATTTCACTTACCTAAGTCAGGTGCAAGTTATATAGGAAGATCCCACCGGTCTCAACATAAGTGTCAGCACACAGCTTGAAATACTGTTAACATCAATCCTGAAAAGGAACCCACAGAAAGTTTCCCTTAAACTGACAGGATGACTTTAAAATGTTTATGAAACATGTTCATAAACTGTTACTCTGAAGGATCTGAGTCAAACTAACCTGATAAATCTTGATGCTCATTTAATAAACAATCATCCATGGGTTTATTAAATCATCCACCATACAATACAATAGTGTGAATGTTGCTGAATCAGCAAATCACCCCAAATGTATTGTGTTGCACTGCTAACAAACCTGGAAACAAGATTTTTTCTTTTCAGACAGGAATTGAACTGCTGACCCTGCAGTTCCCACAATGTGTGCGCATACACTGTAACCTGTGCTCTTATGCACTGCTACTGAGCACCCTGACCACGTTTGACATCATTCACAGAGAGAGAGAGAGGTCTTAACTGTTTAAAAGATCTAAATAGTTTTTTAACACCAAGTTCTAGACAGGGATTCGACCACCAGTTGTGTGGACAGCTGTCATGCGACTATCCACCAAAGTGAGCGCTAGTTGTAGTACATCTGAAGTGTAAGATGTGTGTGTGTCTGTCTGTGTTCAGTGCCGCTGCTAGCCATTTTGGTGCCCTAAGCATAATTCCTTTATGATGCCCCCCACCCCGACCCCGAGAAAGAAAAAAAAACGTTTGTTTTTGCCAGTTTAACTTTTTATTACCAAACATAACTCAATACCAATAACACACAATAGCAGCATCACAGTATAAAACTTAAGAACACTAAAAAGAGAAAGTAAAATCTTCACAGCTTTGCTGACTTTGTAAACAGTAAACAGAATAGCAAAATAATAAAATTATCAAAATAATCCAGACTTTTTTTTTTTGCAAATTCAATGTAACTTTGAATAAATTAAATTAAATAATCATCAATAAGTACAAACAAGAATAGTCAGTCTTCTTAAATAAAACAAAGCTTTAGAGGACTAAAAGTCACAACTTTAATTACTTTGTAAACACAGTAGGCTATGTAGAACAGCTAAAAACACACATTCAAGTAAAGTGCAAAATCTTCTTAGACCAAATGTTGTCAAAATAAACCAAGACTAGACTAGAGCAATTATTAAATATCTTTCTTGTTCCCCCTTTTTTGTTACATATACATGGCTAAAATGTGCCTAATATTTCTATAGGCTAATGAAATAATACCGGCATTTTAAAAAAAATGTCATTAGGCTATTTTTGGTGCCCCCTCAGCACTTGGTGCCCTACGCACAGTGCGTGATGCGCGTGGTGGGAGCGGCGGCGCTGTCTGTGTTAGTATGTGTGTATGCATATAAAAGTGGAATAAAACTCAAGTTTGAAAGATGTGGAACATTTTAACATGTCTAAGGCCTGTGTGTGTCAAACTGGCTCATTTCTTAAGGAAAAGCTTTCCCAAGTCAGGATTCGAACTGCTGACCCTGCCGTTCCCGAAATGTATGTTGACCTGTGCCACGGATTGTAACCACTCTGATACTAAGCACCTTGGTAGAGTTGAAATCATTAACACTTAAAATCTGTCAATCTGTGTCAAGAGCTTCTTGGATGTGGATGCATTTACACTTTTTTTTAAATGTCAGATAACTACCTGATCCACCCAAGACACATGAAGTGGCTAAGTATAAATGGAGCTCAATGACACAGATGAATAACATATATCAGGCTTTGGATACACACCCAATGCTACTACCTTCATTGTTGGTTTGGGTCCTTTCATGACATTCACGGCAACACTAAGAACATTAAAGCATATCGCCAGCCTTATCCCCTAAATGTATCTTTCCTAAGAGGGTGAAGGGAATCCTGAATTCTCTTACAATCCAACACAGTGAAAAACATCCCAGTCCCTCCTGCACTCTGCACTGCTCTGTCGAACTGATAAATAATCTCTGGGATGTCCAGTACACTAACATTCCAGCAATGGCAGCTTCATTGGAAGCTCACATATTACCAGTTAAAATCTTTCAAAAGGTTCTTCTTTAAAAACATTTTTATACCATTTTATTTTTTACATAAATTCATTGTATTTATTGTTCCTCTTTCCTTCTTTTTTTCTTACCTCTTATAACCCTACTTTCCACCACTCTTCTCCTTTATTTTCTAAACTCTCTCTAATTGCTCATGCTTTAAGACTCTGAAGAACGCCTGGCTCCAGAGGTACTGTGTAGATTCAGCAGATCCAGGAGTTTTGGTCCTGCTGGGCTGTGGTACCATCTCCAGCACCTGCGGCCAGCTGGCATCCTACCCCCTCGCTCTCATTCGAACACGTATGCAGGCACAAGGTGAGATATGCGGTAGATGAAGACATATTCTAAACGTACAGAGCATGAACAATGATCCAGCAATAGATTTGCTTCTTATAAGAGCCTCTGTAACCTACATCATTTCTCTTTCAGCCATCACTGAGGGTAAACCCAAGCTGACCATGGTGGGCCAGTTCAAATACATCATATCTCATGAAGGTGTGCTGGGCCTTTATCGCGGCATCACCCCCAACTTCCTCAAAGTCATTCCAGCTGTCAGCATGTCCTACGTGGTGTACGAGCACATGAAGAAAGTCCTCGGGGTGGGTTACTAGACTGAGACAAAGAAGAGAGGTTAATGACAAAAAGGACAGAGAAAGCAAAGACTTCATTATACGTGTGAGAAGAAGCAGAGGAGAGGTGATGATGCAGCTCCTCAGACGTCTGAAGAAAAAGAAGAGAGAGAGGAGAAAAGAGCCATTTAACAGAATGGGATGGTCCTGCTGTACAGTATGCTACTGTTGACTCAGTCAGGTTCAAGCTTGTGTAGCTTGCGGATAGTTTGCAGGTAGATCATATTCATTTGTTGAATTTGAGAATGAGGTTAATGTTTGTCCATTTTGACACCATTATGCCAAATACATACAGGAAATGCATTTACTCCCAGTATATTTGGATTTTAACCAATGTCTTGACTTGGTCCAACGCACACAGTCAAACAATAAATACATTTTAATGCA
This sequence comes from Siniperca chuatsi, assembly GCF_020085105.1. Classification (NCBI taxonomy): domain Eukaryota; kingdom Metazoa; phylum Chordata; class Actinopteri; order Centrarchiformes; family Sinipercidae; genus Siniperca; species Siniperca chuatsi. The sequence goes on along the minus strand of NC_058062.1, from coordinate 23,927,933 downwards.
AGTATGCAAGTTGGGGTCACATAACGTTCTGAAATACTACCTATAATGTTCGCTGGTCATAGGAAGGCTGAACTACCCAACAGTACAATTACACCGTTCATGTTACAAAGTAATCTGCCAAGAATTGTCCAGTGCAGAGTTGCTGGATGGCATTACATTGTGTTGTGGTAAAAGATGAACCAGGTCTAACAGTTTGTTGGACGTCCCTGCTTGCTTTTGCTGGACCCCTCTGCATGAGGAACTCCACTGTATCAATGCAGTGGTGTCACTGAAATGAATGAGGGGGCTGTGTATTTTTCAGGCAGCGCTGATGTCGGTCTGAACACAGCCTTAAAGTCCCTGAAAGCTTTGCCTTATGTATTTCATGATGACATTAAATATTTTTGACTAAATGAGCAGCCATCAAAATTAAAATTCAGAAAAAAAACATCCTTAGTTAAGAGTTTAACAGTCAAAGCTCTACATAAGCAAACAACTCACCAGCTGGCATCACCTTTTAATTTAAAATGCTGCTAAATCCTGATTGGTGCTCAGATGTACATGACATTGCCTATTTCTCACATGAGCCTCACCCACTTCCAACCAGTGAAAATAGCACAGGCAAAAACATGCAGAAAATCTGCCATTTGAAGTGACCAAAATTGTCTGAACTTTGGCAGAAAAACTTGTGTTCATGTAGGAATCCATCAGTCAGAGTAGGAAGCTGACAGAGAAAATGTGTTTTCAGGGGCTTTAAGGCTTAGAATAGCTTCTAACTGGCTGATTTAGGAGAAAGTCATTCTTCATTTTGACAAGTTTTTGGTCTAAAAGTCGTTTCAGACAATGAGTGGTTGCCACTGTTGTTTCCAGTGTGAACTGAGCTTTGTGGCTGGAGCGTCTTGTCCCCGGTGTGAAACCCAAGTGACATCACAGATCTCTGTGTGTCTGGCTGACATCTCAGTGTCACCACGTGAAGCTCGACCTCGACGAGACTGAGCTTCCAGGGAAGGCATATCCTGTCCATGACCTCTCCATTACTATTTACCAACTGTCCTTCGCTGCGAACATCGCTGCGACAACCCACTCCTGCAGATTCATCCTCCACCTGTTCCTCCCCCAGGAGGGTGGTGCAGGTTCTTGTCAGCTCGCGCCGAGACTACTGAAATTCGCTCATGGCTGGTGTGCCTGCATGTGCCTTCCGACCTCTGCAGCTCACCCAGAATGCAGCAGCTCGGAAGGTCTTCGACCTACCCAACTTCTCCCACACTACCCCGCTCCTCCGCACCCTGCACTGGCTGCTCGAAATCGATTCAAGACACTGGTACTTGCCTAACATCACAGGGTTTTTCCTGGCTCAGAATGGGCCTTTTGGGGGGTTGGCTACGCACAACACTATGCATGATCAGTCTGCATAAACTTAGGGCTGGGTGATTATGGCTTATAAATAATATCTTGATATTTTTTATGCTAATATATTGTGTGATATACAATTTATATCTCAATATACACATTTTCTCTAAAATAACATATACCGTAAATTCTCAACTAGTGCAAACATATGATGATCTTATAGACCATGATGCATTGCTGTAGATGAAACTACCCATCAGTATATAAAGTAGTTAAAATGAGCTCCACCTTAAAAATCAGTAAAATGCAACATACACATTAATGCAGCAGGAATATTAATCCAGAAACATCATATAGGAAAATAGTAAAATACTGACAATGACCATTTTACTGCGCAAACTTTACGTATATTTTGACAAACTTTTACCTTAGTACGGTTTAGAATGCAGAACTTTTACTTGTAGTGGAGTATTTTCACAGTGGGGTTGGTGTTAGTCCTTTTGGTTAAGTAATGGACCTGGACCCCTTCTAGCTCTGGTACACCCTAACTGCACCTGTGTGTTACCGGCCTTTAAGAAAAGTAGCCTTGTGGGTTAGTGATGGGCAAAGCCCTTCTTTTCAGTGTAATAGAATCATTAGAATCGTTCATTAAAAAGATCCGTTCCAAAGATTCGTTCGCCGAGTCGCTCAGTGCTTGACCGGAGCTCTGACTGCGTAGTCCCACTCGCTGAACTGAAACACGGCTGAACGTTCAGTTCAGCTCGCTAACTAGTGAACTAAGAACAGTCGTTCGTGAAGGATAAGCTGGTGAGCTGAGAATTTAGTTGGATAAAAATACAGTTTGCAAACTATTATGTACAGCACATATATTTTTGCAACACCTTATTATTAAATTAAATATTTGGTCCTACTTCAATACATGAGAAGGAAGGGAGAGGTGCGGGCCTGAGGACTCAGCAACTGTCAGCACTCAGGGCTCATGTTCACTGTGTAGTATGATCAGTGAACATGCACCTTTCCCTTGCAGTGAAGGGATCTGAGACAGTCTCAGGCTCAGCCACCGTTTCTCATATTGCAGGTTTCACCACGCATTTTAAACTGCAGCGACACACTCACACACACCCACACACCCACACACACACACACACAGGTCAGTGTTTATACCGGAAAAGGTAACAAAACAAAAACGTGCACACACACACCCATACAGTGAGTGTATCCTTCTAGCTGTCCTCTTTTCAGAACAGTGAGGTTATGTGTGTGTTTTTGAATTATTGCAGCTAAATGTTAGCCAAATCAGGTGTGTGTTAGCTGTCTTGAACACACCCCATTTCTCCTGCGAACAAATAACTTGAATCACTCACTGAGCGTGTCCCTGCATGTTGGCCTGTATAACTGAGAGCTCAACTGGACTGACTGAGAATCGCTTCAGGAAGTGATTCGGTCCAGTTCATTCACCCAGAAAATTCGTTCTTTTGAACAAAACTTTCGCAAACGAGACAACACTATTGTGGGTAACCTGTGTGTGTGACAGAGTGTAGCTGGTTTGTTGTGAACGTGATTCTTTCCAGGTGTGTGAGGGGTAGTGGTGTTACTTTAGTCAGCCATAAAGTGTCCAGATAAGCTCAGGTTGCAGTATATTAGTTACGGAAAGGCTGTGTGTTGTGTTTGCTGCCACAGGAAAATAATAAAAAAAGTCCCAGTTTGTTACTACGATGTCTTCTTCTTCTTCTCCTCTTCACAGCTAGCTGCCAGCTGCCAGTAAGGCTAATGTCAATTAAAATAGCCTAAAACCAGAGGTCTCCCAAATACGTTTTGGAGCTGGAAGCTGCAGGTTGAGTAATCAGAGTGATCAGATGATTGATCGTGTTTTCTCGTGATTTTTTTGCGGAAATTCAGAAAGGATTTTTTTGCTATTTTGCTATATTGCTATCAATTCTTATCATTTTGGCGCTGGTGATTTTCCTTTGCCGCTGGCTAAAACCTCTTTGGGGGACGGCAAAAATTACTCTATGCAGGAAAAACCCTGCCATCATCCAGGACATGGTCAAACCATACACCCCAGCCCACTACGCTCTGCTACTGCCAATCAGCTTGCTACTCTCTCACTACGAGGGGGGGCCCAGCCAACGCGCAACAAAATCACGACTGTTTGCGGTCCTGGCTCCACAATGGTGGAACGAGCTCTCCACTGACGTCAGAACAGCAGAAACTCTACACATCTTCCATCGCAGACTGAAAACTCATCTGTTCAGACTGCGCCTTGGGCCATTAAAACATATTAGATAAAGCCTTTCTCTATCTCTTATTGTCTCTAAATGCAGCACTTGAAGCAGTTCAGCGTATTTGATGAAGTTGATGTACTTGATGATTCTCGCAATTTCTGGGTTGTATCCACTGGGTTGAAATGCACTTATTGTAAGTCACTTTGGATAAAAGCATCAGCTAAATAAATTTACACCGGCAGTGAACATTTGAATGAATATAAATGGTCCTGGAGCAACACCAGCTTTGATGTGTGATTTCCAGTCTGGGCCAGCAAACTATGTTAACCCTTTCTTCTATTTGAAGCTACAACCCACTCTGTCACGTGATGAGACTAGAGGTAGTGGATGGCGGGAACATGGAGGTTGTTGGTAGGAACTGACCTAACCAGAAACCATGGTTGTGCCTTGTTACCACTCATTCAAAGTAGAGAACACTGACATCAACAGGCAACAGACGTTGCTCACTGTCTGAAAGCTCCTTTAGAGTAATTCAGAAAGTATTTTATCACTAAAACCAGTTCCTAAATCAGTGAAGGGTTTAGACAGAAGGAACTCTTAGTAAGTCAGATTTATGGCCTCTTTAGTTAAATAACACTTCCTGAATATAGCCTCAGGTATATTGCAAAATGCATTCTCCTATGTCCGTTACACTTTCATTTATGGCCGTAGGCAGCAATGAGGTCACAGAGGTCCGGACCTCGGTAATTCATTCCTAAAAAAAATAAATAATTCTTTTTATATAAAAGAATTTGAATTAAAAGAAAATTGGCGCTATATAACATATATATGTAATCAGGAGTTGAAAACATCTGGTCATCTATCCTTTAAGCGTCTGAGCTGAACAGCTCTCGTTACATTACAGTACTGTCCTCTCATTCTATTCAGTCCGTGGGCGAGGGGGCTGCAACCTACATACTTACCACAAGATCAGTCAACACTGTGTTTGAATACAGGTTGCACTTTCAAAGCACACATGACTGGCCTTACCAATATGGTATTGGTAATATGGATGATACAAATCCTCTTAGGTAATTTAAGAACAATGGAGAATGGCAATGATAAGGACGGCTGCTCCGGTTATATAGCCTACCTCTCGAAGCAAGACTGGTCAGTGCCCTGAATGATCGGCCTCACTATAACCTTCCGACTGTATTCCACCTGACCTGCACACTCAAAACAAGTAACTACGACTTACGCCGGGAACAGAAGCAGCAACTGATCTGAGATCAAGATCTGAGCTCACTAACTATTAACCTAAATGCTTTCAAAACATGACATGTCCAAACGTTTTCACACAGAATCGATTGACCCTTCGCTAAGCCCCGTCCTCCTCACTTGTTAAGCTTTCCGTTCTCGCACTAGTTTACAGCGATACCGGTGGCAGATTTAACATTGAAGTTCGCAGTCATTTTTGAAACACCAGGTCTTCAATTCCACAGAGAAGTAAACAAAAGCAGGCTTCTCATTTCTAGCTGACAGCCGTGGATTTTCACGACTCTCAAAATTCTCTTTTGTAATTTAGCTAGCTAATGTAAGCTAATGATAATGCTTAAACTCCTTGAGTCAGCTGGGAAGTGTGTCTCCAGCTGACTTTTTAATGTTTCCATCTGATACATTTTAAAATGAGAGCCCTGTAAAAGGGTCTTAAATATGTAAATTGACTTAATGGCTGCATACTTGATATGATGCTAAAAGACTGAGGCTAAAGCTACATGTCCCAGGCACAACATCAGCATCCTCGCCAGTTGTTGATTCATGTAAAGGACTTGTATAACATTACAAGGATTGTTAGTGTATTTCAGTGTAGAGCTAATTAGCCCCATGGTATTAAAACTATAATGTTACAATAATAAAATGTAATCAAAATGTATTTCTAAAGTCCTAGCTACGGGCCTGCTTTCATTGCAGTAGACTGTAGTTTTCTGCTCAACAGGCGTGAAAGCCTGACTGCTTCCCATGTAGAAACACAGTATTATCAAAACAGACAGGACAGAACACTTATATCCACAGAAGTGCTTCAACACAGTGATATAGACATGCAATCTGACATTAGCTACATGGTGGTATCTCAAATACAAGTGCAGCTTTTATTCCCAAATATTTCATGTGCTGAAGACACTTTACAGCGTTTGTCTGGTCTGACGGTGCTGCTTATGGCTACCCATGTTTAACCCTCAGCGTCTCAGTGCAAACAGTGGTAGAACAAGGAATGGGAAATGGTACCAGTAGTCTGAGAGCAGTGAAGTATTTGAACAGCAACACACTGGTGTTTAGTTTCTGTGCTTTAATCATTTGACTTTTAAATGATACATAGTGTAGGTTTCAGGTTAAAGAGACACTCCTTGAGTTTATGAAATATTGATGTCCAAATACTTAAAAGGCTCAGGATAGTTGTTACTCTTGAGGTGTAAGTCAGTGGGCTCTAGTTTCATGGCGGTGTAGTACAGCAGAATGTGCAAAGCCAGCATACAAGACTGAAAAGTTGGAGCTAATTAAAGATAACGAGCTGTGTGGGTTGTCCCTCTGCCAGCCTCCTCAGCTGTCGTCACAGTTTAAAGGTTCACCACTGACATCTGTCAGCCTCCAGACAAACTCATATTTACCTCCAGCTGCTGACGGAGTCACTAACTGATATCTCCCGCTGTTGTATTTATCCAACTTTAACAATCCCAACTTAAGGTCGGCTTCCAGCCATGTCACCCAGTCTGCATCCGCAGACGCAGTTTGCTCGGTTGTCATAGAGATGGATCCGTTCACATCCTTGGCTGTTGTAGAACTTCTCGTCCATGCTGGCTTACATTGAAGGTAACCCATGGATCCTACAAACAAAAGTTATGTTTATATTCAGTGTTACTCACCAAACACATTGTGTGTATCCTTGAGGTCAAACAAATGTGCTGAATGCATTTCCTTCCTCATTAAACATTTGCAAAGCTGATTTTTTCAGGTTTTAAAATCCAGCATTGTTTCCATCCATGTTTACTTGCTTGCTGTCTTCTTCTTCCCTGCCTTCGCTGGCTCACTGCAGCATACCTTGGAGTGTTACCGCCCGTAGATCAGTGGAATACTGTGAAACTGTTGGCACAACTAGAGGTCAAAAACTCTACATGGAACATTTAAGCATCAAAGTTCATTCGTGACCATGGAATTAGTACTTTGAACAAAAAAATCCAACTCAAGCTCTACTTACTAGCTTCTGGAGCTTTCAACCATACCACATGAATATTCATCATTTTGTTATGTTTGCAGTATTTTTATAAGTCAAGGAGAGGGTCCATTAGAGGGCCTTTATTAGAGATTTTGATGGTAGAGAGATGACATAGAGGAAATGAGAGGACAGAGATTGGGACTGACATGCAGCAAAGGTTCCTGGAGTTGAATCAGGGACATTGCGATTCATAGCTGGCACCACAGGGGTGCCCCCCCCTTTCCGCTAAACCTTAGCTGCAAGAGTCAGAATATGGAATCAACTGCAATTTTAGGGAAACAAATGACTGCGTGTGTATCTGTGCATGATTTTTTATCATATTTAGGTATAACTTGAATATGAATTGCACAAAAGCTTTGTATAGTAGTTTGTTGGTGCAGTTCTGTAGCAGCTGCATGTAAAGGGAGTGGTGATACACTCCCATAAACTTTGAATATCATTATTTGCATTGTAGGCAAAGACATACTCAGTATAATCTATGGTATTATGCTTATGAATGCCTAATTCTCTGAAGATTTTTTGTTTTCCTCCCTTGCAAGCATACTTGAAATGATGACTACTTGTTGCCACTGGGGTCTTGCAAGCATGACATACAATATTTGTAAAGCAAGTGTGCATGTTTCCAAGCCTTTTGTGAAAGTGTAGCCAGCTAGCTTCAGTGTTTGAGGACTGTATTGCCTTTCTTCTGTGAGTTATGTTCAAGCCAAAAGAAAGAGCTGTTGTTCTATGGGTTTGATAACAAACACCACAAAAAGAGCTTTCTAGTTTTGAGAAATCATATATGTCAGTTGAATGTGTATGTGCACTTTACATGCCTCAGCGATGGAATTAAATCTGTGACATTGTACAAATGAATAATTGTTCAGTAGTAAATGATGTGTCAACATCACACAGCTGTTTCCATCTATATAACTGCAACATAATCATTTAACCTTTATTTGCACATGGTCACCTTTTAAAGCTGCAAAAATTCATTTTTGGCCACTTGGGGCAGTGGAACAAGCTGTAAACACAGCATTGACATATTTTCACAGTGAATGTGCTCACAAATACAGTAATTATCTATTAACATATGCAGCAGACACAGAGCACCATTAGCATTCAGTGTTCCGGATGACTGTCAGTCCAATATTCACTCTTTTTTAGCTCTGGTTTGGTCTCCAACAACTCCTGGACTGTATGGAAATGATTGGGGAGGGGGGACAGAAGAGCAGTAGATTTTGGTATTATTTCTTTTTGCTTAAGGGAGGATAGTCTGACTTTTGAGAGCAAGGGAAGGTCTTTTGTTTTTGTTTTTTGGCCACAGATTTATATTTAATTTCCTTCCCTTGTGACATGTATTGTAAAAGAAGTGTGGGTCATAAATATTACATTTTTTGTTGTGCTTTCCAGACTGCTCTACTGAGAGCAGTGGTGCTATATCACGGTTTAAATCAAGGTAAACCATCTAATTTTTGCTTTGTCTCTTTTAGTTATAAATGGAAAAACAAGGTGTATCAATGAAATTGTATCAATACCTTTACGTTATTTTGGTTTGTTGAGGCAAGGGTGTAGCAGTTATAACTAAGTCAAGGGGAGGGTCTCGAGAAAATATTAATGACAGGAGAGTCTTTCTTTTTTGAAAAGTGAAACATAAGATTCCATCCCCCTCACCACCCCAATCATTTTCTAACACGCTAATTTTCTAATGCTCCACTATGTTCACCAGCTAGTCTCTTACATTGTCTGTCTGCTGTTTGGTGCTGAGCAGGGAGTGTACAGTGGGTTTATCAGAGCTTTTTCACTGAAAACAGCTGGGTAAAAAGGTTGATGAGAGCAGGGTTTGTGGGTCTGAAAACAAAAATAATGAGCTAAAAGAGACTAAAAAGCTCCGTAGAGCTGAGGGGAAGGGGCAGAGTTGGTGATAATTTTATGTTGGTTCGTCACTACAAGTGACGCCTTTTACATTACACATAGTCATTGTGAATGTAACAAATTGGTGCATGTTTAAATACATGCTTAAATGTAACATACATAGCTGACAAGTTTGTCTCACATATTGGGGTGTTTATGTTGAATAAATATTAGTTTCAGTTAAATATAGATACAGAAATTATTTATGTATCTGAAGTCATGTTTGAATGCAAGCGAGTCACAGATACCAGAGGTGCTGACTGAACCAGTGTAGGCACACATACTGTACCATCTGCTGGTCAACTTCTTGGAATACAAAATATACAAGTTTGTATTCCCTGTGAAGGTGTTAGCACCTTATTCACATATAGTTCAATGCAGTGCCGCTGCTAGCCATTTTGGTGCCCTAAGCATAATTCCTTTATGATGCCCCCCACCCCGACCCCGAGAAAAAAAAAAAACGTTTGTTTTTGCCAGTTTAACTTTTTATTACCAAACATAACTCAATACCAATAACACACAATAGTAGCATCACAGTATAAAACTTAAGAACACTAAAAAGAGAAAGTAAAATCTTCACAGCTTTGCTGACTTTGTAAACAGTAAACAGAATAGTAAAATAATAAAATTATCAAAATAATCCAGACTTTTTTTTTGCAAATTCAATGTTACTTTGAATAAATTAAATTAAAGAGCAATAGACTAGAGCAATTATTAAATATCTTTCTTGTTCCCCCTTTTTTGTTACATGGCTAAAATGTGCCTAATATTTCTATAGGCTAATGAAATAATACCGGCATTTAAAAAAAAATGTCATTAGGCTATTTTGGTGCCCCCTCAGCACTTGGTGCCCTACGCACAGTGCGTGATGCTCGTGGTGGGAGCGGCGACGCTGGTTCAATGCTCCAGACTGGTGGCTTCGCTGGGGATTTAGGCTAACATTGGTTAATGTTTGCCCTGCTAGTGGCAACACCAATAGCGTTTGCTGGAGACAGTCATGATCCCCAGAGGATGAATCCTAATGCTTTTGGTGACTCCCATACCTTTCCTGTAGCACTGTCATCAGTCTATGCAGATTGCCACACACAGAATATCCTTTCCATTTTGAACGCTTCATGAGCTGTCCTCTAGTGCCACTCTCAGGTCAAAATGTCAACTTCACTTCATAATGTAACAGACAGATTGCCATGAAATTTGCACATTCCTTCTGCCAAAAGTAATGACCTTTCCCTCTAGGGCCACAAATTTTACATTTTCAGCCTCACTACTGGGAATTAATTTACACTAGACAATTTTATAATTTCAAATGGTGGTGGAAGTACTCAGATCCTTTACATAAGTAAAAGTTGTACTACTACGATGTTAAAAAACCCCTCTATAACAAGTAAAAGTAAGTAAACATAGAAATAAACAAAATGTACTTAAAAGTAAAGTAAAAGTACTCATTCTGCCGAAAAAAGTGCCCTGTAAGTGATAAATTATTTTATATTACATTATTAGATCATTAATACTGATGTATCAGTGCATTAGTAGTTTACCTACTTTATATATGTCATACAACATAATAAAATTCCTGCATTCAAAATCTTTACTGTTAGAACAGAAATATTAACAGCAAAATGTACTTAAAGTATCAAAGTGGTTCCTCAGCTAGGGTTACATGGTCACATGATAAATCTGAGCGGTTGTGAAATGATTCATGGGAGAGGGAAAATACACAGATCTGTTTGAATTTTTTTGTACTTTTCTCTAATCTTTGCTTTTTGGTGAAATATTGGATAATGTGACCTCTTTGAGCACCAAACTGCTTTTAAATGAAACCATGTGAGAAGTTTAGAGGGGAAATTTCTCGTTGGTGGAACTGCTAGCAATTTAGAAACACATGAGACACAGGGCGTCACAACTGAAGGGTTGAAAAAAAGGTTGCGAATCTGTGGTTTTACCTATAACAATGCAGTATTAGTACCCTGTCCCCTCCAATCAGATCGCTCCTTTTCAACCAGAAGTCGCTCTTTGTAAATTAACTTTAGAAACCCCATACTCCCCCACAAAGAAAAATCCCTCCCTCCCTCCCTCCTGTCAATGCTGTCATCTTTGAGGTTTTCATCAGGTTAATGTGGCACAGTGTTTGAAGGGTAAAATTATTAAATAAAAAAAAATTAATAAATACTTCAACAATGAATGATGATTCTGTTAGGTTTTTGGCACCTGCCCCCACACTCTCTCTCTCTCTCTCTCTCTCTCTGTCTCTCTTTCTCACACACACAAACACACACACATACACACATATATGACTCTTTCATGTGGATCTGTGATTTGTACGTGTGTGTCTCACAGAAGGAATGAATGAGGTTTTTGGTTCCAGCCCCCCACACACACACACACACACACACACACACATACACTCACACATGACTCTTCAATCACTGTGAGAAAGAAGTGGATCGTTAATGTAGAAGAAAAATTTGTCCTTGTGGTAATTAGTATCTCTGTACATAGTTCAGTTTTTGCCAAGGAATGCTAGAAAATAGCAAGGTAAATTTTGTCTAGCTCCCTTCCAGCTGCCATGGAAAGTGGAGTGCAGAGCAAGGAGATTCAGTGGAACAGCATTTGGAGAGTGGAACAGCTAGGGAGAAACACAAGGAGAAGACACTCTGTGAAAACCCAGAGGTCCTACTTGGCACTACGCCCAACAAAAAGAAGGAAGGAAGAAGAACAACCTCATTTTCTTCACTGATTCCATCTACATCTGGAAAGATACTCTATGCAGCAATTATGCATATGTATCCAGCGAGGGCATCAGCTCAGGAGGCAGATTAAAGATCTGTAGAACACCTTGTCAAGGATGACCCTCTGACCATCACATACTACACCAAAGGAAAGGTCATGGTCCAAGGGAATGAAACACACCTGGAGTCCTTTCAAGAGGCATTTCCCCTGTTGAAAGCTGAGGTGGACACTAAGAGGATGTCTCCTGTCCCCTCTGACAGTGAAGATGATGAGAGCCCATTAGGGAACCCCACCACCTTATTAATCTCTGCTCAATGCAAATACTACCTATAATTTTAAAATAGTAATAATGTAATGGCAGTGATAGCATTAATATTAATAAATTATTAATAATAGGAATGACAGCTGTAGGAATAATAATGACAGTATTAGTAACAGAGCGAATAACAACAACTGTAGTAGCAATTGTCGAGCAGGAACACAGGGCAGCAAGTGGCCCACAACCACAGATCCAGACTCTGCAGCTCCGGAGGCAGAAATACTTGCTGAAAGCAACAGAAGGAGAGACGAGAGAGACGAGAGAGACGAGAAAGCACAAAACTACGGGAGAGAGAAGATGTCGAGTTAGTAACATGCAGTAATGGGATAAAAATGCATACAGATGGAGAGGGAGAGGAGGAGAGAGGAAAGAGGTGCATTATGGGAAGTCTCCCAGCAGTCTAGGCCTATAGCAGCATAACTAAGGGATGGTTCAGGGTTCACCCAAGCCAGCTCTTAAATGTGGAGATGGTGTCTGCCTCCCAAACCCAAATTGGGATCTGATTCCACAGGAGAGGAGCTTGATAACTGAAGGCTCTGGCTCCCAATCTACTTTTGGAGACTCTAGGAACCACAAGTAACCCTGCATTCTGGGAGCGCAGTGTTTTAGTCGGATAATACAGTATTATGAACTCTGTAAGATATGATGGTGCCTGAGTGTTAAGAGCTTTGTAGGTGAGGAGAAGAATTTTAAATTCTATTCTGGCTTTTACATGGAGCCAGTGCAGAGAAGCTAATATTGGAGAAATATGATCTCTTTTCCTAGTTCTTGTCAATACATGTGCCGCAGCATTCTGGATCAACTGGAGAGTCTTAAGGGACTTATTCGGGCAGCCAGATAATAAGGAATTGCAGTAGTCCAGCCTAGAAGTAACAAATGCATGCACTAGTTTTTCGGCATCATTTGGAGACAGGATGTGCCTGATTTTTGCAATGTTGCATAGGTGAAAGAAGGCAGTCCTTGAAGTTTGTTTCATGTAGGAGTTAAAGGATAAATCCTGATCAAAGATAACTCTGAGGTTCCTTACGGTGGTGCTGGAGGCCAGGGCAATGCCACCTAGAGTAACTTTCGTAGTGTACAATCTACAAACCCACAGATACAGAACACGAAAGGAGAAGTTTAATTGACCAAGTCACTCTTTATTTTAATATAAGTAATTGCAGCGGAAAGGGGAATCATTCTCCAGAGTGGTGACTTCGGTGCCGTTCACAATTGCTGTGGGGAAGCAGCGATGGTACATGAGTGGAGGCTGAGACAGCGGTTAGAGGCCTGGCTCCGGTCGAGTGCCTCGTGGATCTGGACCGGCAGACGGGCCCATGACGCAGAGCAGGCGGTGGAGTGCTGGCCTGGGCTGGCAGCGGATCTGCGTAGTGGAGTTGGCGGGGATGTGTAGATCCGGACAGACAGTGGACTCCGTGGCAAGGAGCAGGTGGTGTAGTGTAGGTCCCAGAGGTCTGGCTCAGAGATGTGGCTTGCAGAGACAGAAAGTCAGGCGGCAAGGCGTAGTGGCTGGAAGAAATCTGGAAGGGGACAGGAGCCGAGATCACTGACACAGGATAATCCTGAGGCAGAGGAAGAGCAGGATCAACAAACGAGGTAACAGGTAATGCTAGAAAACGTACTTAACTTTTGACAGTGTAGTCCCTCATTCGTCCAGGAGTGTTCTATCGTAGAAAAGGTTTCAGTCGTAGTCGTCTGGACACTGTTTTCAGAATCAAGACGTTTCGGCTCCCATCCGGAAGTCATTCTCAATTATGAAAAAATGGGATGGGAACTGGAAATTTAAGCTACTCTGTGTTACATAAGGAATCTGCCTGAGTATCTGTTAATAGCTAGTTTCACCTGAAACTGACCTAATAGTTTCCAAGATGGCCCAGTAATCAGTAATCAGGCCTATTGTTGTCTGGCTGCATCTACTTCATCACTGTTTAGTACCTGATTAGCATGTGACTGGCGTGACCAAGATGATAATACACTCTGATAGACTTTGGGCAGATTGAATCGAATCTCAGACCACCGAATGTCAGACCACCAAATATAAAGGGCTGTATGCTGTTTAGGAAAGGGATGCAGAGATGGGCATGGATCCTTTCAGCTGTGTCACCATCACTTTGGCATGCATGAGTGTAAGTGTTTCCTACCTCCTAAAAGCCTAGCAAAACCGTCACCGAAAGATTACAGGCGCCATTTCAAAATGTATTCAAACGCTGGTATCCAGTGGCTAGGGTGGGTGTCATACACCAAAGGTGTCTCCATTCAACACAAAAATTTAAATTATGATTAGATAATATATATCCTCATATTTGTGTTTAGGAGAAAAATCAACACACAAGTAAGATTCCAAATTTGTGTGATGCTGATAGTTATTGTCACAATAACTTACCAACTATGGTTGTCTGCACAAGACATGCCTCAGTTTTCCACCAACCTGAGTCAATTGTAAGTTGATGATGACTGCAGAAAAACTAGTTAGAGAAAAGACAACAAAAAGCTAAAAGTAAAGATACTGTAAATGGTTAAAACAACCAGTTTCTGTCTCTCCAAATGGCAGTAGTACAAATGCAAACTTGGCCAAAACTACTAAAAACAACATTGAACAATACCATAAAGCCATCCCATCTATCAAAGGGGTATGATAAAGGGGTACACAGGCCCAGGGCTGTGGGGATACGTCTGACTAAAAAGATTGGGAACCACTGATATAGGGCTTTCTGAAATAACCTACAAAGATTCAAAAGGGCCTCAAAGCTACTTTGTGTTAATCAGGGCCGTTCTCTACCTGCCTCGGGAGCTATTTTTTTCTGTTTTACCAGAATGGCTGAAGGTAAGCTAGTGTTTACCCTCTGTCGTACATGTGCCAAACTTTTCAAGAGGGTCCTTGTAGTCACAGCGATGAGGCCAGAGCGTTGACAGGGGTTTGGGTCACTCCTGAATTTAACAAGGCCTTGGAGATGGGTTATCGGGTAGCAGAGATCATGGAGGTGTGGCACTTTGTCAGGGCATTTTGCTGGACGCCGACAAAATTATATCAAACCCGGCTAAAAGACAAGTGTCTAAATTGTGTTTCAACAGCTTTTGGGGAAAGTTTGCTGAGAGAAGTAATCTGTCTCAAACCGCTCTAATCAGCGAGCCCAAAGATTTTTTTCAGCTATCTGTTTTCAGAAAAATATAAAGTCAGCTACTTTGGTACTTAGAACAGAGAAGATGGTTTCCCCATCATTGACAGCCTCCGCTGTGTGTGGTAAATAGTTCCGAGCTCTCTGAACTAACCCGAAGGACTGTTATTAGTCACTGCAGAGTCCGTAGAACCGGCCGTGTCTGTAAAATAACCCGGCGCTGAAGTGATGATCATCACTCTGTAGGGTGAATGGCGCTGGATTGCATTCAGTGGATAATTCACGAGACCCACGGGGGGTGTTGGCAACCAGATTCGTCCCATCCGCATTGGTAATTTTCACACGGAAGTGTAGCAAGGTGTCGTTGAGATCCAAATACTTTTCTCTGTCTCCGGGAATAAAGAATTAGATGGGGCCTTCGTCAGTAATGGCAAGATTTCTGTGTAGAACTTTTCATCAATACACAGCTGTGTCATGGGAGCCGAAACTAACTCCGCCATTCTGCATTCGGCTGATTTTTGATGTAAAAGAGCCATCTTCTCCGTTCTCTGCACCTTCATACGGGGCTCCAGGTAGACTTCCTTCCTTTTGGATTGCTTCTCCTGACTGATTTTTTATTTTCTATTTAGATCCCCCTGAAACATGCTGCCCCAGCGGTCACTTATTTTACTGACAGCATGGCTTTCATCTCCGAGGTGATGTTTTTGGTGGCTGATTTAAGATGAGGCTTAGTGATGGCAAAACCTTTTCTCATCAAAGGTGTTACAAAACAAAATCATTTTGAAAACATATAGGTGAGGATCATGCCTCTGTTGCATCTGCATCATTTTTTCACAGAAGAGGCAGAGCTTTTTGAAGGTCTAAAATGGAGTTTTACAATACTATACCCAAAGGTAGTTTACTGCCGTATTTTAATCTCTTTCAATCTCAATGTGAATGTTTTCAGTGTGTTTCTTGACCACAGGTAGATAGTCGGTGGGATTAAAATATTGCGCGATGCCTTCACGAGAGTATGCGTCCAGCTCTCCCTTGAGCTGATTCAGGTTGGCGTAATAACCTTCTCTAAACCTTTGATGGCGGACCTCACCCTCTGAACCTGGGTCTTGGGGTTTTTTCCTCCATTCAAAGTAGGCCAAACCTGGAGGAATGTTAAACCTGAGATTTGATCCATAATGTGATGAAAGTCATGCTGTACCGGTTGAACAACTTGTAGGGTATTCTCGGACGTCACCTGCATAGGTGTCATTTTTCTACTTTTGTAATAACTGTATAGAACAACTATGTACCGACAAGTGTTTTTAGCCGTAATATACCTCAGGCTTGATAAGTTTTCTACAGTAATTACCCATTTTCAATCATTGATGAATTCCCTTCCAAAAAATCTTCTTCCATGCCTTGAAATGTCTTCTCCGATCAACATATCGTAAATCTTGGTAAATTTCTCTCTGATACGTCTTGTCATTTTGAGATTGTGAAGAAAGGCCTTGAACGCGCCATGAACCCTGTATTCAGATGCATGGATATGGCGTGACTGAAGCGCAAGTTGGATGGTCGGAATAAAACAATCTGTCCAAAGTCTTTTCATCAACTCGTCATAGTGCTGTAGGTAGAAATATTCTGGAATCTCATGCAGACATTCATGTTGTTTCTGATGGTTCTATATTTGTACACATACCCACTTCTAAAGTCCATTCCTCCGGAAGCAAGTGAGCTGGAGGCCTTTGGATCCGGCACAAATTGTCATGGTTTAGGGGTTTATGTATAGTATAGTTTTATTTTGAAATGTTCTTTTCCCCTTATGTGTCTGGTAGTTTTGTAGTGTTTTCATAAAGTTTTCTTACCAGTCAACCATATGAATCCAGATATCAAACAGCAATATCCATCCGCTTTCAAAGCTTACATACATAAACTGTAACCTGATATAGGAAATGCCAGGTCCCGTTAGGGGTCGCGGGTGACTGGAGCCTATCCCAGTGACTTTGGGCCTTAGGCAGGGTACACCTGGACAGTGGCCAACTCGTCGCAGGGCTAACACAGACACAGACAAGGACAGACAACCATTCACTCTCACATTCATTCAATACGGGCAATTTAGAGTTATCAATTAACCTACACATGCATGTCTTTGGACGGTGGGAAGGAAGAACCCACGGAACACGGGAGGATGAGACCCACAGAGTAACACGCGGAGGACATGCAGACTCCACCCAGAGTCCCAGATTGCGTGATGTTGGTCTGGTCCGGGAATCGATCCCACAAACCCACGATCTCCTTATTGGGAGGCAGGAGCTTTAACCGCTCTGCCACCGTGCCAGAGCATTCCACTTGTTGTATTCAGCAGTGATGTAGCCACTTCTTTTCTTTCTTTCTCATTTCACACCGTCCAGCTGAGACATTAATGGCAAAGAAAAATCTGCAGAGAACCTTTTGACTGTTCAACAAGTGAACCTCATCCAACTGTGCTGCCTCCTGCAATGTATGATTTTTGTAATATGATTACAACGCATTTGCAGCACTATTATTTGTACAATTTTAGGTTTTATGGACCTAAGTCATACCCACCTAAATTATGCCACTCATTCTAACCTTTAGCCTTAAAATCTAAAATTAACATTTAACATTTTTGAAGGATTATAACTTTTAAAGCTGTCCTAAGACATAAAGAGAGGTTGCTGCAAGACTACACAACCTAATATACTGTAACCTTGTTTGATCATCTCACAACATATTATCTGACACAGCAGCTGTATCCAGTGGATTGACTTGTTTATTCAGCGTAACCTGCTGGGCTGGGACACTTGCCATGTTTAACAATGAACCTATTTTACGAGTTTGTGTTTGGGTTAAGACCAGCTCTCAGACAGGCAGATTAATGTTTGTGTAGTGGGCTTTCTTTGGAATTTGGATGTGGTTGCTCTGGCAAATCACTCTGTGAAGACTCCTTAAAAACTAATTTACAAAACTTTTTTGGTGTTTTATTTTTTAAATCAAGATGCAGAAATCGACTTGTGTCATACTGTGTGTCTTAAATAAAGATTACAATAGATGTAAGTGATTGCATGCATTTTCTCAGACAGCTAATTTGGGATGAGACCAATCCAGCGTATCCTGGACAGGTCTCCAGTCCACCAAAGGACTACTGGTGGAGGAGTAAAAGTAGCAATACTGCAATGTAAAAATATTCTACTACGAGTAAAAGTTGCACTGAAAATGTCACTTCAGTAAAAGTACATATTATTAGCAAAGTGTAGGCCTACTAGTATCAAAAAATAACGGAAGTAATAGCACTCATAATGCAGAAAATCGGCCCCTGTGATTGTTTACTATATTATTGGATTATTATTTCAGATGCTTTAATGTGTAAGTTTACTGTAGTAGTTGGTTGAGGTGGAGCTCATTACAACTATTTTATATGTTGTTGGGCAATTTAATCTATAACTGTGCATCATATTCTATAAACTCACCATATGTTTTGTATGTAAAATTTAAACATGCTAGTAACTTAAAGATGTTTACATACATGTAGTGACATAAAAAGTAAAATGTTTCCCTCCTAACTGTAGTGCAGTAGATGTATCCAGTAGCATAAAATGGAAGTACTAAAGTACAAGTACCTCAAAACTATACTGAAGTACAGTACTTGAGTAAATTGTACTTAGTTACATCCCACTACAGTGAAATGGTCCCAAGGGGTGGCCAAACCCTGGCCTACCACTTTACCTATATCTTGAAAATCATGGCCATATTAAACCACTAAAGAGTCCCAGGGCCACCTGACCCCAATGATCATGGCAATTTGGTTAAACACAAATGTAGGGACAGGTAATAATGCAGAACCTGCTCTTATAATTTGAGATGATATTTTGCTTGAGTGGCATATATTCCCTAACAAAATTGCAAAAGAAACCCTTATATTTTGTTAATGTCAATGGCTTTACTTCCTCATTGTTTGGGGGCCTACAGACCCCACAGCCTTATGTGTATAAATAATAATGATGATTGAAAAATCAACCATTTTTTTCTTTCTTTAAATATGTTTTTCTTTTCTTCTGAACATTTGAAAACCTAGTATGTAGAAAAGGAAGTGGTAACCATTCCCTTTGACATAAAATAAGGAAATATTTTATGTTGTATATGTTATATGGAGTATGTATGAATAAATATATATGCCTGTTTTTGTTTGCCAAAAGTAATTTACAGACAAGCTGCGTTCACTGTTACCACCTGACGCGCCAGAGCGTGACGTCAGCGCTGCCAACGTGGAACGCACGTCGCGAGCCAATTCAGGAAGTAAACTGTCCGGTTCAGCCTGCGGAAAACGGAAAGAAGTCAGAGCTGCAAATACGTGTCAAATTCAACATTTCAGCACGCTTTCCCGAAGAAATCTTGAGTGACGCCGCGACGTTTCTTTGCCACAGATTTTCCACGTCCCCTTCCACAGCGGCCCCAGTCAGGCTGTCAGTTGTGTGCAGTGAAGGTAAGGAGAGCTCGTCAGCAGTGTGAAGCTGTCTGTCTGTTGCTAGCTACAGTAGCCCTCTGTGTCAGCTCAGTGACAGGCAGCGAGCACAGCGTTTCCTGCTGTTCTGTGGTGCTGAGTAGCCTGCTGGCTGTGAGGAAACGTGCATTTTCATGTAACATTGCAGCTGCTCTCGCCTTATGTGTCCGCTGAAAGACAGCTGCTGACAACGCCGTTCTGCCAGGCGAGGAGATCATTTCACAGCCAGGATCCTTCTCCGTTAACATGGCAGCAGCAGTGCATCTGTCAAAACCATGTCACGTACATGTAGATATAACCTATACAAAATGTAGATAAGAAATTCTCAGTGTGATTAATATAATAAAAGATACCTGATAACTTATGTATAACTTAATGCATTTTCTTGTTGGTGTAACAGGTTAAGCAATACCTGTAGTAGTAGTAGTAGTAGCCTAATAATAATGATAATGATAATAATAATGATAATAATAAATAATTCATCTTAATTTGTATAACACTTTTCAAAAAAAGGTTCACAAATTGCTTAACAATCAGACTAAAAGGAATGCTGATAAAACATAAAACATAACAAAACTAATAAAACTTAATATAAAATATATATATATATATATATATATATATATATATATATATATATATATATATATACACACACACACAGATGTTCATAGGTATATATGTGTATTTTATATCTATTTTTTAATACTTATTTTATTATATACATACTATAAATGTATTTATTATTGATTCATTGTTGTTTATTTATATTAAATATATTAATAATTTATTTAATCTATTTAAAAATCAAACAGATATGAATTTAACTGTAATAAATTTATATTGTAATAAAAATGTTAGAAAGAAACTGAAATACACTAAAGGACAAACTACAAAATGTCCAACTTGTGATGTCTTAGAATTGCTCATTTTGGCGTCAGGCTTTTAATTAACAATTTGTTATAGATATATTGAGTGAAATTTGATTTTGAAATTAACTTTTGCTGTGTATAATGTGATAATTGTTTTCTTAATGTTGGTTCTGTATTTTAAAAGCGTATTAATTGTAATATAATATATTTTGTATAGCATACACTGCAGATCAAAGTTATATTTCCTTGTTTTAATTACAATGTCACAATTTTCTGAAAAAGCAAAATAACATTTTAATTTTATGTTAGCAGCTTATGACAACATACAACATAGTATTATCTTTAAATTGTCATCAATTTAATCAGAAAGTTTTGTATTACATATATACTCCCAGATTTTAATTACATTAAATTACAGTACCCCTAAATCCCTAAATTTCCTCCCAACTCGCTGTTGATAAAACACTGTCAGCAGAGAGCTGGAATGAAATTTAGGAATTATTGGGTACTTAAATAAAATCAGATAAATTAAGTTAAACTGTTTCATTCCTTAAGGACAATCACTTAGCAGCTCAGCCAGTCAAGTTTTAAATAGTAGGTAATGCTTTTATAAAACTGTGTGTTGTTGGTCTCTGTGCAGCAGTTGTCCAAAGTAAACAGTAAATGTGCAAATAAAGTGTCCACACCCATTTTTATGCTCTACTGTATGTTACCCTTGAGGCCTGAAAAGTTTGTAATTGTGATTTTATTTTATTTTTTTACTTAAATAAGACTGAGAGTCTACAGCCATGCTAGCGGCTCTGTGAGGCTGTAGTTTGGCACAGCGGTGCTTCGAGCTAAATGCTAAGATCAGCACGTTAACATGTCTACAATGGCAATGCTAACATGCTGATGTTTAGCAAATATAATGCTTTCTATGTTCAGCATCTTAGTCAGCATGGTAATTTGCTAATCAGCACTAAATACTATGAATTGTAATAACTGACTTTTATCTAGCTTATTACTTTGTTATTACAATTTCTTCCTGAAGGGAACATGAATGTCTGAACCAAATTTCATGACAATCCATCTAGTAGTTGTGAAGACATTTCACTCAAAAACACAAATGTCAATCTCATGGTGGTGCTAGAGGAAAAGTTAGAGATCACCAAAATCATTAGGATTCCTCATCTGGGAACATGTGTCAATCCATCCAGTAGCTGTGGAGATATTTCAGTGGATAAATGAAAACTTGCCATGCTGAGGGTGCTGGAGTAGGGCCCTATGAAATGCGTTTACATTTTTTCCAGATTCCGTTTTATTTTTTTCCAAATTCCACGTTTTCCATTTTAATTTGCTGAAACTCCTCTCACAGTCGACTGAGCTGGCTGGGAAGTAGATGTAGGGCGCTGTCACCCCTGCAACCCTCGGATATCTCACAAATCTCACCCCTCCAGTATTCAGCAAGATCCAAACCAGATCCAAACCCTGTTTCCAGGGAGCTCAGTTGTGTGTAGGCTTCAATCTGCTTTTCCATGGCTGGAGCCTGCCTAGGATCAAACACCCTAACCAGCCTGTAGACCTCTTTGGCTGGATGTGTGTCCCAGTGCTTTGAGAACTTTGTGAAAGCCAGGTGGAATGCATTGTGGAGACAGTCAAGCACCTCTCTCCTCTCTCGAATCCCCGTCTTTCTCAGTAGCTCATCTGTTTTGGCACCATACCCACATGTTTTTGCCATTGAATTCGGTAGAACTCCAGATTCCCCATTACAGTGTGCAGAAACTGCTGTGGGACGGTGGGTTCCTTCCAGGATTGTCAGAGCCGTCATCAGTTTGGAGTAGTCCTCAGAGATGAAGGTCAGCTTGATGGTGAGGGCCTGCACCTTCTCCTCTGTTTCCAGCTGGCTAAGGGTGTTTGTGTCTGCCTGGGATGATGAATTTTCTGCCAACAAGAGCTCTCTATACAGATGAACATGCTCTGCATGGTACTTCACTGCCTCAAACTAGGTATTCCATCTGGTACTCACTGCTTCGGGAGGAACCTTGGCCTGCAATCTCTCTTTCATATTGAGGAAGCTCACCCATGTTCTCTTTCTGGCAGGCTTGTTGAAGAACACAGATCCACGACAAGAGATGAAACTTCAGAAGTATCTGTAGTGCTGCCACATCTCACCCACCAGATTGATGACATGGCAGACACAGGTCACATGCACACTGTTGGGCATCACACTTTCCTCAGAACTTTCCTGTATGCTTTCAGGCAGTAGGCTTGCATTATCTGGGCCGGTAATGACTCAGCCTTAGTACATGGTGCGCACGCTCTACCAGGTGAGCTACTGGGGCTCCCCACCTCTCTCGGTTTCTGATGTGAGATTTTGATTGTAGGTGGTCATCGCATGTATTCCTACGGGTCCACTCATATGTTGGCAAAGCTTACAGAATAGTTGTTCTTCTGACTCGAATTCCTCAGGTTTTTGGATGACTTAGCCATCTCAGAGGACCTCTTCAACATGACTGTGTTTGTGACATCATCACAAGAGTACAATGTTATGACGTGAAAGTCAGAAGCCTTAGCTTTCTGCTGCAAAAAGAATGAATGCTCTAGCTATTATGGTTTTTATTTTATATCGATTTAAACAGGATCTTGCAAGCAATTTCAAAGGGATAAGCACCTGAAAATATGAATTGTGTTTTCATTACCTTAGAATAAGCCCCTTATATCTAAAGAGGGAGCGGGTCCCCTTCCACGGAGGTCGCCATGTTGAACCGCCATGTTTCTACAGTAGCCCAGAATGGACAAACCAAACATTGGCTCTAGGCCATTTGCATTTTTCACGAGTTTCGTAGCCACCGTATTTTCTCCTACACGCTTGGAAGGGGAGGGCGAGGCGAGCGGTATTCAAATGGTTGTAAACTGCAATTTCACTGCTAGATGCCACTAAATCCTACACACTGGAATTTTAAAAATGTTGCAGCATTTGTAATGACTGATTTTAAAACGTTTGTCCTAATATTCTCTTTAACTCTTTTCCAGCACACACACATACACACACACACCTTTGATGATGGTGGACTCCACGCTGGCTCAAGTGGGCAAAAATCTGAGTGAAGCCATGAGAATCCTGGGAGACAGACCTAGGTAAGATTAGAGACTATTGTACTTATTCCTTAAATTTAGAAAACAAGCATCAAATCTGACAGCTGGAAAAATGACCATTGGGTACAACAATGACTTTCTGATGATCCTATGATGTCAGTGAAGGTGGGAGGGAACCCTTCTGCCTCTTTTAGTCGAACGTCTCACCCTTCTCCTTTCTCCAAACACTAACACTCTTTAAGAATATCGAAAAAGATGGAAAAATAATCTTAAAAAAATAAATTAAATAAAGCATCTGTATGTCTATTTTAGGTTGAATTTCCAACCAAGGAACACATGAATGCAACATTATATAATATACCAAGTTAGAGCATCTTGAGATCTCTGTGTTTTTGTGCTGTGCATCTGTTTAGAGAGCTGGAGGCAGGAACAGAGAGGCGGACCTTCAGCAGAACCAGCATCCCTGGACCCCTGCAGGGAGAGTAAGTCTGACACACACACACACAAACACACACACACACACACACACACATAATCAGTCCAGGTTGGAGTTGAAAGTTTCTTCTTTTGCTGTTCTATAAATGTATAAGTCTCTGGAGTGATTTTCTCCCTTTTGTTATTCACTTGGTAACATGAACAATGGAGAGCTCAGCAGTACTTCAGAAGCACATTTTTTGTTAAAACCCTGACTTGAGTAATTCAGACAAACTAATCCAAGAGTAATCTGTTCCACAAAGAGCTAATATTTTCAACCCATTGAAGCATGGTTCAAACATTCAAGATAAATATCCACCCCCCTCACTAACAACCCCGGTGAGGATTCACCTTCTTCACTCCCCCCCAAACCCCATCCAGATCACTCTCATCTCCAGTCACCCTTTCTCCCTCCTCTCACCTCTTGGAGTTCACTGACCAGATGAAAGCGCTGGTCACTGCTGGAACCGAACTCACCCCCTGCCCTTTCCCTCGCCCTTCTCCCATTATCTCTCCCCTAAAACCCCCTGGGCGCCCACTTCCACCATTGGCTTTAAGTCCTCAGCCAGTTTGACACATTTGTCACAGTTATGGCGGGCATAAGAAAGGAGGTGGAGTTGCCATTTAGTTGAATGATTCCCTCTAATGCATTGTCTCTCTCTTCAGTTGAATTTCTCTTCTTGAGCTATATTTCTAAATATCTACAGGCCACCTAAGTACTGTGTTTTTTTTTTTTTACTGAGCTGCTGTCTATTGACGTTGGATGTGTAGTCATTGTTGGTGATTTTGACAACCTCCATGACAGAGGGACTAAAGAACTGTGTTGTGTTCTTCTCCATGGAGAAATGCCACGCTGGTAAGAATAGAAAAAGTCTGGTAAAGCTGAACGCAGGTGGCAATCTCTCTGTGGCATGAGCGTGTGTGCGCATTATATTTTGCTCCAGGGGAAGTTCCGCACACAAAAAACGTTCTGCACGTGCAGTGGTTAAAACAAAGCTGCATTCGTTTGGCACACGTGTGCCAAACAGAAAGACCTATACCGAAAGTTTTCGGCATGAATATGTGTACCGTTACACCCGTGTGGGACAGGTCTGCTTTCTGTCCCCAGAGTCAAGCTAAACCTGGAGAAGCAGCGTTCAGTTTTTATGCTCCATATATCTGGAACAAACTCCCAGAAAACTGCAGATCTGCTGCAACTCTCAGTTCTTTTAAATCAAGGCTGAAGACTTTTCTGTTTGCCGCTGCCGAATAATGATTCATTTCTTACACTGCACTGTAACTTTTACACTCCTGTTTTATCTTGTTTTTAGTTTCTATTTAACTCTTTTTAAGTGTTTTTAAATGTCTTTTTATATTGCCCTATGTTGCTTTTATGTTTTATGTAGAGCACTTTAAATGGCCTTGTTGTTGAAATGTGCTATACAAAGAAACGTGCCTTGAACTTGACTACATTTCACTAGAGGTGGGCGATATGATCTAAAATTTATATCACAGTATTTTTGTTTATTTATTTACAGTGATGGTAATATATCACGGTATTACAAGAAAATAAAAGCACCCAAAACATTATTTTACCTCTTTGGCAATGTAAGGGAACATATCTTAAGAAAGAAAAAAAACGCAACATGCTAATGCAAACAGGCTCACCTACAAAGTAAACAGTGAAGCAACATAAAAAAACGTTGCAGCTTCCTAGTTTGAAGTCGGTATCAATGCATCCTTGAGCTTCAGTTTTAAAGTGAATCCTGCTTTGTACTGGCCCTCGTTGAGAAAGCAGTCCGAAGTAAAATGGTTAACCAGTTGTTGTAGGGACATTTCCAAAATAAAGTTAATCCACTGGGTCTTCACTTCCTCAGATGCTGGGAGTAGATGAACAACAGAGCAATTGGCATGCTTTGCTTGTAACGTTACCTTCCACATCTGCGTGTTACCAGAGTCGGCGTTAGTGAGGAAAATAGTAGTTACTGGATGTAACTGCAGTTCTATGAGTACGTGCGTAGCCCTCTACCTGCATGTTATCACAGTCCCAGTAAAGAACATTAGTTTTAATATGCTAAATCATTTATCACGGTAATGACGGTATTGCAGAATCCATGTTGTGGCAGAACATGACACCGGTGACAAATCTGGTATACCACTCACACCTATATTTCATACATACAAGTACTATACAAGTATAGAAATTGTGGGCATGGGAAGAGTTTGACTTTTTTTTTGAGAAAAGGTGAAGAGCTGAAGCTAATCATTTCTTTTTCTCCTGTGCAGTGGTCAGGATGTTGCCACTATACTGCACCTAGTTCACAACCTTATACATGAAGAGGAGGAGGAAGAGGACAAGCCAAGCCAACAGTAAGTAGAACTACCTTGAGTGTTACAAGTGAACCATTTAGTGTTTGGACACTTTGAATTTTCTTTTCTAAACCATGTTGAATCCAAATCCATTACTTAAAGGTCCAGTGTGTAGGATTTAGTGGCATTTAGCGGTGAAATTGCAGATTGCAACCATTTGAATACCGCTCGCCCCGTTCAAAGCGTGTAGGAGAAACTACGGTGTTTTGCAAAACTCGAAACGCGAAAGGCCCATGTAGAGCCAGTGTTTGGTTTGTCCATTCTGGGCTACTGTAGAAACATGGCGGTGCAACATGGCGACCTCCGTGGAAGAGACTTATTCTAAGGTAATGAAAACGATTCTTATTTTCAGGGGATTGAACACTAATGAAAACATACTTATGAATGTTATCGCCATATTCTGCAAATTGAGCCCCCTAAATCTTACACACTGAACCACTAATGAAAACATCTTATAAGTATTATATTCAATTTCTGCTAATAGCTCCTCCTAAATGTTACACACTGGACCTTTTAAGTAAATATTTATTTGTAACTATGAGTAAGATGATGCAATTTCTAATGTTTGTGGTGGTTTTAGTACTATAAGGTGTAAAGTCATGAGAGTGAAAAAGCTGAGTCATGGCAAGCATTTAATTTACCCATAGTTCCTGATTATAAAGAACACATTCTTTTACAGTACATGCATGGTGCATGTCTGTCTTTGAGGCTGTTCTAGAGAAGCTGCTTATTTGAAATAGCATCCAAAATGGCGTGATAAGAAGGAAAAGTGGAAGTTTTGTGAGGAAAACTGTTACAGTTAAAGTTAATGTAGTTTTACTGAAATCAGAGAACAGATACTCCTCTGTAGAATTAAGTAAGGAATGGAGGAAATAGACAGCCCTAAGTTTAAAGCATATGATAAAGCTGCTGTTTGGTGTCTTCAGTAGGATGCAGAATGTGGGTGAACAGGGTCACATAGCCTTGTTGGGTCACAGCCTGGCAGCCTACATCTCGGTGTTGGACAGAGACCGACTGCGGAAGCTGACCACTCGGATCCTGTCTGACACCACACTGTGGCTCTGCAGACTGTTCAGGTAGGCTTGTGGCTACAACCCTGCAGTACAGCTTCGGATCTGAACAAATCATTTTTCTTTTGGTTGGTTGGTGACATGATGATTACACAGTAAAAACCAGCATCAGCAAGAGCACTGCTGCATTGTAGAGATGGCATTGCGAGACAGGATAACAGGTTGCATCATAAAAGGGTTTTCCCTGCCATTATATGGCTTAGACGCACCACCTGAGTGACAGGTATCAGACTGTCCATCTGATACCTATCACAGTGGGCCGGAATCGCCGACGATGCATTTTGGGGAATAGCCAAAAGTAACAAACATTGTCATCTTTGCTATCTTCCTCCCACTCTAACCTTTTCCAGCCATTGTACATATGCCATCTAAAAAAACAAAGGGCATATTTATCTATAATTTTAAAGATTGTGACTGTTAGCTACCGAGCTAGCTAGCTATCATAATTCACCACAGTGAAGCAACTGAGCCTTCTCGATAAGTGAACTTTTAAGTAAACTAGCCAGCCAAAAGTTGGCTTAAACCGCACTGGTAAAATGATGTAAATCTCACCTAATGGGAAATCAATTAATTGACTAGAAAGTATACAAGTAGAAAGCAATACATAATATTGCCGATGAGAGCAAATCATCTACCAGTCATTCCATTAGAATACTTTAGAACTGGTTGTTTACTAATGCGCCATGATAAGCACTGATAAAACGATGTTCATCACACTAATTGAGTGCCAAATAGCTAGGTTGTTAGCGAATAAGTAGAAGTAAGAAGACTGTCGCTTAAATACTATGCCTCTTATAAATTAAAAAATTTTAACACTGTAAATCCATAACATGCGAGTAGCTCATCTACTGTACGCATCGTTGTCATTGTCATCAGTTTATTGGCCCCGAGCAGTGGAAAATAAATCAATAACATAACAATAGTAGTTATTAACATACATGATGTTTTGAACACTCCTGATGCAACTCACCAGCCCTTACTGCTGGAACAGAGCTTGAGTATCAGCTGGTTCCGGTGTGCTAGAGCAGAGAGAGCTGGAAAATGTTTTATTAAATATTAAAATATGGTTGAAAACTGGATAAATGTTATCAGTAATAAAAAAAAAAATACTGAGTTTGAGATTCTGTAGTTTTTGTCTTTGTGATAACTTTGAGTGACTCAATACACACGGTGGAGTTTGGTTAATGTAACTTTCTGCTTTCAGTACTCTGTCTTTATACACCAATCTAATCCGTCCCTCAGGTACGAGAACGGTTCAGCCTACTTCCATGAAGATAACAGGGATGGCCTTGTCAAAGTGTGTCGGCTGGTCATCAATGCGCGTTATGAAGAATATGCCTCTGAGGGCTATGCAGTCCTCAACTCCAAACAGCCAGTCATCTACCAGAGCGCCTCCGGCAGGCCTGGACTGGGACAGCATCTGTGCAGCCAGGTAGGAAGGGTGGAGCACACAAACTCACGCACCATATAAATGATGAAGATTACAGCCTCTGCGTGTGAAAAAAGTGAGAATGACTTTTTGTTTGTAGAAAAATATAGAGGTGTTGGTTGACCAAATCTATGACTTAGATACATAGTATATGTACTGTATATGGCCACTTAAAGTGTCTGATTGATATCAGTATTCATTGTTTCATAGTCATGCAGATTTTATTGTATTTTATCTAATTGCATACATAATAGAAAGTGATTTTAATGCCAGTCTCTGTGTCATTAGCTCGGCCTGCCTCTCTCTAGTCTGTGCACAGTGCCATGCAATACCATCTTTGGATCCCAACACCAAATGGTAGGAGAATCCAAATGAAGAACACTTTCAAAACACACTGTCAGATTGTTAAAAAAAAAAATAATTTTGTCTCATGTCCTGTTTGTCACTGTCAGGACGTTGCACTGTTGGACAAACTAATAAAAGAGGACATAGAAGCTAAGAAGCTTCCTTTGCTGTTGATCGCCAATGCAGGTGAAGGAAAATCACAGTTCAAACACCGTACTTTTCACTATCTACACATGTGGTACATTATAGGAGTTGGAAATAGTATTCATTTCAAAGTAAATCAGTTGCTTATGAGACTTTTTTCTGCTCTTTTTCCCAGGTACTCCTGGGGCAGGACATACAGACAAGTTGAGTCGTCTGAAGGACCTGTGTGATCAGTACAGCATGTGGCTCCATGTGGAGGGGTGGGTCAATTCTGTTACTCTTCAATAGATGGTCTTAATGTGTGCACTTCATTTTTAACATTAATTCATCAAATTCATTTAAATACTCTCATAATGTTCTTGTAACTGTAAATATAATCACATCAGTGGTATTGTCAGTGCAGCCTAAGCACATATCATAAATGCATATATTGTTTAAAAATACTACTACTACTTGATACTATTAGCTGTGGCCTTAGTTTCTGTCTTTAAAGCACTCCAAATGCAAGACATGCCACACAGTAGAACATTTAGTGGAGATGTTATAATTCATCATTCATTAAGTACACTAATGTCATAAAAAGAATATTGTACTTTTAAAAAATTTTTATAAACATGCAGCGTCATCATTAATTGGAATAAATAGAAATTATTTACTTAATGTTTTCTGGCATGTCTCCATTATAGTCATTGAAGTGCCTGTTCTCACTGCTGAAATGTTAACTTAATAACTGTGAATTTATTATGGCATTGTGTTTTCTTCTTCAGGGTCAACTTGGCAACCCTGGCACTGGGCGAGGCCACCTCTGGTATCATGGTAATCTAATGTTAAAATACTCTTATCCACTTAAGGCTACAACCTAAATACACAGAGTGAGATTAAATGTACGTCCTGTTCTTCACCATGGTCATTAATTAAAGGATAGGTTTACATTTTTTGAAGTCTATCTCAAAATAATTCTGACATGCCTATATGTACATTGAAAGGATTATTGGTCGTTATCATTCCTCCTGTCCATATTGGCCACAAAAGCCCTTCTTAAAGAGATTTCAATGTAAGTGATGAGGGACAAAATCCACAGTCCTCATTCTGTTAAGATGCATTCTAAAGTTCAGCTGAAGCTAATATGAGAACCCTTCAGTCTGTGTTAAATAAAGTGGGAAACAGTGTTTCTTTGCTGAGCTGTGGCAAAGGGACAGTAACACAAAACGAGAATTAGGTACTAGGGTTGGGCCGACAGTAGGGCCACACTATTTACCACCCACTGAAAGCATGTTTTAATTTAGGCGGAAACATTTTTTTTAATTTACCTGGTTTGCGTCTGCCTTAGTAAATCAGGGGGTGAGTCTTTATTTATATCGCAAAATTGAGGATTATAACTTACCTACAGAGCAAACTCTCCCCTTCTCTCCTAGGAACCTAAATTTCAAAAGGTAGGAGTCTGACTACTACGCCTACCAAACGTGAAGCAAAGTGCTACACCTGTCTTAATCAGTGTGTAAGATTTAGGGTCTCTGTTTGCAGAATATGGCGATAATATTCATAACTATTTTTTCATTAGTGTATAATCACCTGAAAATAAGAATTGTTGTGTTCTCATTACCTTAGAATAAGCCTTTTATATCCACAGAGGGAGCGGGTCCCCTTCCACGGAGGCCGCCATGTTGCACCACCATGTTTCTACAGTAACCCAGAACGGACAAACCAAACGTGGCCACCATAGTTTCTCCTACACGCTTGGAAGGCGAGCGGTATTCAAATGGCTGCAAACTGCATTTTCACCGCTAGAGGCCACTAAATCCTGCACACCTGCTCCTTTAAACAAATAATTCCTAATCGTTAACTCTTAATTTTCAACATGTCCCGCCCTACACATTTAACTGAGAATATTTAATGGTTAGGAGAAATATAATCAATGAATTATTTCTATTGTAATGACTAGAGCAGACTCTTGCTGATTTATTGTTACATCCTGGCTGTTAAAATCCAAATTTTCCACATTGCATTTGAAGCAGCCTTAGCTTAGGCTAATTACCTGGCCGGTGACTGCAAATAATTAATTACTTTTTTTCTGATTAGGTAATAATAGCCATAAAAGACAAATAAAATATTACTATAAATCGAAATACAAGAATGAAGTTGTTCCCGATTTAGAAAAAACAGAACAAGATCACACTTTATTGGCAAAAACTCAGGATTACCATTTTACCGTTCAAAGAGTTCGATTAACACAATTTTCGGAAAGACCGGGTGAGTAGGTGAGGATGGGCTGTGAATGGGCTCAAATGTGCAAAATAGTAGAAATAGTAATTAATATCCAACATCCATCCATCCATCCATCCATCCATCCATCCATCCATCTTCTTCCGCTTATCTGGGGCCGGGTCGCGGGGGCAGCAGTCTAAGCAGGGACTCCCAGACTTCCTTCGCCCCAGACACTTCCTCCAGCTCCTCCGGGGGGATCCCGAGGCGTTCCCAGGCCAGCCGAGAGACATAGTCCCTCCAGCGTGTCCTGGGTCTTCCCGGGGCCGCCCCGGTGGGACATGCCCAGAACACCTCCGAGGGAGGCGTCCAGGAGGCATCCGGATCAGATGCCCTAGCCACCTCAGCTGGCTCCTCTCGACGTGGAGGAGCAGCGGCTCTACTCTCGAGCTCCCCGTGTGACTGAGCTCCTCACCCTATCTCTAAGGGAGCGCCCAGCCACTCGGCGGAGGAAGCCCATTTCGGCCGCTTGTATCCGCGATCTTGTCCTTTCGGTCACTACCCAAAGCTCATGACCATAGGTGAGGGCAGGAGCGTAGATTGACCGTAAATCGAGAGCTTTGTCTTTCGACTCAGCTCCTTCTTTACCACAACGGTCCGATACAGCGCCCGCATCACTGCAGGCGCTGCACCGATCCGCCTGTCAATCTCACGCTCCATCCGTCCCTCACTCGTGAACAAGACCCCGAGATACTTAAACTCCTCCACTTGGGGCAAGGACTCCCCACCCACGCGAAGAGAGCAAACCACCTTTTTCCGGTCAAGAACCATGGCCTCAGATTTGGAAGAGCTGATTCTCATCCCAGCTGCTTCACACTCGGCTGCAAACCGTCCCAGTGCATGCTGCAGGTCCTGGTTTGAAGAAGCCATCAGAACGACATCATCTGCAAACAGCAGAGATGAGATCCTGTGGTTCCCAAACCGGACACCCTCCGGCCCCTGACTGCGCCTAGAAATTCTGTCCATATAAATTATGAACAGAACCGGTGACAAAGGGCAGCCCTGGCGGAGTCCAACATGCACCGGGAACAGGTCTGACTTACTGCCGGCAATGCGAACACAGCTCCTGCTCCGGTTATACAGGGACCGGACAGCCCTTAGCAAAGGCCCCGGACCCCATACTCCCAGAGCACTCCCCACAAAGCGCCCGGGGCACACGGTCGAATGCCTTCTCCAGATCCACAAAGCACATGTGGACTGGTTGGGCAAACTCCCATGAACCCTCGAGCACCCAATGGAGAGTATAGAGCTGGTCCAGTGTTCCACGACCGGGACGAAAACCACTCTGCTCCTCCTGAATCCGAGGTTCGACTATCGGACAATTCTCCTCTCCAGTACCCTGGAATAGACCTTACCGGGAGGCTGAGAAGTGTGATCCCTCTGTGATTGAACACACCCTCCGGTCCCCCTTCTTATACAGAGGACCACCACCCCGGTCTGCCAGTCCAGAGGCACTGTCCCAGACCGCCACGCGATGTTGCAGAGACGTGTCAGCCAAGACAGTCCCACAACATCCAGAGACTTAAGATACTCAGGACGGATCTCATCCACCCCGAAGCCTTGCCACCAAGGAGCTTGCCAACAACCTCAGTGACTTCGGCCAGGGTGATGGATGAGTCCGCCTCCGGGTCCCCAGCCTCCGCTTCCTCTTCGGAAGACGTGACAGCGGGATTGAGGAGATCCTCAAAGTATT
The DNA here is from genome assembly GCF_020085105.1 of Siniperca chuatsi. Taxonomy (NCBI): domain Eukaryota; kingdom Metazoa; phylum Chordata; class Actinopteri; order Centrarchiformes; family Sinipercidae; genus Siniperca; species Siniperca chuatsi. The sequence continues at coordinate 23,894,863 of NC_058062.1, read as the reverse complement.
CCTTCCACCGTCCGACAACATCCCCAGTCGAGGTCAACAGCTCTCCACCCGCACCGCACAAGGTGTTGGTGAAGCACTGCTTCCCCCTCCTGAGCCGTCGGACGGTTTGCCAGAATTTCTTTGAGGCCGACCAATAGTCCTCCTCCATGGCCTCCGAACCTCTCCCAGTCCTGAGTTTTTGCCTCTGTGACCGCACGGGCTGCAGCACGCTTAGCCTGCCGGTACCTGTCAGCTGCCTCGGGAGTCCCACGAGCCAACAAGGCCCGATAGGACTCCTTCTTCAGCCTGACGGCATCCCTTACTTCCGGCGCCCACCACCGTGTTCGGGGATTGCCGCCGCGACAGGCACCAGAAACCTTGCGACCACAGCTACGAGCCGCCAGATCGACAATGGAGGTGGAAAACATGGTCCACTCGGACTCAATGTCCCCAACCTCCCGGGATCTGGGAGAAGCTCTCCCGGAGGTGTGAGTTGTAGACCCTGCTGACAGAGGGCTCCGCCAGACGTTCCCAGCAGACCCTCACGATACGCTTGGGCCTGCCAAGTCTGTCCGGCTTCCTCCCCCCGCCAGCGGATCCAACTCACCACCAGGTGGTGATCGGTTGACAGCTCCGCCCCTCTCTTCACCCGAGTGTCCAAGACACGCGGCGGAGGTCAGATGATACGACAACAAAGTCGATCATCGACCTCCGCCTAGGTGTCCTGGTGCCACGATGCACTGATGGACACCCTTTGTGCTTGAACATGGTGTTAGTTATGGACAAACTGTAACTAGCACAGAAGTCCAACAACTGAACACCACTCGGGTTCAGATCAGGGGCCGTTCCTTCCGATTACCCCTCTCCAGGTGTCACTGTCGTTGCCCACATGGGCGTTGAAGTCCCCCAGTAGAACAACGGAGTCCCCGGGTGGTGCACTGTCTAGTACCCCTCCCAGGGACTCCAAGAAGGCCTGGTACTCTGCACTGCTGTTCGGCCCGTAGGCCGCCACAACAGTGAGAGACCTGTCCCCCACCCGGAGGCGGAGGGACGCGACCCTCTCGTTCACTGGGGTAAACTCCAACACGTGACGGCTGAGCTGTGGGGCTATGAGCAGGCCCACACCAGCCCGCCGCCTCTCCCCGCCGGCAACGCCAGAGAAATGGAGCGTCCAGCCCCTCTCGAGGAGACGGGTTCCAGAGCCCAGGCTGTGCGTGGAGGCGAGGCCGACTATATCTAGCCGGTAACGCTCAACCTCCCGCACAAGCTCAGGCTCCTTCCCCCCAGCGAAGTGACATTCCATGTCCCTAGAGCCAGTTTCTGTGTCCGGAGATCTGGTCGCCGAAGCCCCTGCCTTCGACTGCCGCCCAGATCTCTCTGCACCGGCCCCTTACGGATCCTCCTGCGGGTGGTGGGTCCACGGGAGGACGGCCCCACGTCGCTCCTTCGGGCTGTGCCCGGCCGGGCCCCGTGGGGAAAGGCCCGGCCACCAGGCGCTCGCCGTCGGGCACCCACCCCAGGCCTGGCTCCAGGGTGGGGCCCCGGTAGCGCCAATCCGGGCGACGTAACTGGCCTTGATTTTAAGTAATCCATAAGGGGCTTCTGAACCGCTCTTGGTCTGACCCGTCACCCTGGACCTGTTTGCCATGGGTGACCCTACCAGGGGCATACAGCCCCAGGCAACATAGCTCCCAGGGTCATTCGGGTACTCAAACCCCTCCACCACGTTAAGGTGGCGGTTCAAGGAGGGGAATATCCAACATTTTTTTTTTTTTTTTTTTTTTTTTTTTTTTTTTTATATGTTTGTATGTAATATCCAACATACAAACATATAAAAAGTATAAAACTATATAAAAAATGATAGTACCTTTTATAGGAGTAGCCCATGACGAACCAGCTCTGACTCTATGGACCAGATGCCAAAAATCACACGAGCATTGTGGATCTTTCTGTCACAGCCTTGTCATGTCTGAATAAACTACAACAGAGCTTTTATGTAGTGGAGACTCCAAAAGCCATCACTTTTATAGATAAATGAAGCCAGCAATATCTGTTTTCATGTCTGAAAAGAGGTATAATTACATGTGCACAGTGTAAAAACCTGGAACACAGAGATGCAAGTGTTTGAAGGGAAGAACAGGCAAGCATGTGAGTCTCCACTTCCAGCACCTGCCAACTTCTGAGCCATCCCTTCCAGTGTTATTGTCTCACGTCACTTTGATTATAGAAGCCAGACACCCAGGAAATGCCATCTTATGCTGACTTTCTCTTGTGACGTTTGTGTATGTGTGTACATTGTTCTGTGCCCTCCAGGCAGCCGTCAGAAGTGACAGTATGACACTGACACCAGGTCAGTGGCTGGGACTGCCTGCTGTAACCGCTGTCACTCTCTACAGACATGAAGACCCAGCGCTGGTAGGCTCATACTGTATAATGTCATACAACAATTGATTCAACACAGAACATTACATGTATTTGGTAGTTTTTGTGGCATTTTTTGGTTGTCCTCTTGGTCACCTGATGCCAGCTGAAGAAATGTAATTTTCTGCTTACAGTCAAACACACACTTATTTAAACTTTCCTTCAACAGCCATTAGTTGATCTACTCATGTTAAGATTTGTTCTTAATTGCATTAAGATTGAGATTGTATTCTTTTCAGCTGTCCATGACCAGTGTCTTTGTCTTTCTCTAAATGACTCACTGCTCTATGTCGCTGCTCTCAGTCTTTGGCAGCAGGTTTGACCTCCAGCCAGCCGGTGGCGAAGCTGCGAGCGCTGCCTCTCTGGCTCTCCCTGCAGTACCTTGGTCACAATGGGATTTTCCAAAAGATCAGACTCGCCACCTCTCTAGTGAGCATCACTTACGTCCCCCTAAACCACAAACTGTCATTTTTACTATGACAGATGTAGCGTGTTAATTAGGAGGAGTTATGTGCGGGAACTATTTCTTGGTGAACAACAGCCGGGTGCAGGGACTGTGCTCATTTTCCTGGAATGTTGTTGTCACAATGAGGTTGCTAGGTTTGGTACCATCGAACCTGTACAGAGACAAAAAACCAAACCTGTGCTCATCGACCATATCTGACAACCTAGGCTATTCCTGGGGATGTTGCACAGAAATGCTAGGCGGATGGATAGACTGTTATTCATGTTCCTGCACGTACCTTCCCCTAAAACCACAAATTGTAGTTTTTACATTACTGTCTGTGTACCATTTAAAGACATGAGATACAAGGTGTTAATTAGTGAGCTTTAGAGGTGTTGGTAGGGTTATTTTTTAAGTTTAGATAGAGCATGGCTAGCTGTTTCCCCCTGCTGTCACCAATTTATACACACATACACAAGATTGGTAATGATCTTATCAGAAAGAACGCAAATAAGCGTATTTCCCAACAAATTGAACTATTCCTTTAAAATGTTTAAATAATTAAAGTATTTGTTAGGCGATAAAATGATTTTCTTTGCTTTGTTAGATATGGAAAATCAGTAATTTCACCTTTTTCTCCCTCCCCTCTAGAGCCAGCAACTCCTGGAGAAGCTAAAAACTCTGGCCTCCATCAGTACATCGGTAGGTGTTCTCTTAATGTTCTGCCATAAATGATAACAGAATGTCTACCATAATAATAGGTGAACTGTTTGTCTGGTCAGGCTTCAGATATTTTGTGAGTTTTCATTTAACACACACAAACAACAAGCCGGAAGACAGTATCAAGTCAGAGATAACCCAGTGTGAGTGAAGTTATTGAAAAATAGGAATCTGTGCAGTTCCTTTTTTATAACTCACCATAAAATATATATATATATATCTCATGCCTTGCTGTGTATCTCTGACTTTGCACTGCACCTCAGTAAAAATAGAGCCCTGTTGTCACACACTGACAGTCACTATAATATTATATCAATATCATATGAGAAACATATAAACTCACTGTTAAGTAGCTAGCACAGAATGAATATTAACATATGATATGATAAATTAAAACTAAAGTAAAGCTGGATAAACTCATGAAATACAGTACTGATAACAGATAAACATAAGTTACTCATGGAATATTGTAAAATATTATATTGATGTTAGAAAATACATAAAAGGGATGTTAAGTATGTTTAGCTAACTGTAAAGTTATTAAACCTACAAATTCCCCTGTCCCAACAGGAATATAATAGGAATGTTATGCAGGCATTTTATGTTTCAGCACTTGTTGATAGTCTCACACCTGTATACTGTTTTCATTTTTCATGCAGTCCTGCTGAATAAAAGAGAAAAAGACCAATACTTTCTGACTTCCCTACCCTGTTTGTCCACTCTGCCCCAAGTCCATTGGTTCCCACTGAAGACTTGAACTTTCAAAACGCCTCACAAATGTATAGTTTTGTTCTTAAAAAAAGCTAGGTAATTTCCTAAAACAGCTGGTCACTGTAGTTTTTATCAAACATTACTAGGAAGGAATACAGGAGGGAATAGTGCATTTGTTTGGGATTATTTTCAGAGGCAGATTAATCCACATTTGGTGCTCTAGTGAGTATTTGAGACAGCAGAACGGTCTATGTGGGATTGAGTCAAAGTAAACCACAGTGTGTGCTCATCGTAATGAAGGAACATGTCACCCAGTGCAACAGCGTGACTCACTGATGTGTTTTTAATAGTTTTTGGACAACGATGGAGCTCTATGGCACAGAGGAAGAAGATATATAAGGCTTTGATACATACACAATACTTGTTAGAAGAATACATTTGCTGTGGGTTTGGCTCTGCACATGGGATTTACTGACAAGAAGAAAAATATAGAATATCACCAGACTTAATAAACCACTTATTAAATTAGATACAAAGATGTTATAGTAGACAAATTTCCTTATTTTGTTTGAAGGCTGATGGATCTCAGTGGTGAACTGAAATTGGACAGATTTTGGACAGACCTTTTCAGCCCAACCACACCACCATGAAACTACTACTTGATGTTTACTTCCCCTATAGACTAGAGGACCTGATTAGATTTTGATACAACATGGCCCATGGCCCCAGTATTTATTATATGATGTCACCACCCACATGTGAAATTCAACCACATATGTTGATACAGAAATATTGGCTAATTAATCATCTTATTCCCATAATAAACAGCTCAGGAGCTCAGGTGCTATTGTTATGCTTGGTAAGAAAGTTTACAGGAGTACAAGGATCAAAGCCTCTCCATGTATTCATTAATTCATGAAGAAATCACTTCCAGCTGTTCAAAAACAAAACCCATTTGTGTTGTCTCGAGTTGTGTTGATACTGAAACAGTCTTAGTGGTACAGACTTGTATTATAGGCTTGTTCACTGGCAACCACTAAAGGCAAACACTGCATCCATTAGGGGTGTAACAGTACGTGCATTTGTCCCGAACTGTTCACTACAGGACGTTCGGTTCGGTATATGACTTCCTCGGTTCGGTGTGACCTGTGACTCAAACAGTTATTGTCAAAATAGTTTATTTATGTCGACTACTTGTGCACGCAGAACAGAAATTGTAGAGCGCTAGTTTTACCCAGAAAGTTTTGGCAGTGCACCACTTGTAGTCCCAGCTGTAGCATGCTGGTCGGCTTAGCCAGATTAGTGAAGCTCATATAGTGTCGCTGCCTCTAAACGGCAAACACAAATGAGAGACCAGAGCTGGAGGATCCTCGCATGACATTTAGATCCACTGTATGGGAGCATTAATTACTATTTCCCAGTTAGTTACAGCGAAAATGGGCAATGATTAGGGATGCCCAGATTGATCGACCGCCAATTGTTATTGGCCGATATTTAGTAAAAATATATGATCGGGAGATGGGGATTTATGCTTTCTAGTCGCTGATCATGAAATCCGATCCATGACGCTTATCGTATTTGTTTACTAGCGGATCTTCACCTCTCCAATATGGCGACCACGCAGACGCATAGTGGCGACATACAGCAGGCTCCCTTCCAGTCAAAATGGCGGCAAAGCTAATGAAAACGTGGATTTATTAATCTCGTATCGTGTCTAACTTTAGTGGATCATAACATGTCGGGTATGGTATTAATCTACAGATGCTCTGGTTTAAGTTGAGACCAAACGTTTCTATGGATGTCAGTTTTTGAGCCACGACAAAGGCCAAAATGTGGCCTGCAACAGACTAGGTAAGCCTTGTTTTTAGCCTAGCCGTTGTTGCTTGCTTAAGGCCCCTAAGAGCCGGTTAAGAGGAGTCAGGAGTCAGCAGTCGGTATAAAACAGAGCAGTCAAAAGCCAATTGCTATATAGATCAATTTCCATCCATGCTGGATTAAATGTACACTTCCATGTCATATTTAGTTTTCGGTAACTGGCTCATCAAGGCGAGGAAGAAATAAGAGGGAAAGCCAGTGATGATTCAGAGAGGGAGAAATGGTGACGCGTCAGAATAAAAAAAAAAACCAAACAAGCTGAGCGATTTCTGATTCAGAACAAAACTTTGGTCAATATATAAGACAGTGTAAAGTGGTTCATTTGAATTTCAAGGACTTTTTAAGCACTTTGTTCAAAAAAAGGCACTATTTTCAAGGTATTCCTGTACTTGGTTTTTTAATCCTGCTATACCAGCTGCAACAAATATGTAATTTATGACGGCATCACCCGAATGTGTCGATTAGTGGAACAAGACAAAAACAGACTGGAAGGCAAGTCTTTCTCCCCACAGTGTTCAGGCAGCCTCTCACTGCAGATTCGGAACGTGCAAAAGCAATAATTAATGCTATAGGATTGTTTATTGCTGCAGATATGCAACCATACTCGGTCATAGAGAGTACAGAATTTAAGCATATTGTCAAAGGGCTTGAGGCCCGATACAATGTGCCTTCACGTGTGCATTTTAGTCAGTCCATTGTGCCTGCTCTGTATAAATGAACGCAAGCTGCAGCTGTTCAGGAATTATCATCAGGTCAGAGTCTTACAATTAGTGACACAAATCCAGTATTTGAGTGCATTAACTGTTATAGTAAGAATCATTGCCAATGAACCACTGTTGAATGTTTACATTTTTCAAAATAAATGACAAAAATGTTATTTTCTGTATTTTTTTGATTTTCCCCTGCTTTACCAAAAACGTAGGGAACCGCAACCCGAAAACCGAGGTATATACCGAACCGTGAATTTTGTATACCGTTTCACCCCTAGCATCCATACAGTCACTGAGATGTAATGTGATGTAAATTCATCCTATCAGAGAGGCTGGAATAAGTAGCATTATACATTTACACTACTGTAATCCAGATGCAGGAAACAATCAGTGTTGGGGATCAGAATCATCACACAGTGGTACTCACAGTAGCTTGGTAAAAGGATGAATTTCAGGTTCATCACAGTCAGCCACATTCACAGTGAAGATGCTGCAGTTTGAGTATCACTGTGTTAGTAAAATGTGAATGTGTATGAGCTTGCATGTCCATGTGTGAGTCTTTTCTGTGTGTGTGTATAGCTGTAGTTATAGTCAGTGTGGGTTGCCTTGGTTCTAGGGCGTGGTGTCGCCGATCCCGCCCATCTCCGGGGCTTCACTGCGGGACGTTCTGGGCTCTCTCATGCTCTCTATTGTAGGTGGGACCAAGCCTCTGCCTGTCTCCCTCACTCCCCCCTTACCCTCTGCCCTCCCTTCGCTTTTCTTTCTTCCTGTCACTCCTGACCATTTTCCTTCATGCACATCAGCTCAGTGGTATTTGGGTCTCCACTGGCTGATGGACTGTTCACTTCTTCCTGATTGTTTAGGATGTGGACCACTCAGGCATGTACTTTGAGGTACTTCAGGGAATAGCCCACCACACTTTTGTTGTCTTTCGAAGAAATACAAGGGTCATGAATAATTAATGTGTCATGTGCTGTTGCATCTCATTACTTCCTTTTGTTTAAAATCCAAATACCAGTTGGTGATGCTCCTGTAGCAAAATCGTTGCCACCGTGAGTCCTCCTAGTCCCTCAGGTCCAGCACGTTACTGCATATAAAGGGGAGAGCATAATTAGACAATGAGCCCAACTTAGGCAAGGAGGCCATCCGGCCTAACCTACTTCCCCCACCCCCACCCCCACCCTTGAGAACGGGATACACAGTCAGTCATGGCCATCTGTGCCCCTGGCCTAGGGACCACTCTGAAAGTTAGATACCACCGTGTAATCCAGGCGTTGGCCTCCCTCAGGCGGTGAAGCCACTGGAGGGGGGCATGGTCCGAACAGAGGGTGAATGGGTGCCCCAGCAGGTAGTACCTCAGGGCCTCAACCGCCCACTGGATGGCCAAGCACTCCTCCCAGGATGCTGTACCAAGCCTCCCTCTCAGACAACTTTCGGCTGATGTACAACACTCTACTTCCTGCACCTTCTGGGACAGAACGGCCCCCAACCCTTTGTTTAATGCGTCAGTCTGCAGGACAAAGGGGAGAGAGGAGTTAGGGGTGTGGAGGAAAGGCTCCCCACAGAGGGCCTGTTTCACCCTCTCGAATGCCAGTTGCCACTGCTCTGTCCATTGGACCGGATCTGAAGCACCTTTTTGGGTGAGATTGGTCAGGAGGCTGGTCAGCTCAGCGAAGTTATGGTTGAATCTCCGGTAATAGCCTGCCAGCCACAAGAACAGTCTCACCTCCTTTTTGGACTCAGGCAGGTGGCAATCACTGCTGTTTTATCTTTCTGGGAACGCACCTGCCCTCTGCCCAAGTGGTACCCCAGATACCGTACCTCCCTCTGTCCAACCGCACACTTCTTCGGGTTGGCAGTGAGCCCAGCCTGCCTCAGTGACTCGAGCACTGCGGGCCACTGCTGCACATGCTCCGAACCACTCTGAACCACTTTTCGTTTGTGATTAGACAACCGGTAGGGCAGTGAACGCACCATCACTCCCAGGTGAGTCTCATTGTAGTGCTCTATGAGATTTGTGCGACCCGGCAGGGAGGAGAACACGTCAGCAAAACACGTTGCAGCTCGCCACGTCTGCTTTCTGGGACGGTGTGAGATGGTCGTCATCAAGGAAGTCAAGGGAGTGAGGCAGGATCTTACCTGTATTATAGTGTATTATATTTTAATTTGCTTAGTACTTCTATTCCTTCTATTCCTGTGTGCATTTACGTGATAGTGAGCAGCTGTAACGAAAGTGTTTCCCCTCGGGGATCAATAAAGTATTTCTGATTCTGATTCTGATCATAGTCCATGTCGCTATTTGCCATGTGTCCACAAATGGTCCTTGCCACCTGGCGAGTAATTTGCAGCTGGGTCTGCCTTTCTGCCTGCTCTTGGATTACTTCCAGCTGGCGTCTATTTACAGGCTGCTGTGGATCCGTCAGGTTTTGTTGGGCACCAGTGTAACAAGCTCGTTTCCACCGTGAGTCCTTCAAGCACAGACAGAGGTACGACAGTATTCGTGAAGATTTTTATTGCCACGAGCAAACACACATAAACTTTACAGCAATTGCCAGAAGTTATGACTGCATGATTCTGGTTGCCCGACTGTCATCTTGCTGGTCTTGTGGCTCCTTTCATTGTCCAAATGTGTCTGCAAACCAACTCCTTCAGCCAGCCGGGTGCTCCGTCATGCAGCTTGTGTGTGATCCGCCATCCGCCTAACACGACAGCGGCGGATGGCCGCCCACCATTGAGTCTGATTCTGCCCAAAGTTTCTGCCTGTTAAAAGGATTTTTTTTCTTGCCACTGTCGCCAAGTGCTTGCTAGTGGTGGGATTTGTTGGGTCTCTGTAAATAATATTATAAGGAGTATGGTCTAGACCTGCTCTATAGGAACTTTTCCTATAGAGCAGGAGCTGAAAGGAATAGGTTCCTGAGGAGTCCAGGCGCTGGACGATGAAGTGAAGGGCCATGTTTACAGCATCGTCTATGGGCCTGTTGGCTCTGTAGGCGAACTGCAGGGGGTCCAGGAGTGGGTCTGTGATGGCTTTGAGGTGGGACAACACAAAAGACACATAAAGGTCAGGGTCTGTAGTCTGAAGTCCAGTGGTCCTCTGCTTTTTGGGGACAGGGATGATGGTGGAGGATTTGAAGCAGGCTGGCACGTGGCACATCTCCAGTGAGGTGTTAAAGATGTCCATGAACACCAGAGACAGCTGATCAGCACAGTGCTTTAGGGTGGAGGAGAGACGGAGTCTGGCCCGGTTGCTTTGCAGGGGTTCTCCCTCCTGAACAGTCTTGTTGCGTCATTGTTGCAGTAGGGGAGGGGGGAGCCTCTAGGGTGGCACTTGTGGAGAGGCCCAGGCTGAGGTGGGGGATGTGGAGCTGCTGGGCTGGAGCTGGTGGATGGGGTCACGGGGGATGGTGTCAGGACTGTCCCATTGTCACTGAATTTACAAACAAAACAAGATAAAACAACGCACACCAAAACACAGAGGCAGCCATCCGTGGTGCCAGTGGAAATAGACAACTTCTCAACTTTCAAAAGTGGTATTATTGTTGACGTGCCTGTCGCAAAGAAAATCGGATCGCTTTCTGTTTTACTCAGAGCCTAGCACCTACCAACAACACAGGACACACTACATTTGTCTGAATTGCTGTCTCTTTTTCCTGCTTGGTTGAAAACATCTTACTAGTTGTATGTTTTAGCTGTGCCTGTTGATAATGCCTGGGTCCTGTCTGAGTTTGTTGCTTCATCTAATTCTGGGTTCCTGCTGTGGTTATATACTTTTGATTCCAGTCATTAACAAACTGTACCCCTCCTCACTGGCCTCTGCTCTTTGGTCTGTGGGGTCCACCACTGAGAGGAGAAAACCCTGGAGCTGGTGCATATGCCTCAGCCCACCAACAATCTGCCTACAATAGATACATTCAAACCCTTAAGGTCTCAGTATGGTTCAAACAAACTAGGTTGCACAATGTGTCATCTGTCCATGTCCAGTGTTTAAACCTGTTTCTAATGGCTACACTCAAAGGGGGGGCAAAAAGCATGCATCATAGAGAGGGGTGGGATGTGATAAATTGTTCAAAAGGGGATAACTGCACACATTTTTGGAGTCCCTCCTCAAAGGCATTCACCTCCCCATACCTGGCCAATCAATGAGTGATTCCGCCATCGGAAAGGGGGTTTGAGACAGCAACAAGCACTTAGCGTGAAGCATACTGAGGCCTTGAGACCTGCTCTGGGAGCAGTTATCACGTGTCTCTTATTATGGGTAAAACATATTACAATTATTTGTCTGGTTGTCTAAGTTGACAGCACCACACATGCTTGTGAATTATTCATGACCTTCACATCAACACCCCAGAAACACTAGCCTTCATCTCAGCCCCACCCAGGCATGATGCTTGCATTAACCTTTCACCTGGATATCATCAATGATAAGCTTCACATTTTGTTATTTCCTGTCTTAGTGGTTGAGATTATGAAGAAATGTAACACATGTAACTTCACTGAGATCAGTTGTTTGCTAAATTTGATTCTGGATAAATGGCATAGCACAATTTGACACAAATGCTCTATAATAAGAAAATGCTAAACAGGAGACACACTGGGTTATATACTCAAAAACACAGGGTTGCATGGTTCATAGACTTGCTTTTGAAATATTTTATAGTGATAATGGAGTTGTTAAAATGCCCAATGTCCAATATTAATCGGTTTGCACTAAAAAGTATTTTTAAATTGTGTATTTGTTCTAATCAAATGTCAGCTTGGGCACTGTGTGGCCGCTAATTCATCTCTTTAGCCAAATCTTCTAAACTGGAGTTGTAGCTTTGGTTTGGGCTGCTCCATACCACTGAGAGGCAAGAAGTTGGGACACCACTTCCATACAGACGAGTTTGACATATCAAACAAGAACTGTATGTAACACACAGTTACAGTTACCACAAACAACACGTATTGTAGCTTCAGTAGGCATGGACAGAAAGCAAAATCTTAAATCCATGTTTACATTGCACCCATTCAACTGATGACAATTGTTTTGCATGACATACAGCACTTGCCAAGTATGATCATAATGATCACTGTGTCTCAGATGGCTGATCTGTGTCTTTGTGTCCAACAGGTGGAGGATGAACTCAGCTCTCCTGTGGTGCTATTCAAGTTTTCCCAGGAAATTAGTGCTGGTAAGGGTCGCATTCCCTGGACCCTACAAACATGACTGTGCCAATTCTTTGTTAATGAGAAACGAATGTAATGGAACAGTAATGTGCTACAGGATAGGATCTTTGTGGTGAAGTCAATTAATTTCATTTCATTAATTTCAGCAGTCATGTGGGCCATAGACTCTGGTGAATTTTGCATGTTGTGTCTATTTCTGACATATAGACTACGCTATTTAAGTCTAATAACATTAGTTAAGTTACTCATATTCCCTGCGATGTCGAAAAATTGAGTAAAAAAACAAGCTAAAGACCAGAAAAAGAAACGCTACAAGAGGAACCTGAAGCTAGCATGGACGGGTCAACAGTAACTGAAAATATGCTAACTCAAGAAGAGACTAGCCATGATGAGGGTCTGATTTTGTCAGCCATTGAAGCGCTGAAAAATGACTTTTCCACAGTTACATAAAGTGGTTTCCTCTAAAAGAGAGATGAAAGAAGCTATTGGGGCTTTCTCCAAAAGACTCACAGAGTCAGAGGACCAGATCACATCGCTATCAACGGATGCATTTGCCACGCGGAGCAAAGTCCAAATGCTTACCTTAAAGATGGAGGAGATGGAGAACCATCAACGGCATTCAAACCTGAGACTGGTTGGCTTGCTCGAGGGGTCGGAGAACGGAGACATTTTAAATTTTTTATTGAGTGGCTACCCAGGCTCTTAATATGTATGCAGAACCACCAGTCACCATCGAGCAGCCTACAGAATAGGCAAATTATCCCAGAACCAGGACAAGACCCAGGGGACACTGCAGCAGATTTTCCGAGTGTCAGTTGTTAAACTGCTGCTTTTTGAAGGGGTCAGTCAGTTGTCTAATGAGGTCCTGGACAATGGGTGGGAGTGGGGAATGTGCGCCTCTGGCCACGTCACAAGGGGGTCTACTTCTGTCTCATATTATTCTGTTTGTTATTATGCTCTGAAGGCACACTCTTTAACACATCTCAAGGTAAGGTTAAAAGGCTGGTTGCAAATAGAGTCCTAATCATAATATGAGTGGTAATTCTAAAATGAATATATTTTCGTGACATGTTTGAGGTCTTAAGAACTTGGCATGGGACATTTTGCCTTCTTAAGTTTCCTTAAGAAATACTGCCGTTTCTGAGCTTTCTTGACCAGGGTGGAGATGTGAGAGGACCATGTCAGGTTCTCTGTGATGTTGATTCCCAGCAAGCTAAAACTATTCACCTGCTCCACCTCATTTCCACTGATATAGACAGGGGTGTGTGTCTTTGCCTTCTTTTTTTCTTAGAATCATCGATCAGCTCCTTGGTTTTGCTGATGTTGAGCAGTAGGTTGTCTGTGTGTCTCTGTGCACCACTCTGGAAGATTGTTGATTTGACCCTAACTTCACAACAGAGTTGTCTCCATGTCGGGGGCTGCAATCATGGGTGTACAGCGTGAACAGGAGGGGACTGAGCACACAGCCCTAGGGGGCTCCAGTGTTCAGCACTAGAATGGAAGTTGTGTTGTGACCGCCAATCCAAACTGTCTGGGGTCTGTTTGTGAGGAAGTCCAATATCTAATTACAGAGTGTGGTACTCAAGCCCAGAGTGCTAGGTTTTCCAGTCAGTTTCATGGGGGAGACTGTGTTGAATGCTGAGCTGAAATCAACAAACAGCATTCTGATCTAGGTGTTGTTCTCAAGGTGTGTGAAGACTGAGTGGAGGGCAGTGGAGATGACCGCCTCTGTGGATCGGTTGGCTCTGAATGCAAACTGGTGAGGGTCCAGACTGGCTGGGATGTTGTTCTTTATGTGTTGTAGAACCAGTTTCTCATCAGAATGGGGGTGAGACCCACAGGGCGGTAATCATTTAGACTAGACACTACAGACTTTTTAGGTACAGGGACAATGGTGGCTGTCTTAAAGGAACACTCTCCTTAGACAGTGATATGTTAAAAATGACATCAACTAGCTGGTTGGCACATGTTCTTAGTACACGGCCAGGGATGTTATCAGACCCTGCAGCTGTACTCATATTCATTCTCAGCAGGATTCTTCTCACATCCGCTGTGGATACTGACAGTGGCTGGTCTTCTGGAGGCAGAGTGGACTTTACAGCTGACTCTTTGTTGTGGAGATCAAAACGAGCATAAAATGTGTTGAGCTCATCTGGTAAAGTGGCCTCACACATGATGGGGGCGCTCCTGCTTTTGTAGCCTGTGATGTTTTTGATCGCCTACTACATGTCTTTGGTGTTGTTGGTGTTGTCCAGTCTCTCCTGATGTCTCAGCTTTGCCTCCTTGATGCCAGCTTTCAGTCTCTGGCAGTGCTGTAAGCTTCCTTGTCTTCTAAACGAAAAGCAGCTTTGTTGGCTCTGAGTAGAGCTCTCACCAGTCCATTCATCCAGGCTTTCTGGTTGGGGAATGATTTTATTTTCTATGTGATCACCACATCATCAATACATTTTCTGATGTATGATGTCGCTGACGATGTATATTCCTCAAGATTGATGTGGTTCTCCTGGGTGGCGGCATCTCTGAACATGAGCCAGTGTGCACTCAAAACAGTCCTGTAGAGCTGCTGTAGCTTCATCTGTCCACACTTTAGCTGTTGTTACTGATGGTTTGACCCTTTTTATCAGCTGGGAGTTAGTAGGCGGGAGAAGCAGGGAAATATGATCTGATTGACCAAAATGAGGATGGGGAGAGCTTTGCAGCTGCCAGAAATGTTTGTGTAAGCTTGGTCCAGTGTATTTGTTCCTGGTAGGGTTGTGGACATGCTGGTGGAATTTAGGTAAAACAGTTCTGAGGTCTATTTGATTGGTTCTTTTGTCATGTGACTGCTGACTGATGACCTCATACAGTTGCTGTAGTGCGTTTTTTGAATTTGCATCTGGAGGAATGTAAGCAAGAGCAACAAAAACACTGGTGAATTCTCTGGGCAAATAATATGATTGACATCTTAACAATAAAAAATCCAAATCTGGGGAATGGAATGTCCATCCACTTTGACTGCGTTTCAGCACCAAGCATCATTGATGTAAACACAGAGTTCGCCTCCTCTCGTCTTACCGGAGTCTTGTGTTCTGTCAGCACAGAACTTGGTCCACCCGTCGTGTGCAATAGTTTCGTTGTGGTGCAGCCGGACTCTGATTTCCCGTTGTTGAGTTAGCCTGAGTCTTATCTCATCTGTTTTATTTTCCTGCGACCGGACTGGGCTATGGAATAGCCTCCGGTCCGACCTGGGTTAGCTTACCTCTCTTTCCTCTCTTCCTGTGTCGGTCACCCCGCTTGGTGGTTGATCGTCTCAAGGTCCACTGCACTTAATCCAATCCCTGCACGTCCTTTTCTGATGTTGATGAGTGTCTTACTGTCATAAGCAATACGTGCTTCAGTAATAAATAAATAAATAACAAATTAAAACAAAAATGTAGCTAAGTTTGAAGGAGCTACTGGCCGCCGCTTCTACATGCACAGCCATTGCCATGAATTAAAATAATAATAACAATAATAATAATGATAATTTATATACATATACACCCAGAAAGTAATATTTCTGTAGTGCATTTTTTAAAATTTGCGTCGGTGTACATATTCCACCCGTCGAGTGCATTAGCTTTTTCCGGGATGTTGTGATGGAGCCAGGTCTCTGTAAGATGTGGGCACAACAGTCTCTGATTTCCCATTGCTGGGTTAGCCTTAGTCCCATTTTGTCCATTCCATTTTCCTGCGACCGGACATTAGCCAGTTGTAGGCTGGGTGGTGGAGTAGCCTTAGGTCCAAACTGGGTTAGCTTAGCTCTTATCCAGGCTCTCTTCCTGGGGCGGTTGCACCACCCACGGTGGTGCTTTGTCCGGCTGGTCTGCCTGGGTGGTCAGAAGATGCTGTGGGCAGGGATCGTCCCAGGGTCCACTGCACTTAATCCAATCCATGCGCTTCCTTTTCCAATGCTGATGAGTGTATTTCTGTCATAAGTAATACGTGCTTCAGCAATTAAAGCAAAAAAAAGAAGTAACGAAGTTTGAAGGAGCTACTGGTTGTCGCATCTGCATGTGGTGCCATCACCATGATAATGTCAAAATACACAAAAATAATCAAAGTATATGGTTGTATTCTTACTTTTGTTGCCGTTTCGCTTTTTCCTGTTGTTAGCATCCAGTCGGGGTTCAGTGGAAGGTTACTGTACTGGGGAGAAAGAGGGGCTTGATGCCTTCAACAGATGGGTAAGTGTTTTCCCTCTTTTAACATGTACTGTACCTTGTATTTATGTGCCTATGCTAGTTAAAGCTGCAATAATTAATATTTTCATATGGATGAGATGATTATGTTTAATGTGAAAGGAGTCCCTTGAAGTCATGAACCCACAGAGAATTATCACCAACTCTGCAGTTCCTCGTTTCCAACTTCTGATAAACCCACTGTACACTACCTGCTCAGAACCCAAACAGCAGACAAAAAAGTTAAGCCGGGCTCAGACTACAGGAATTTTGGGTCGATTTATCCCTGATTCACTCCTCCCGACAATCAGAGGAGAAATCTGCTCTGGGACCTTGGTCATTACCGATGTTCGGCCCAGATTATCTGGTAATTATTATTATTATCTGGGTTTACAGATCCAGTCTTAAACCTCCCAAACTGTTCACAAACTCATCGGGGCCGCCCCAATAATATCAAACATGTTTGATATTTTGGAGTTAAAATCTGGATGATTACATCAGTACTTTCAGAGCGGGACCACAATAGCCAATGAGAGAGGCAAGTCTAGTTAGCCCTGAAGCAGCTGACGGTGTTGCCACATTGCTACATTCTAGCCCTTGAGGCTAAATTACCTAGCATACTACTGTTGACAGATATTAAAACTGAAAATTTCCCCTCCAGTTCTTGCTGAAGAATAGACAACCTGCATTGACCGTGTCTCCCCAAACATTTTCTCATCCAGACTCGTGTCTTCTGCTTTTGTTTTTTCTCACTGCAAAGCATTACATACAAAGTTGTTGCACCACGTCAGTCTGCATTTTGTTTACATCTGCTTCCCCATGAGATCATGTGAAATCACGTGAGGTGATGCATTGCTCCCTCTGGCATGATAATCTTAATAATGTCCTGTAGTTTGTGATGTGCCATTATATTCAAATCTTGTAGTGTGTGCATGTTTGAGATTAGAGAGGAGACCATCTATGAAGTTACCCCTTATGTGCGTGATGCAACCCGATTTCAGAATCGGTTAAGATTTGAAAACTGTTGTGTTTACAACTGTTGTGCCCTGCTCTTCCAATTGCCAAAAAGTTAACTAATTAATTGATTCAGCTTTAAATATATACCAACTGAGTTATAACACCCATATTCAAAATCTGTGGGTCCAGTACACTGATTTATAGCTATTTATACAGTTATATTTATAACTGTGTCAAACTTTAAAATATCAGGAGGAAATCTGTGTTGCTATAAAATCTATTTAGATGCTCTGTGTAATGTTATACTACTTTCCATTTCTCTCTGCATATGTAATGGATTATCTGTTTATATACTGTATATCAAAATGATTTGTGGTTGGTTGTCTACATCCGTAGGCTGACTGGCTTGAAAAATCAGTTAAATCTTTCTGTGTTGCCAGATGAAAAACTGATGCACATAGGGTGTTCAGGTGCTAAAATGTATCTTCATATTCCAGTCAGAAATATAATGCATACTGTACATGAGCTTATACTATTTAGAATATTACCATGGATTTATGGATATTTGGTTCATATTCTATATAAATACACCTTTAAGCTCTCACTCTTCTATAGCCCATGCTCATGGCTGTGTTCACTTTTGTATACAGTTTCAAAACAGCAATAAAGTAACGTGCCATTTTGTAATTTGGTTGGATTATTGTTTGCTATAACAGAAGTTTAACCTTTTTCCACAAAACAAAACATACAGTTTTGTTGTAAGTGCTCTCAACACTTACAGCTCTTAAGCTGTCTGACCACACAGTTGATGTATTCCTTTTACATTTTTCCTGGGTGTAGCTGGGTGAACAGCTGGTCCAGCTGGTTCCCAGCAGTGGGGTAGATGTGGTGGAGCTTGAAGACGAGGGTACATATATTCGCTTCAGTCCCCTCCTGACTGCTGCAGGTAACATGAACACACAAACACGACATTCTGCTTGATACATTTGAAATATATGTTAAATACTGCCAGGAAGGGTTAAAACATCACCAGGAAACAGTAATGACCATGACTTTCTCCCTCCTGTCCAGTTCTGGGGACCCAGCAGGAGGACATTGAGGACCTGGTGGAGAAGCTGTCAGAGCTGGTGCCTGTGATGAGCTCCACAATGTGCCTCAGACAGAGCTTCAGAGAGGAAACCAAACGACACTCACCCTCGGTCACATACATAGAGGAGCTCAGCTGGCCTGGCCTCGGTGTTGTCCGGTAAGAATGGCTAGGCTTTAAAGGAACTGCTATTGTATAGGCCTCAGAGGGACTGCGTACATATTCTCAATGCAGCAGCCACAATACGCTGCTTTACGAAGAGACACAAAAATTAAAAGTAATTCATTCATATTGGATCCTCGTATACATACATTACAATATCAAAATAATTCAGTCAAATTTTTTTACGAGTTGGATTTGAGAATTATCTAACAACACAAGCAATTATTTTTTTGTCCATAATAATTGTGGACGGAATTTTCTGACAATGCTTTCAAAATTTGGGAAAATTCTTGGTGGATGGCCATTGGGTGATAAGTTAGGACAGTATATGAGCTAGTTAAGTTGAACAAGTTGCCTTGCACGTGAAAACTGATAAGAGCCACAGAAAGAGTGACATGTCCATGTTACTTTCTACTCTACAGCCTAAGCAGGGAGTAAGCGCCGAAAAACAATTTAAACGTGCAATGGACAGCTTGTACTTACCTGTGCCAGAGTACCCACTATCTGGCAGAAACAGACACTCCTCTACCCAAAACCCACAAAAACTGACAGTGTCGAAACACAAAACCACAACACTGACAACCTGTACTTACTTAAAGCAGATTATACCCATTCAAAAGTGTCTCCCTGTAGTGCTTTCTGCAACTTATACTCTACTACAAACTCTGGGCATGTGGTACCGACGCACCAGAGACAAGTTCCACTGATTTCACACTTCATTTACAAATTCCAAAGTCTCCCTGCCGAGGCCATGATTACACATTTCATTCATACCTTAACAACTCCACCTGGCCTAGGTGTGGAAAAACGCGCTACTCCAAATTACCGGCAACACTACAAAGGCCAAAAAGCAGGGAAAAAAACGAACTAATGGCCTCTGGGTTCCTCAGTAATTCAGGGGCGGGTGGTTGTGGCTCAGGAAGTAGAGCGGGTCGTCCACTGATCACAGGGTTGGCGGGTCGATCCCCAGCTCCTCCGGTCCACATGTAGAAGTGTCACTTAATTTCATTGTCACACTAAACCCCAGATTGCTCCCGATGGTCACATCTTGAATAGGTGAATGAGAGGCTTGTAAAGCGCTTTGGATAAAAGTTCCTTATAAATGCAGCCATTTATAATTTACCATTTACCATTTATATATAATTCAGATGCTAGTTAGGCGAGGAATCATCAGTGATAGTGAGGTGGATAAGTGGGCTAGATGGATGATTAGTTTCTAAGTAATTCAGGTAAACGGAACACGTAGTAGAGATAGGTAAGGAACAATGGTGAAGGTTTGGTGATCAAAGTGGCGATTCACTAGATGGTTAGGTGTTTACGGCAGAAATTAGCATCCCATTTTAAAATGTTGTCATTCTATACTTTTCGGACAATATAAGCAAAAGAATTCTTTATGTAATTCATCAAATTAAATTGATGAGAAAATGTATCAGTGGACTGTGAGAAGTGGTAAGCCTTCCTCGCTCTCACAATGGTCATTAATTAAGGCTTCAACAGCAAAATGCATTTTTAAATCCATCACTGCAGCCTGTGAGAGAACTGAACACACACACACACACTCTTCTCTTCTTCTTTCATATCATTACTTTTCAACTCACCACTGCTCTCCAGCAATGACACCACTCCCTCTGTGCACCAGAAGTGCAAAATATCGCGCAAGCATTATGAATCATTCTGTAGCGGTCCTGCCATGTCTGAATAAAGACATGAGGAACATTTACATAACAGACACCTCTGTCTGGAAGACAAAAAGCCATCACTTTAACAGATAGAAGAAACCAGCAGTGTTACAAATGTCATTTATACTTGCTGTCCTTTTAACAATGCTGGGATTCGTCATGAACGGATTTGCTGCGGTGCTCAGTAGGATTCAAACCGGGGACTGTGACCGATGTGTTGATGTTCAGGTACGAGCCTCAGGCTGAAGGAATGGATGAGTGCAGGAGGAAGCAGGAGCTGGAGAAAATCAACACTGAGCTGCTGAAGAAACTACAAGACCTTGACACTGATATCATCTTCTCCACTGGTTAGTACCTACTCTTCACATCTGAGAGGCCTGTGAAAAATGTAACTCACAGTATTTATTTACGTGTTTTTGTTGTTTCTCTCTCCTTTTCCATCACCACCTCTCTCCTCAGGCCCTGAGTTCAGGGAGGACTGTATCTTTGTTGGCATGGTCACTGAGGACGTTGATGTTTCAGAGCTGGTGGATGCAATAGCTGCTGTCGGGAGGGATATAGAGGAGAGCGGAAGGGTAACAGCTATATTCAATTTATAGGATACTTGCAGGTCGCAAAAAGTGTTACATTCAGTCAGTAGCTTCTCACCCAAAGTGCTTGCTATATTTTAATTAGCTATAATTGAAATGATCATGGTCAATGTTGGTCATTGTGTAATTATAACCCATCTTTAAATAATGAAAAAGAATGTATGCTTAAAGATATTTTGCCTTAAACTCTCCCAGTTTGATTATTTGCTCTCAGGTATATTTAAATATCAGCTAAAATATTTGGATAACACCAGAAATTGAATGTTTTTACATTTTTACATTAGACCTAAGCATATTTTACTAGCTTCCAAACAATTATTGCAAATTCCTAATTGTGAGATTAGGCATTTGTGAGCTCAGTCTAAAGCAAATATAAAAATATCCATTTCAGCAATCAGTTTACTGTGGATTTAGCTTGATAATGTCGCTGAGCCATGGCATGAACGGCTGCCAGCTGTGAAGCAGAAACTTTTAAAAACAGAGCTTTCTCTCTAGTCTCCAGCACAGACACACAGCTGCGCAAGACACAGATGGGGTGGGGGGAAGCGTCACAGGCTGGCTGTAGGACAACAGTAGCGCGCTCGATGCAGCTATCCCCTGCTGGGAGGGTGTGGTGGAAATGCATCACAGCTTGGCTTGCCACGGCATGGCTAAAGCGGACTGACCTGGGCCCATGGAAAAACCCTGAAAGTCATTCACAAAATAGTATTTTATCATCAGGCTCATTGTCATCAGGCTCATTGTCATCAGGCGTGTCATCAAAAACACCTCTCTGTCACGGGTTGGATTCTGCCTGAATGGCATCGCCTGGCAACTCCTAACATGTTAGGACTCCTCTGGAGCTCTCCTAAATATTGGCAGAGATAGATAGAAGTCATTTCCTAAGTTAAGGAGGTTGATGAAATGCTCTTGTCCTAAACGTAGCACCAAATATGTGTCATTTTGAGAATGTGTGGCCAGTTAGAACCCTTTTCCTACTCAGAGACTCCCACAAATCTCTTCATACACACACCCTGATCTATCAAACTAAAAGACTTATCATAACATGTAGATGACATGACACCATGATATTCCCAGCAGGAGTTTGATAGCAGGAACGGTCCAAGGCTTCTAAATGGTAAATGTCAGATTTTAGTGTTAACTATCTCAGAAATGTATGATGGAGGGCTTTGTTCAAGATAACAGTACAGGAAGAAATCCATCACAATCACCTTGATTATATTAATGATCACTGATTGATAATATAATTGTACCTCCTTTAAGGTTGTTTAAGTGGAATTACCACTCAGCTTTGGTTGTTACACAATTATTTTTGTTGTAGAACATGTATATGAGAATCACATGTTAACTGTAATATACAGTATGTTTGCTGTGCTGTCTTATATATTACATTTCTGAATCGTAGTGATTCTTTCCTCTGTAGCTATTGGAGAACATGACAGAGGTGGTGAGAAAAGGCATCCTGGAGGCAGAGCTGCAGCTGCAAAAGGCCAATGAGGAGAAACTCATGGAAGAGGTGTGTGCATGCTTGCTTGTGGATTTGTTGCACTGTTTTGTTCACTGTTGACTTCATTTTGAATTTTATACTATAAAATGATTAAGCTGATCTTCGCTACTTAAAAGATTAAGAGTTTGGGGTTAGGATTTAGGATTTATAATTAGTATGGGAAGAGTTAAGTTTAGGGTAAGTAACGAGTTAGAGAACAGATGTAGTAAATGGATGATCCCCAGTATAGTAAGACTAACATGTTTGTTTGCTCTCTTGCTTCACTGATTGTGAGTGTGGTTTTGGGTGTGTGTGAAGGTCTGCATGTGAGTATACAAATTCAATCCATTCCCATGTTTGACTTCAATTGTCTCTGTGTGTTATAGGGGATGATGAGACAGCTTCCTCTGGTCGGCTCTGTGTTAAACTGGTTCTCTCCAGTTCAAAGCTCCATAAAGGGCAGGACCTTCAACCTGGCTGCAGGTACTGTATGTCACTGTATGGTGAGACTGTAGTCTCCTGGGACAATTATAGATAACACTCTGAAGTCACTTTAATGTCACATCAAGTGTAACATTTTAACCCAGTGATGAACTTGAAGTGTAACAGAACCAAAAGGGAGTTTTTTGGTAGTCCAAAATGCAAGGTCCGATGTCACATGAATATCATTGTAATTTTCCAAACATCCAACATGATGGCTTTGTCATTGTCTTTTTTGGAAGTGTCCCAAAAATGAGTGGGCAGCTGTAGAGAGCTTATGTTCAAATACATGTCTAAAATATGCATATGATATAAAAGATACCACCGTTTAAAACATACTGAATGTACATCAACAGGGCTGGAACCATAGCACTGTGTATATTATGCTGATTAGCTCTTATAAAAAAGTATATATCAAAGTATGTAAATATTTATCAGTATTTGTGTGTAACATACATATGCATGTTAATGGTGTGTGTCCGTAGGTTCCCTGGACTCCACAGAGGTGACATACTCTACCAAGGCTCAGCCAGGCAGGCTGTCCCTGCAAGACACTCCCACCTCCTCATCAAAGAGACTGCCAGGTAGGATTGTCTGTCTATAACTGACCACGGTCGATTCTCAAATAAAAGCTGGTATTCAAATAATAGCAGACTGTGGAATTACCTCTACTCTAATAGCTCACATGGTAAATTCAGTATAATGTACATTTTCACAGAATTAATTCCATCAGTACAACAACAGTCTTCTCATGCTTACCACTCTGCTGCTCTCACTTTCTCTTTAAAAAAATACTGTTTTCAGACTTCCGGTGACGCCATGATAGCAGTAGGTGTGTAGCCAACTCGCTCACCGAAAAACCCTCTTTAAACCAGTCATATATAAAATAAATATTGAGGCAGATGCTATTATTCAAGTATTAAAGATTAACTGGGCTTAATCCATCCATCCATCCATCTTCTTCCGCTTATCCGGGGCCGGGTCGCGGGGGCAGCAGTCTAAGCAGGGACTCCCAGACTTCCTTCGCCCCAGACACTCCTCCCTCCAGCTCCTCGGGGATCCCGAGGCGTTCCCAGGCCAGCCGAGAGACATAGTCCCTCCAGCGTGTCCTGGGTCTTCCCGGGCCGCCGCCCCGGTGGGACATGTCCAGAACACCTCCCGAGGAGGCGTCCAGGAGGCATCCGGATCAGATGCCCTAGCCACCTCAGCTGGCTCCTCTCGACGTGGAGGAGCAGCGGCTCTACTCGAGCTCCCCGTGTGACTGAGCTCCTCACCCTATCTCTAAGGGAGCGCCCAGCCACTCGGGCGGAGGAAGCCCATTTCGGCCGCTTGTATCCGCGATCTTGTCCTTTCGGTCACTACCCAAAGCTCATGACCATAGGTGAGGGCAGGAGCGTAGATTGACTGTAAATCGAGAGCTTTGTCTTTCGACTCAGCTCCTTCTTTACCACAACGGTCCGATACAGCGCCCGCATCACTGCAGACGCTGCACCGATCCGCCTGTCAATCTCACGCTCCATCCGTCCCTCACTCGTGAACAAGACCCGAGATACTTAAACTCCTCCACTTGGGGCAAGGACTCCCCACCCACGCGAAGAGAGCAAACCACCTTTTTCCGGTCAAGAACCATGGCCTCAGATTTGGAAGAGCTGATTCTCATCCCAGCTGCTTCACACTCGGCTGCAAACCGTCCCAGTGCATGCTGCAGGTCCTGGTTTGAAGAAGCCATCAGAACGACATCATCTGCAAACAGCAGAGATGAGATCCTGTGGTTCCCAAACCGGACACCCTCCGCCCCTGACTGCGCCTAGAAATTCTGTCCATATAAATTATGAACAGAACCGGTGACAAAGGGCAGCCCTGGCGGAGTCCAACATGCACCGGGAACAGGTCTGACTTACTGCCGGCAATGCGAACACAGCTCCTGCTCCGGTTATACAGGGACCGGACAGCCCTTAGCAAAGGGCCCCGGACCCCATACTCCCAGAGCACTCCCCACAAAGCGCCCGGGGCACACGGTCGAATGCCTTCTCCAGATCCACAAAGCACATGTGGACTGGTTGGGCAAACTCCCATGAACCCTCGAGCACCCGATGGAGAGTATAGAGCTGGTCCAGTGTTCCACGACCGGGACGAAAACCACTCTGCTCCTCCTGAATCCGAGGTTCGACTATCGGACGAATTCTCCTCTCCAGTACCCTGGAATAGACCTTACCGGGGAGGCTGAGAAGTGTGATCCCTCTGTGATTGGAACACACCCTCCGGTCCCCCTTCTTATACAGAGGGACCACCACCCCGGTCTGCCAGTCCAGAGGCACTGTCCCAGACCGCCACGCGATGTTGCAGAGCGTGTCAGCCAAGACAGTCCCACAACATCCAGAGACTTAAGATACTCAGGACGGATCTCATCCACCCGAAGCCTTGCCACCAAGGAGCTTGCCAACAACCTCAGTGACTCGGCCAGGGTGATGGATGAGTCCGCCTCCGGGTCTCCCAGCCTCCGCTTCCACTTCGGAAGACGTGACAGCGGGATTGAGGAGATCCTCAAAGTATTCCTTCCACCGTCCGACAACATCCCCAGTCGAGGTCAACAGCTCTCCACCCGCACCGTACAAGGTGTTGGTGAAGCACTGCTTCCCCTCCTGAGCCGTCGGACGGTTTGCCAGAATTTCTTTGAGGCCGACCGATAGTCCTCCTCCATGGCCTCTCCGAACCTCTCCCAGTCCTGAGTTTTTGCCTCTGTGACCGCACGGGCTGCAGCACGCTTAGCCTGCCGGTACCTGTCAGCTGCCTCGGGAGTCCCACGAGCCAACAAGGCCCGATAGGACTCCTTCTTCAGCCTGACGGCATCCCTTACTTCCGGCGTCCACCACCGTGTTCGGGGATTGCCGCGCGACAGGCACCAGAAACCTTGCGACCACAGCTACGAGCCGCGCGATCGACAATGGAGGTGGAAAACATGGTCCACTCGGACTCAATGTCCCCAACCTCCCCGGGATCTGGGAGAAGCTCTCCGGAGGTGTGAGTTGTAGACCCTGCTGACAGAGGGCTCCGCCAGACGTTCCCAGCAGACCCTCACGATACGCTTGGGCCTGCCAAGTCTGTCGGCTTCTCCCCCGCCAGCGGATCCAACTCACCACCAGGTGGTGATCGGTTGACAGCTCCGCCCCTCTCTTCACCCGAGTGTCCAAGACACGCGCGGCGGAGGTCAGATGATACGACAACAAAGTCGATCATCGACCTCCGGCCTAGGTGTCCTGGTGCCACGTGCACTGATGGACACCCTTGTGCTTGAACATGGTGTTAGTTATGGACAAACTGTAACTAGCACAGAAGTCCAACAACTGAACACCGCTCGGGTTCAGATCAGGGGCCGTTCCTTCCGATTACCCCTCTCCAGGTGTCACTGTCGTTTCCCACGTGGGCGTTGAAGTCCCCAGTAGAACAACGGAGTCCCGGGTGGTGCACTGTCTAGTACCCCTCCCAGGGACTCCAAGAAGGCCTGGTACTCTGCACTGCTGTTCGGCCCGTAGGCCGCCACAACAGTGAGAGACCTGTCCCCACCCGGAGGCGGAGGGACGCGACCCTCTCGTTCACTGGGGTAAACTCCAACACGTGGACGGCTGAGCTGTGGGGCTATGAGCAGGCCCACACCAGCCCGCTGCCTCTCCCCCGCCGGCAACGCCAGAGAAATGGAGCGTCCAGCCCCTCTCGAGGAGACGGGTTCCAGAGCCCAGGCTGTGCGTGGAGGCGAGGCCGACTATATCTAGCCGGTAACGCTCAACCTCCCGCACAAGCTCAGGCTCCCTTCCCCCAGCGAAGTGACATTCCATGTCCCTAGAGCCAGTTTCTGTGTCCGGAGATCTGGTCGCCGAAGCCCCTGCCTTGGACTGCCGCCCAGATCTCTCTGCACCGGCCCCTTACGGATCCTCCTGCGGGTGGTGGGTCCACGGGAGGACGGCCCCACGTCGCTCCTTCGGGCTGTGCCCGGCTGGGCCCTGTGGGGAAAGGCCCGGCCACCAGGCGCTCGCCGTCGGGCACCCACCCCAGGCCTGGCTCCAGGGTGGGGCCCCGGTAGCGCCAATCCGGGCGACGTAACTGGCCTTGATTTTAAATAATCCATAAGGGTCTTCTGAGGCTTAATGAGCCGACAAAAAGTAAATGAATGCGGTGGAAAAGGAAAGAGTGACGAACAAATACACATAGAGAAACCACCCCAAGTGTTATATCTAAACCCAAGATCAAGAGTGAGGGTGAATGGTTGTTTCTCTCCGTTTTTCAGGTTAAAATGGGGAGTTAGGCAGGAGTCCCTTGCTCTTCGATATAAGCTTAGAGCCACTTGCTGAAACCATTAGGCAAGAGGATCATATAAAGGGCAGTGTTTCCCACAAGAATTTGTGAGACTGTGGTGGGTGAACATCCGACCTGCTAGGGGGATCTGGGGGCATGCTCCTGTGAAAGAAAATTTTGTACATTTTAAAGTTAAATGCATCAATCTAGTGCACTTTGAGAGCAAAATTAAGAGGCTAGGTCTATGAAGAACGTTGTGCTCTTATAAACTATTTTGTGCTCTGGTAAAAACTGTTAGCATAAACACATTCAGCGTTTCCCCTAGGCTTCTGGAGGGCTTAGGTGCTGTTTTCACATAATGTTAGACTATTATCATTACAATCTTTATTAAAAAAACACACATGTTGTAGTTTTTCACATTATACTCAGACATTAGCAAGAAAAAAAGTGAAACAAATATGCTCACTGATGAAGTAAGCATGATGTCCTGAAGTAATCCTTCACATTTTTGTGAGTGATCGCACTGTGTGCCATAAAAAATAATAATCACAAAATAACACTGGTGCTCATCCTCCCAAGGTCAGAGTGAAGCCACTAACCGGCTGTAGGGGGGGTGGTATCGTTAGGATTCTATTCTTTATCTTATCGGCCAGGTTCTTTATCAATACTCTTACCAGTTCTTTTTAATTAGCGTTTTAGAAAAAGAATCAATTCAGAACAGGATTAGAATTGAATTATATTTTAAATATAACTAATATTGTTTCTAGAGCAGCAACAGTTTCAACAGCAAAGTCACTCTATCACTCAGTAATATCTCACTGGAAACAAATCTAAAATGTCAGTAAAATAAATCATATTCCTGACATCAGAATACTGAGTGAAGTTTAGAGAGAACGAAGAACGCAGACATCAGTCAGTATCAGTCCTTCCTCCTGTCCTCTGTCCTCCTCCCTCTGCTGCTGCTGTGATTCACTACAGGTAAGTTAACACTGGTAGAGAGAGGAGGGGCTGGTTTGTCTCAGCCAGCAGTAAGTTTACAAGAATTTGCCAAATTTTAAGATACACAGTGATAAACAGTTAAACAACATACAGACAGCTTCGTTTTTGCTTGTTTGTAACCATTCGCTATTAGATTAAAGTTGGGGTATGCGATTCTAATCCAATACACGTCTTTTTGTCAAATTCAGCAAACATCACCTCAAAGTCCTAGCTGTCCGTTCAGTGTGAGAACTGAAAAAACTCAGGTGTGTGTACTCAGCCCCGGCTCTGTGAACAGGAAACACACAGAGAGGCTCGGACCGAGCCACACAGCACTGTTCCAGCCATGATCTGTGTGTCAGTGACGTTAAATGACTTGCCCACGGACATTCAGCTGACTTTCTAGTTAGCCAAGCTGTGCTGTTGTTGTGATGTTAGCTGTAGCAGCAGGAGAGTTGTGAGCGTCGCTGTCTGGAGCTGCTGTGCTGGCTCTGGGAAACCTTCTCGTCCTCTCTGGCTGTTAGCTTCGCAGCAGCTACTGTAGGGACAGGTTGCTAACCCACAACCTAGCTAAGCTAACCCACAACCTAGCTAACGTTAGTACATTACTTGCTGTGTCGCTGTTCGCTCTATATCATGGAATTCGTCATGGTATTGGATTTCTCCAGAATCGCAGACCCCACCTTTAACAAGCCCACTGTGGTTGTAACAACAACTACAGACAAAGCAGGTGGACTTGTTCTAACGTTATCTTTACTTGGTTCACTGTCTCCCCCGCGGCCTCTCTGCTCTGCTGTCTGCTCTGTGGTTGTGTGTGTAGGAGCTGAGCCCCGCCCTCGGTCAAACACCCAGAGGAAAGGACAGAAGCTAGCGTGACCATAAATGACAGCAAAATGTGATAGAGAACTCTCAGCATAGTTTTTTTCCTTTGGCACTGCGCCTAAGTGTTATAATCATATACAGTCATTAGTTATGATGTATAATCTTTTATGTTTTTAGGAAAAGTTTCTAAAAAATATTTTCGGTTCGTTATGAAACTGTGGTGGGACAAATTAGACAGTTACGGCCGGTAATTAATGGGAAACACTGACGGTTATATATGTGAGCGATCCTATCTCGGTGCCACGCATAATGCAGCTTTAAATGAATATGGAATAATATATGGTTATAAAACTAATGACTCACAATCAGAAGCAATGATGCTGTCAGGCACGTGGCCATCACAACTAGATGACCAGGTCAGGTTTCATTGGTCCAGGGGGGCTTCAGATACCTATGCACTGTTATCACTCCTTTCACTTCAAAACTGTATAAAGCCAACTATGGAAAGTTACTGAAGGAGATAAAGGCGGATATGCTCAGATGCTCTCCCCTTATCACTAATACTGTCTGAATGAATGTTTTGCCCAGGCTGCTTTTTCTATTTCAATCTTTGCCGGTAGGAGTGCCTACGGTTGCATTCAAGACTCTTAACAAATTGATATCCAGATTCGTACGGCAAAATAAAAACCTTGCAGTAAGACTCGAGACTTTGTTACTACCAAAGCAAAAAGGGGGCCTTAATTTGCCCAACATTAAATACTACTATTGGGCAGCACAGTTGATGACCCTTATAGCATGGATAACAAATGACATGGAAACGTGTTGGGTGAGTATAGAGCAAAATTCATGCCTCAGTATTTCCCCTGGAAGGAATACCATTCTCAAGCCAAGAAAAGTGGAAGTTTTTTTAAATTCACAATGGAAACTTGGTTGGTTATAAGAAAACAACTAAACCTTTTTAATTCTATATCCAGAGCATTAAAAATAGCAGCTAATACAGAATTCCTACCAAGCAAAATATCTAATGGCTTTAGAAAATTGGCAGACAAAGGGCTAACTATTGTTGTTAATTCTTGCTGAAATCTTCAGCAAGAATTTGGTTGTCAGGGATGGATGTTTTTACATTTCTTCAAGTGTGACACTACTTACAGACACATGCAGATTGGGAACAGATATGTCAACTACCATCTAATTTAGAAAAGATTTTCATGTTGACTATGGAGGGAGTGATAACAATGGACCTGATAGCCAGCTACAACTAAGGACCGATGTTTTCAACTTTAAGTGGACACTGGTAATACTACAGCTACCGAGACTGATTAAGGACACAACTTCTTCGTAATCTCACTGGAGGGGAGGAGTTCGACTGTCTACATGTCTACATGTCTGCAGTCTACATGTAATTGGAGCCATGTATACAGATGTGACTGTGATTGTGTGTGTGCATATATAGTGATGGTACAGTGAGAAACTAAATGAGATTTCTCCTGACCCTCTCTTCTTAAATCTCCAGAGTTTCCCAACCGGCATATGAAGAAGTGAATGGTTAAACACGTGGGTGATTGCATATTGGTTAGAATGAAGTTAATTGGGTGCCTGTGTCTGTGATGCCTCTATGAACAGAACCCAAATAAGATAGGTCGAAGCGATGCTTACATTTGTTATGTGATTTATGTACCATGTTTGTATGTTCACTTCTATATGATTGCATGTGGAAATAAAGATTAATATTTTCCAGTTGGCATTTTCTTCCACCAGTGTTACGCTACCATGAAACCGAGCTCTTCCTTCAGATATTTGAAATTAAAAGCCTACCAGTAAAGAAAGGGATCGTGCTCTTTGAGCCACTGGAAGGCTTTTCATGTGAAACATCCGTACAGGAAGTGTTGAGTTTCTTTGACAGTAGCCTAACAATGATAAAAAGATCTGCAGTGCCTGCTCACACCAGACAGTGGCACAGAGAAATTTAGCTGCACCTTTGTTTGAAATATGTGGTTCTATAAGCTTTGTGGCGTTGTGACTACTCACAGGGCTATTTGGTAAACTGCTGTAGCTGTTGAGCTAACGGCTAACACGCTAGCCAGCTGGGAACATGCTGGCGCTAATCAGTTGTCAGTAGCTCTCTGAGCTTCTTTCTCTTTTCTCTGTACTGGGCGGTTTACTCACTTCTGACATTTGCTATACATCAGTTAATTCAATAAAGAGTAATTGAAGTGGGGAGCAAGCAAGGTAAGTGTCAGTTAGTAAGCTCATCAGCGCAGTCACTAACACGAGAATAAGTTCACACAGTTTATTCAAAAGACATACTGTACATGTACATGGACTCCTATCGCAAAGCTGTCCGCAGACCTTTCCTCCTCTGTTGAGCAGTTTATACTCAGACGGTTATATAAAAGTGGATGGTGTTCTGGACAGAGCGTGTTTTAATATGCACCTAAAGATTCTCAAAATGTAGAATCATTTGCCTCAGCAGTTCCTGGGAGGAAGGAAAGAACATTGAGGGCAGAGCATTGTGTTGTTCAGGAATGTTTTCCCCTGTGTTGCTTCAGGTTACCTTGTTAATGTTAATGTTAGCATTAGCTCAAAATGTCACTAGTGGATGTGCCAATAAATTGCACTTAAGGGAGCAACAGTGGGTGGAGCCTTTTTCATGTTTTCATTGGTGTCTTCTATTGGTCCAGCACCAAAACAGTATTTGGACTACTATGCATGGTTTATCTTTTTTGGAGAGCATGGAAATAGTGGCTAGTAATTTCTCTCTGCACTGTCTGAGCTCTTTCTCTCTTTGTTACCAGTGACACTCAGAATTCTGGTTATCTGTTTGAAACTACATTACACTCACCTTGTGCGCTTCTTGCCTTTACGTTTTCCTCATAGGTCAGAGGTTATTCCGGCGCTCAGGGACAGGCTCCGACTCCTTTAGTGAATCCAGTTCCATTGGACAAGCTGAGGAGACAACCAGGGAAGGGAGTACCAGTCCGAATAGTAGCATCCACCCACCCACCTTTCTACCTTCACCTGAGGAGGACTCACACACTGCAGGTGATGTCGTACCAGAGAAAATCCAGGAGTCTTCTGTGCAGGGGCACACACAGGTGGAGGCTGAAGTGGCCTCAGAGGAGAGGCAGCCTGAAGGCCAAGAGGTGGAGCAGAGCGGGAGATAGGATGACTCATTCTTCTGATGTCCTCCAGCCGTCCTCTAAAGGGTAACAGCCTAACAGATGTTAAAAAGAAAGGTGTTCTTACTTTGTGAATCTAACTCTTCCCATTTTGGAGGGAAACTGATGGAGCTAGATTGGGCTTTTTGTCTCAGGACAGCAAGGATGTCAAAGTTAATGGAAAAATCCACCCCTGGATACTCTTATACTGTGATGCTCAGTTTAGTGCATTCTAGTTATTTAATGAGAAAGTGTTCTAATATGATATTTTTCCTCCGCTTGTTGCTGCAGCATTCTGAGAAATGCCTTTTCCCAAAATTTTCAGATTGCCTTTTAACCACTCCCAAAAATGGACAGGAGAGTGTTGCTTTCATTCAAAAATGTTTTGGCATACATAACACTTTATCATTATACATGTTAGTGAAATTAGCAGTTGTGGGGGAATTGCATTATGGTATGTTGAGGCTACTGTAAGGGGTAAAATGGGTATACTTGCCTCTTCTCCTTGTATGATGTTGCCTGTACTTGTTTCAGGTTGATGAAAAATGTTCTGCTGTCAAACTGCTTCGTAGCTGCACTATAAAATATCTTGAGAGATCGTATCATCTCTGATATGCCATGTATTCACAGGGATAACAAGAATACACTAAACAGCAGAATGAAGTGTGTGGATTTTTCCTTTAAAGGTAGAATGATCCAGCCCAGCTTTGTTGCTTTTTACACTGATCGCTCTGTCAGTCGATGACTTTGGGGAGTCCTGTTGGATTCGAGAGCAGAGGAGGAGCCATATTGCACGCAGAATTTCTTTAGCTTTAAGAGAAGTATGATTGGTTAAGACCAGAGTCTCCATTTGATACTCCAGTCACTTCAATAAATCAGCTCAATATTAAAACAATGAGTGTCACTGCAATTAAAGTCAACACTGTAAATAGTTTACATAGATGATATATGTCTAAGCCACCCAATTATTAACTTTAATTATTTATAATAAAATGAATCTGTTTAGAAGGAGTAAAATATCATAATCCATTTAATAAAAAATATGCCTACTGATAATAGCAGTCACCTGCTCCCTTCATGTGTGCACTGCCCCACAATCACCGCTGGAGAAAAAATAAAGAATAAAGATTTTGAGAAAAAAAATCACAATGTTATGAAAAGAAAGTTTCATTAGAAAAAAAATCACAATATTGGTTGTAATTTTACAAGTAAAGTCATATTATAATAATAAAGTTGTAATGTTACATGATTAGTCATATTACAAAAATGAAGTCATACAAAAGTTACAAGTACACAAGTTATATTACAAGATAAAGTTGTAATTTTATGTGAAAAATTATATTACGAGAAAACACATGATATAAGAATAAAGTCATTTTGAAATCTGGATAGTTATATTTTGAGAACAGCAAAATGTTGTATTATTGGATAGAGTAGATCACATGTGCATCTTTTACCACTGCACACATATACAGTTACTATTTTTCCTTTCAAAAGACTGCAGTCATTTTCCTACCAGTATACTCTGGTGTGTGTGTCCTAGTGATGTCACTTCCTCCCTCCCTCTGGCTGACTGTATGAATTCCACTCTGCCATGGGTTCCTGTCAGGCTGAGCTCCGCAAGATTCAGATTCAGAATCAGAATCCTGTATTGATCCCCGAGGGGAAACTCTTTCGTTACAGCAGCTCGCTGTCACGTCAGCGCACACAGGAAGAGAAGCACTGAGCAAAAAATATAATCCACTATAAAAACTATAATACAGGTCAGAAAATAAATGAAGTAGCAGGTGGGTATCAGTATAAGATAAAATAAGTGTGAAGTACAAAGTGGGTTTACCGGTTGATGATGATAATACGGTATAAAGTACCAGCAGAGCATTAACTTCCCGTCAGTGCACTGCATATGTACTCACACAGAGATCATGTAGTTGGTTTAATTTAATTTCAGTGTCCTTAAATGTGTAATAAGGAGCTTATTGGTGAAACCTAAAAACTTCAGATCCTCCACATTCCTCATGTTGACAGCTAAACTCACAGACTGTTCTCTGTTTTCTACAGCAGAGTATTAAAATGTGCATTTATCTCACAACATTATAAATGTCTTCTCGAATGTTACACATTTTTCTCGTAAAATTACGACTTTATTTTCATGTTATGACTTTTGTTCTCGAAATTAGGACTTTTTTTCCAAATATTATGACTTCTTTCTCAAAATCTCAAAGTTCTTAGTTCTTAGTGTACTCCACAGTACAATATAAACTCAAGCCACTGCTTTGTCAGTCAAATTCCCTTTATAATTGCACATGCCGCTGGGGCCAGAGTAATTTCAGAGTAACCTAAGTAAAAAGTGGCCTTCTGTCACAGAAGAGCATTGCTTCAGAGGTATTTACTGTACGAGGAATATTTATTTTCTTTGCCAAAATCATCCTGCCAGACCTGGGTCTACTTCCTGTTCTGGATTACACTTTAAATATTATCCAAGTGCCATATTAGTGAGCCAAATGGATGTTTCTTGTTTTTGCTTGTTTGGTTGTTTTTTTTGTTTGCTTATTGCAGTTCAAACCGCAAAGCAGTAGAGCCCTACTGAGTTTGTGCTGGTTTATTAGTCCGGTTTTTAGGGTTCAAGCCCTGAAACTTTGCACACGTCAGAAGTGGCGAAAATGTAGATGTCATATGTGGCTTCGGAATGGGTGTGGCAGAATGGCTCAATAGCGCCCCCTACAGAATTTCAAAAAGGCAGCCCCCCCACGCTATATTTGGGAGGTACATGTGTCACCCCAAGACATTCAAAAAAGCCTCTTGGAGCCATACCCTAAACCCAAAAGGAAGTCAGCCATTTTGAATTGAATGTGCACTTTTAGGGCATTTTTCGCCATTTACAGGTTCTGTACTTGAACAAACTCCTCCTAGAGAATTCATCAGATCGATTTCAAATTTTTTGCAGTGCAATCTAAAGACCTTTGCAATTAAAAGTTGTGCTAAGTGTGAGTTTTCGTCGAAGGGTGTGTGCGTGGCGTGGCGTCGAATTTCCAAGTTTCACCATGAAACGGGAAGTTGTTGTAACTTGGTGTACATGGTCAAATCTCCCCCAGACTTCACGTTTGATAAGAGTCCCACCCTGAAGACATCTGCAGTATATGCCAATATTCGGTCATAGCGCCACCTACTGGCAGCAGAAAGTGAGCCTTGCGTGACAATCATCATTTGGTTTAAATGAAATTTTCAGGGTGTGGTCCACACTTCATATACTGGAACTTAATGTATAATTAATGTACAATTACAATTTGGCGCCACTAGGTGGCGCTACAAATGCGAAAAGTTTATATCTCATAATCGGCTGCATGGATTTGTACGAAATTTGGTTTGCACGATCTAGGGTCATGACGCAGTTGATGACTAAAATTTGGTAATGATTGATTAACGTGGGCTTGGCTTATTACAACAAATTGACATTTCACATTCCAAACTTCAAAAAAATCACCTGTACTTCCTACAGAACTGACATTTTTTCAGCACATCCACTGATGTGTGACAAACGTTTGCCTCACTGCAACCTATGGTCAATTCTATATTTTTCAAAATATGAAAGTGAGTCCGATCTGCACGAAACCTTGCACAAAGAATCTATGGACTCTCATGATCAAAAGTTATTAAAAGAATTTTGATAATCCAACAAATACAAAAGTTTTACAAGAACAACTTCCTGTAGTTTGCAGTCAAAACAGGTGATGTCATATCTTCACCAAGGTCTGTACCTGAAACATACCCTGAAAGTTTCATTCAAATCAATCACTAGGGGGCGCTACAAATGCAAAAAAATGTCCATGGTATTTGTTTGTTGGTCATTTTTGTTTGACAATTGAGTTGATTCTGCTAGGTTTGGAAATCCACCCATCCATCACTAACGTCCCATCTTTTGCTCTTTGTCCCTTTGATGTCTTTTGTTATAAATAATCACAGATAGCACAGGCTGATGATTCTGAGTATGTTGTGTGCACTTTATTAACGTTTCGTTAAACAGTTCTCACACCACCAGTGTGCTAAATTGCTTAGAGCAGCTTTCAAGAACAATTCATCATGGTTTGAGTTGTTGCTCATTTCCTGCATTCCTTTTACATTCTATTTTAGATGTCTGTAGATTGTTTTCCAGTGTGTCTACCACACCAGGACAGTGTCAGTCCTCTTAGGGTAGATCCTAAAGGGCCCTATACACTGTGTGGCTTTGGCTGGCCCGGGTGAAAGTCGAGAGAAAAATGTGCTGAAACCTGTGGTCGTCAGTCCAAACTGTGGTCCTAGATTTCACTGTGAGACACGTCCACTGACAACCGATTTAGAACTTTGGAGACCAAAAACGGCCTGCTTCAAAATTATGATAGAAATTCATGAGCAAATTCTCACAATGTGACTGCTGCCACGACCCACGTCTACAAACCAAGCAATCAGAATACAGCATGAAACGACACAAAAACACTGTCCGACATTGTAACTGCCCTAGTAAACATGCCCTCAAAACTGACACAGTTTGTGACCAAAATTGTATTAACTTTATTTTGGCAAAGAAAACGGGAATAGCAGGAAATGGGAGTGTGCCATGAAAGCACACAATAGGTTTGGCAGCATGGTTTAGAATTTGCTCCCATGAAAGTTCCTAAATGTAAAAACTTAACATTAATTCAGCAGAAAATGTCTAAGAATGAAAGCATGAAACACAAATTTGGCCGGAGTTGTCCTGTCGTACTTTCAGCCAGGTACTGGTGAAACAGTTACTGTAAAGAGTTGTAAAATGTGGATTAAATACAGTGATTTGATAAGGAATTAACACTGTGAGAATGAAGATTACAAAAGAATCTTTTTCAGCTTTATTGCACTTGTTCTGTAGATAATTTCTTTACTACTGTTCTTATTTTAATATCTTATATTTTGTAAATGAAGGAGAAAATTCTTAATGATTATTTATGTTATGTGATTATAATGCAAAGCTAAATCAGTAACTTTATAACCGTACAAGAACATGCTTGATGAAGAACTCTTGATTTGATATAATGAAATGGCCTGGCCCATCCTGCCTCTGTCACTGTCTGAATGATTGATTGTATTTAACAGGCAGAATCTTTTCTCTTGAATGTTTTCTACCATTAGTTTACAGTACAGAAAAGTGTAAATGTCTCCCAACAGATTAAATTCCACGTTTTCTAGCCTTGATATCAGGCCACAGCGTTCTGTGCTTTAGGTAAAATCCTAAAAGTACCTCTCCATCTAATTTTTTCATCTATACTGCTGGGAGTTGGTCATTCAATGCAACTGGCATGTTTGTGGTTTAGTTGGCCAGTATACATTCTTAAATACATTTGTAACTGTACATGAGCCCTAGATGTCTGACAAACAGAGCAATAAATGAATGCCAAGAAGAAAAACAAAAACAATGTCAGGCATTAATAACAAAAAGCACATTTACAGACCAAATGAAAATCACAGTATGGAAATGTGTGTATAAATGTGTTTTAAAACCATGTAACAGAATTTTACAAGTGAAGGTAAAGGGATAATATCTATAGTCTATATCTACAGACCCACGTGAGTTTGAAGTAATCTGTAGAAATTTAAACTCATTCGTAAAACTAAAAGACAGCCAGTTTGAGGTTGCAGTTGTAGAATGGACTGTAACTAAATACGTATGTCAGCAAGCTGCTTTCAGGATGTTGTGCAATCTGAGGCCTTGTCGACTACAACAAAAGAAGATAAAACAGCAGTCAAACTGATACAAATAAAAATGAGGCAGACTTCAGTATACCTCATGGCTTTAAACTCGAAAACAATCAAACAGATTTGCATCACGACTTTAACTTCACTTGGACCTGAAAAATGATGTATTATAGAAACTAATGTTTTGATGTTTATTTGAAAGTAATAAATATAATTTCCAAAAAGCATTAATTAAGTATGTAAATGCACTATACTAACTTAAAATTAACAATGACTTGTTTTGGACTTGAAGCACAAGGGACTTCATAGCCAAGACTGGAGACTTACTTGCAAAACTGTGACTTTTCCATCTTTGCCAATATCAATTCTGTACTGGTAGTAATAATTACATTTTTACATACACTACAGACAAAAATATACATTGCTGGACGCAGTAATTGCAACACATGTACAATCAATAATAACAATAAAGCAACAAATCCTACCTTAGTGAAGCTCAGAGGTGTTGATTCAACTCTGAGCTTCACAAATTGATTGAATTGAATTGATTTAAATTTGAATTGATTCAACTCTGTGGTCATTTGGGGTCTGTAGTTAGTGGTGTGTGTGTGTGTGTTTTATTGGATTGGATTACATTGTAAGGTGTTCCTGTTATTTTGTCTGCATCTTTCATGTACAGGAAGTAAGTCCGGAATTGCATTAAATTGTAGAAGTGTTGCTTTTATCTAAAATAGATGAGTAACTAACCATGATCATATAATAAAAACATTTAATAATAATGAATAACATCACTCTTCATATACTGCTAATCGAAAAGCAGAGTTGGCTAGTTGTGTCCTGAAGTTTATGCCTGCAGATGCTTCTTTTTATGAATAGGCCACTTCCTCTGGTTGAACTGGTCATTTAAAGGTTGGACTGCTTTAAATCCAGAGGGCATATTCAAAACCACAAAATATTCTGAGAGGATTTTTGTTATGTATACAAGGAAATGTGTTCCAATTAATTTCATCAGACATGATCATCCTAGAGGAGCTTTATAGGAAAAGGTGTATATAATATTTGTGTTAGACTGAGGGCATTAAACCAATACACTGTTATACTGTTAATTCATTTAGATTTCCTCAGTGTAGTTTGTATGACTTATTACAAAGCTGTGATACACCTCTTGTGCATAAAGGTGGTTGAAATGTATCAATGGATAACATGAAAAATGAAATGAGAGGGAATGACTTCAGAGAATTAACCGTGGTTGAGATTGATGTGTTGCAAAACCAAACATATTTTTATTAAATCATGAACCAAGTAAGCTGCTGTTGTACTGCCATCATTTTCCTTATTAGTTTGAGTAACAGGGCAAATGTTTTAATAACGTTAGTATTGTTGTTAGTTATTGAAAAAAACTTTCTCAACAAATGCCCATGAGGAATTTTGCAAATCCCAGAATATTTAGGATATTCAATTTGAAACTTCAAATGTCGTACCTAAGTATAATGAGCTTTCCAAACAAAAAATCAGCACTCATAATATTAGTGAGTGAATTAAGTTGTATTACCAATCATATAAAAGTCATTCTCTATTTGCTACAACAAAACCCGAATCGAATCTGCGGTTCCTGAAAAGGTCAGAACAACTACTGACGTAAACTGTCTGTTCTAGTCTTAGGGAAATGTAGTTGTCTTGCCCTCAAGAGTCAAAATTTTCCGCTTTTGTCTACTTCATATCCCAGAGGTCACCGCGGGTAGCACGTCGACTGACGGGACGCATTAGCTCACGC
Organism: Siniperca chuatsi; assembly: GCF_020085105.1. Taxonomy (NCBI): domain Eukaryota; kingdom Metazoa; phylum Chordata; class Actinopteri; order Centrarchiformes; family Sinipercidae; genus Siniperca; species Siniperca chuatsi. The sequence continues at coordinate 23,855,471 of NC_058062.1, read as the reverse complement.
GGACTGTCTCTAGGAGTGCTGAGTAGAATATCCTCTCTGGCGGCTCACCGAGAGAAACCGGCTGCTTTATTTCACCTGAATCGGAGACAAACCATTACACTTCGAGTTGGGACGCTCTCAATTACTCCAAGGGGTGACCTTAACATCGGGTTTTGGGCGGACTCTTACGTAAACCAAGAACTGCGTAGCTCAAATCTCACAGTAGTGAAAATCCAAGACCCACGATGGACCCGAGAGACACTGCCCCTGATTCCTGGGAACAAGAGGACGATGTGGAGGCCACAGTCGACGGACAACTTGAACCAGCATTCACAACCCTAAATGTGAATGCTAAACCGTTTGTGCCCAATGTAAACGCCGCCGAATTTGTTCCGGCTTTTGCCATGAAAGCACACCCGGAAAATTTCGATTCTGCTGGTAAGTTCACAGTCCCGTCGGGGAGCTACGTTAGCTAGCTAGTTGCTAACATGAGCCTGGGCTGGGTAGTTGCTAGCTCACTAGCTACTGTACAGACACGCGTTCCTTGAAGCGCGACAAACTAGCTAGCTGCTTCTGCTGTGTGGTGTAGGAACTTTAGATGGTATGCGTGGCGCGGTATAACTTTAATTACGACATGTCTATCATGTTGTTGTTACTTAGGCATTCGGCTATAGATTGGTGTTATAGCTTGTTGAACACTGTCATAACTGTCTTTAAAGTCTCCAACCCAGCCGGCATTAGCTTGTTGCAACTAACCGGCGGTAGCTAGCTAGCATTTTGGTTAGCTGGTGTGGTTTCAAAATTGTGAAGTGTTTAGTTATTGCGTTTTAGCCAAGTAACTGCTTATTCTAAACAGTAAATGGAACCAAGCAAGAGGTGCTGATTGGCAAACATGCCTGTTGTCATTGTGTAAAAGCTCAACTTCACCTGATGATGAAGGCTAAGCTCGTCATTGGAAAGAAATTTGTGGGAACGTGAGTGTTTAATGTGACGTGGATGTTCTGACGCACTGTTGGTCAAGAGTAGAGCAAAATGTGTCATTGGAAACCGCGTGAAGGCAGACTAGAGACCTGGACGATGCTGAATGCTGTAATAACACAGCAGTCCTCAGGAAAACATTTTCATTTTACATTAGCATGTCCTATGTCCACAGAACTCCAATAAATAGTTTGACAGACACTGTGTTGCTCATATTCAGCATGTCACTTCCACTATTGTCCACATAGACACTAACCATGGACAGTATTACCAAATGGAAGTTTGTGCTCCAACGTAGGAAGGTGCATATGCCCTCCCTATGTAACAGATTCTCATGTCTCTCTCTGGCCTTCACTTAAGGTGGCCTTGAAGGCATAGTGAAATCAGTAAATGGAACATAATGGAAATACACTTGTTTTCCATTTTACCCACACTCAGTTTAGAAATTCCCACACCCCTAACTCAGTTTGGCCCGTAGCCAGTGAAACAGGTCGGGCTCAATTCAAATTAACTTAAACGTTGTTTCTTTTTCAGGTGCTGATGTAAAGATATCCACCATGGAGGTGTCAGAAAGTGCTGGTATGTATGGAGCCTCTGTTTAAGCGGGATTCCCTCTGTGCTATGTGTCACATTAATGCTGTTACTGCTTGCCTCATTGTCCTGACATGTGCAGGCCCACAGTGAACTGATAGCATTAACAAAGCCTATAGTGACTGAGTTACTGAGACCCAGTTACAGAAGTTCAGTTTGTCTGAAAGCTCAATTTCCCCTTTCTGTAGTCTTTTAGCACTATTGACTTTCTATATCTGCCACAGGATGCCCTTTTGAGTTCAGTGTTTGATCACAGACTAACTGAATACTGAGTTTCTTTGTAGATTAGCATCAGTTTGTCTTTTTGTTTTGTCCCAGGCTGTCTGGATCTTGCTCTGTCACATTCACTGGAACTCTGTTTCATTATCACTTTAAACAGACATGGCCTTGTTTCAGCAGAAGATAACGCCACAAAATGTACAGCAACATTTTAGAGAGGCTTGCAGGGAGCCCACCATTCAAAATCTGTTGAGTTGCGAACTGGTCAAATGTGATTACCGTAAAACTTCAATTAAAAGCTGAGTCCCAATTAGACGCCGATCATTGTTATTGGCCGGTGTGGCTAAACGTTTTGACAAATAAACGCAGGTCTCAATTAGATGCCGGGGCTGGTTTTTATAGAAGTTCTTTAGACGTATAAAACCTCTTAAAGCCCACTGGGTCGCCCGCTTGAGCTAGTTCTAAGCTGCTTGATCATGCATACAAATATAAATGTTTAAACTTTTGTCAATATGCACATGCTACACATCGTTAGATTCTCCACAATTCAGTCATTCAACATGGTAAACAAGAGATGAAAAAAGTGGCGACTCTACCTTTTGAAGCGGTCGAAGTCCGAATATGTGTCCATTCCTCAATTTAGTCCATAAGGGTCCTCCAATCAAAATAATCAAAGCGGTTTTTCACAAAAATGAATCCAAGTTGTGAATATTGTCATGTGAAGTCCATTACTCACTGTCTGCTAACTTTGTCTGTCTGTACGTGCGAGATCAAACCGCGGGGGCAGGATTCCCACGGGTCCTGGAAAGTTTGAATTTCTTCTTCTTTTGAATTTTTTTTTAACTTAAAGTAACATCACTAACACAGCACAACTGAGAAGCCTCTCAATCTTTTTAATTGTCTGTGAGCTTCTGTAAAGCCTGCTAGTTCTCATTATAAAAATTCTTAGTGTTGTAACAGTAGTTAACCTTGATCTGTCTTAAACTATGCCATTTTGGGTCCTTGAATTTGAGGGAATTTGGCCTGGGAAGTCTTTGAGAATTCCTTGAATTTGATGTTTAAGAAGGTGTGGGAACCAAAGGGGCAGGGCTACCAGGTAATGGGTAGCTGATTTGTATAGGCACACAATCTAATATGATAAATAAAATAAAATAAAATCATATCGCGATAATGGCAACATTCCTGCTTGTTGACGTAATGGCGTTATACTGTTATGCACAGCAACAACAAGCATGGCTAAAAGTGAAAGTAACATTGCTACTGGCTCCACGTGGAGGAGTGGGTTCCAAAAAGCGGAGCGAGGAGTAGTGGAAGTGGTTTGGTTACAAAAGATCAAGAAGTGTTTCCCACTGAAATAGTACAAAACGTGAGTTGGGGTTTTTGGGCAACTGGGGGGGCGACTGAAGGGAAAAGCAAGGTGAACAGATTAAAGTAGTTTGTGAGTAAACATTACAATAAGGTGGAGGATTAAGTAGAATTAAATTGGTGTAATAATATACTAGAAATTGGGTAATCTTTTAAATATATTTTCAATAGACATTCATATATAGATATTTCTCGAGTTATTCTCATCAAGAATATCATTATTGATCTTATACCTGGTTGGTTTTGCTGCACTGCATGTGTTACGGACTTATCGCCTTTTCAGCCACACGTTGAAAGCAGCCACAAGTGAAGCCGTATCTGTCGCCCCAAAACCAGAGCTAGCCCATTTGTAAATCATAATCAATTATTACCAGCCGTGATAGCGTGGCAGGTGTTGTCTTCACCTTGTGAGTCTGTGTGTTACCATGGCAAATGTGGTCCTGGAGACACCTACTGTAGCAGGAACTACCACAGAGGTGGTTTTGAGCACTTTGTCAGGTGTTTATGTCTGTCTCTGGACGGATTCAAAATGAAGGCCGAATTCGAAGATGGGTGTGTTCTGAGCAAGGACACACACACTCTTTCTGCCCCTGGCCCACATTTTTTAGACTTTTCAATGGGCAAAAATAGGGACCATGATCTTTAGATGTTTCATCAACACCCCCCCCCCCCCCCAATCATTGGAAGCGGTATCAGCCGACCACAGGGTTTATTTGAAGCCTTCTATTTAACTATTCTTGAATTCTTGACAACATTCTATATTAAGTAGTAACATTTAAGAGATGAGAAAGTATAATGAATTGATAACTGTTTATTTATTGGCAGGCAACATATTCCTCTGTCTCTCTTAGAGACACAACTTAAACCATAGCAGCCTACGCTTGGTTATTGGGAGCAGCTTAGTGCTTAACTAATATACAGTGTTTCCCACAGAAAGACAGAGTAACTGTGGCAGGAAGGGCGTATATTTCTATTTCTAGTAGGTTATTTCTTATTTCACCGTTTTAATTCTACTTAATTTTTTCACCCGCGATTCAGTTTTCACAACAGCAGGTGAGCCGCATGTGGAAGAGGCTTGTTGTTAATGACGTCATCTATCGAAACCAACGTGGTACCCGAATGACATCGACACCAACCAGGTGTGTTCACTGTTGCTTTACCTGGTCCATGCTTGTAAAATATCCACCGTGTCCGCGTCTTTAAACAAAATACCAGTTAACGTCTCTCTCTGTGTATTTTATTGCAAACACTCGCTTGCCGGCCATTTAAGGTGGGGTATGCGATTCTAATCCAGTACATCCAAATTCAGCGAATATCTCCTCACGGTCCGCTAGCTGTCTGTTCAGTGTGTGCGCTGAAAAAACTCTGGTGTTTGTACTCAGCCCCGGCTCTGTGAGTGGGAAACAAAGTGGCTCGGACCGAGCCACACAGCACTATTCCAGCCGTTTCAGCCATGATGTGTGTGTCAGGTGACGTTAAATGACTTGCTCACGGACATTCAGCTGACTTTCTAGTTAGCCAAGCTGTGCTGTTGTTGTGACGTTAGCTGTAGCAGCAGGAGAGTTGTGAGCGTCGCTGTCTGGAGCTGCTGTGCTGGCTCTGGGAAACCGTCTTGAACTCTCTGGCTGTTAGCTTCGCAGCAGCTACTGTAGGGACATGTTGCTAACCCACAACCTAGCTAATGTTAGTACATTCATTGCTATGTCGTTATTCGCTCTGTGTCATGGTATTGGATTTCTCCAGAATCGCAGACCCCACCTTAGTTTTTTAAAATCGGATTAACCTGATTTGTAAGGAAGCAGAACTGGTAACACACTGAACCACACTTATCTGCAGTACTGCTGAACTGTGTAGGAGGCTTTATGTCAGAGCACTGTCATCGTTTCCTATTTTGTCTCCTCCTTTGGCGCTCACTCAGTGTTCATTGCTGTGCTGTTGTAGCTCTGCACTTCATAGAGAGAATTTATCAAACCAAATTCCCTGTTGGTGTTGTTTCTCTGGTATTCTTTTACAATCACGGCATGCCACAGTGGCTGTCGCTGCTCATGCTGTCTGCTATCCATGTAATGACTATGTGAAGGTTTACTGTATATCAAGCTGTTGTCAAACAGAAGCATGGAGCCCAACACAATTCATAAATTGGTTCCTGTTAGGATAAAGATTGCTTAAATGGAAATATGGACGGCCTCACTGGCAGAGGTGGCAACTACAATACAATGTGGGTTGTTCAGGAGACATTTGGGTGCTAATGAATGTTAATGTAAACTGTGAAATTTAGTCAAACACCACCTTTGGCTGTTCTGCTTTAATTTTGAGCAACAATAAAGGACGCTTTTCCCCCTACAAACCGGCAGACCAGCTTGAACATGGTACAAATTGTGCTGCTGCTAGCTGACAATGGTAGAAAATTACTCTTGCTTCAATGACAGGAGAGGGTAGCAGGGGAAAAATGTATAAGAATGTGTTGGGTATTTCTTAAAATGTCATTAAGTCAAGTCCTCACAGGTATTGTCATTGTGTTTTATAGTAGTTACATGGTACACTGCACAGGAACAGTTTGTTTTCTGACCTGAATTAGGATCGTTTTTTCTTTGTTCCTCAAGTTTATTTAGGTTACTTGATTTATTGGTGTCAGTTTTTACTGATTGTCACTGAAAAAATACCCCGATTTTTATTAAGAGCGCCTTTTCTTCTGGTCTTTCCTTTTGCGACAAGACAATGATCACTGCAGTTTACAGTAAACAAGGTGCTGCTGATTATTGATATTAACCTGTTTTTATACTCAGAATAAATACTGATACATTGAAAATAATGAGCTCTGTCTGTATTTCACCCAGTTGAGCCGTTTTAAGTAGCTTGTCAAAACTGATGTGGGCTGTTTGTGGTCGTGCAGCTCCAGTGGAGAACGGCGACACAGAGATGAGCACAGAGGAGCCGTGGGACCAGAAAGAGGCCGAGCCAAATGAGGAGGAGCCAGGAGGCGGGGACCGGGGGCCAGCGGTGGCAGCAACAACAGAGGAGGCGGCTCCGGAAATGATGGAGGAAGAAGAGGAAGTGCCGGTGCCCAAGGTTCCACCTACACAGCCAGATGCCCCCAAGAAGGAACACATCAATGTTGTGTTCATCGGACACGTAGGTCAGTGCCTAGTCTATTGTAGGTCGTTTAGTGGATGATACTATTTACAGCAGGGATTTTAAATAAAGAAATAAATACATGTCATATTTTACTTGATAGCATTGCAATTGCACAAACACCAATTTGAGCATTTTGTGCCTCTCTGATTGCTCACACTGCAAATCATAGCAAAGAACACAGAGCTGGGCTATATGGCCTAAAAATAAAATCTCTCATATGGGATACTATGGGGGAAAGTTATTCCACTACCTGTTACCTGCTTTTGAGCGGGTGCTTTAGGGCTGCCGCTCTCTTGTTCAACTCACAGTGCAACTATAACTGTCAAGGTTCATAGACAAAACAACTGTTTTTTGCTAGTCACCATGATTAGCTTAAGCCCAAGACATTTTACACTGCATAAAATAGCCTACTGGCTAACGGACCTTTCCTCTGCTCATAGCTTAACAAATGACATATTATTTTATACTTTTTCTTACTCACCGTTAGTTTAAGTCACTGCATCTCCCGACAGAACACCACGCTTCCATTTCACTAACGTAACGAGTTGTCGTCAACTCGAGTAATGTTCACTTCGCCGGTGCATTTAGCTCTACTCTGTGTTTATGATTAGCAGTTGTGACTGTTTTTTTATTTTGGCTGGCAACTCAGAAAGTTCAGGAACTCCCTGCTCATCACACAGAATAGCGTGACGTCAGCAGTGTCACTGTTTTGCCTAATCCAAACCCACTGCGTGCTTCTTCTCCAGATGCTGGCAAGTCCACCATTGGCGGGCAAATCATGTGAGTAGCAGTCTTTTGATTCACCGCCTTTCTTTATGAGTAAAATGACATTCACCACATCAGGCCTTTGACATGTTGTTCATTTCTCTGTTGTTCCCTTCCCCTCCAACAGGTATCTAACAGGCATGGTAGACAAGAGAACCTTAGAGAAGTACGAGAGAGAAGCCAAGGAAAAGAACCGAGAAACCTGGTGAGTGGGCACGCTGCTGTGTCTCAAGTAACAGCTCTTTATTATAGCTAGAACATGGAAAGATGCTCTATGCTGATTGAATTAAAATGTGATGGCCTAACACTATAGTTGTGAGATTTTATTTTGATTTTGTTAATGTGGTCAGGAACTAAGTGTGGCTGTGTGTTCAGCTGGTCAAATATTAGCTTAGCTCATTAGCGTAGATATTCTAGCTGTATTGGTCTAGTGAACAAATCAACAATAGATCACTTTTCTGTCTCCCAGGTATCTGTCTTGGGCTTTAGACACCAACCAAGAGGAGAGGGACAAAGGCAAGACGGTGGAGGTGGGCCGAGCATACTTTGAGACCGACAAAAAGCACTTTACCATCCTAGACGCTCCAGGCCACAAAAGCTTTGTGCCCAACATGATCGGAGGTGCTTCACAAGCAGACCTGGCTGTTCTGGTGAGTCCAGAAAATTACCAGTATTGTTAAACTGACCTGGTGTTCCAGCTTAACTTAACTAGTTCTCAAAAGTCTTACAAACTAAAAAAGTCCAGGAATTAAAATCAGCGCAAAGTCCCTTAACGCAATCATGCTTGCATCTACACAGCATTTCAAGAACCATGAAGACAAAGGCAAATTAAACCATTAAAAGAGAAGATTTAGTTATTTTCTATCACTGAAACAAATCTTTCCTGTCAGGAGGTCAGCCACATTGCTGCAAACATCAACAACATAAAAATAAGTCCAGATATTGATACTAGCAACAGCCAGTTTGAATAAATGCTGCACATCTCGAGGCTTGTGTTGGCCAGTCAGCCACGTTCAGCATGGCACACTCCTCCCTGGGAGTAGGTTGATCAAAATGCAGATAAAGTCAAGAGGGTCCAACTGTGGAACTTTACATCAGGGGGCCCCAGGTCTGCAAGCCAATGGGGAGAGAGTAGGGGCCCCAGAAGTGAGATTCATCACTTCCTTTTCTCCCACAAGTATAAAAGCAAATGGGCTACTACTTTTCCAGTTAATTTAACTCATTTTGGCTCAGAATGAGAGTGTAACAGTATCTACTGTTTTAAAGAAATCCGGTTCTCCAGCAGGCTAACACCACCTGCCCTTTATGTAAAACGCTACTTTAAAGTCTTTAGCAGAGAAACGTGGCCGTTTTTAAATCTTATCAAATTTAAAAGAGGGCAGCGAGCTGAAATGATGCACCTCATGTATGGGCACCCGTCTCTCTTCCCATTGGCTTGGTCCGCAGTTGGACCTTTTTAGATAAAGTACGTAGGAAGAGTACCTGCAGTCAAAAAGACTGAAACTGTTTTTTGATCACTCGGTTGATTTCTGTTACTATTAAATCATATGGCTTCAAACAACTTTCTTTATTTATCCTGAACATCTTTACAGGTTAAGGAAAATGTTTCCTTTTATTCAGATACGATCCTTTATGTTAGTTAGCTGCAGCAAGGAATCACCTTTTTAAACCTCGTGTTTTGTAGCACTTGTTGACAAAACCACTGACTGAATGTGTTGACCCTCAGGTGATCTCTGCCAGGAAAGGCGAGTTTGAAACTGGTTTTGAGAAGGGTGGACAGACGCGGGAACACGCTATGTTGGCCAAAACAGCTGGTGTCAAGCACCTGATAGTTCTGGTGAATAAAATGGACGATCCTACAGTCAGCTGGAGCCTGGAGAGGTGGGTATATGGATAATGATGAGCAAACAGGAGTGGCACCTTTATATAATATCAATGAGTAATAAAGTAATACAAATAATAGCAGATATGTCACTATGCTCCAACTTAATTACAAAACAATTTGCATGTGAATGAAATTTGAACATGCTGGACTTCTGTGTTCCTCCACGACAGTCGGCTTTCTGTAGTAATCCGATTTCTTCATCATGTATACAAGAAACCCGGTTTCAATAATTAGGGAAGATGATTAAGAGCTCAACTTCAAGTGTCGTAGCAATGGGTCTGAATACTTATGTCAGTGTGATTTAGGATTCTAAAGGGGGGAAAATGTATTTAAATTATTTTAGGCTGCAACACAAAGTGAAGGGGTCTGAATACTTTGAGTGCACTGTAAGTGGCCCTACACTGACTAGGATCTGTGTTATTTATGTCCTCTATATGCATATTATATGTCTGCTGCCATATTGGTATTCATTCTTCTTTGAAGATGCTGACGTCTCGGTTGTTGAACCCTCAGGTATGAAGAGTGTAAGGAGAAACTAGTGCCATTTTTGAAGAAGGTGGGATTCAACCCGAAGAAAGACATTCACTTCATGCCGTGCTCCGGGCTGACAGGAGCCAACCTGAAGGAGCCCACTGAAATGTGCTCCTGGTATACGTAAGTCCTCCAGCTTCTTCCCATCGACGCTGCTGTCACTATGGTTACTGTCCAGATGGAAATCATTTTTCTTGTTCATCCATCTTTACTAACTGTTGTCAATTTTTGATGCTATTTCAGAGGTTTACCTTTCATTCCACACTTGGACAGTTTGCCAAATTTTAACAGATCAAGTGATGGCCCTGTCAGATTGCCCATCGTAGACAAATACAAGGTAAGAATCTGTTTTTACCCCCTGCTTGATTCATACATTTACACTGAAGCCCATAAAAAGATTGTTAGTTTCAGCTACCTGCCACCTAGCATTTCCAAACACATTTCAACTTTCTTTAGTTGCAGTATTGTCTAAGTAGAAGTCTGCATTCAAACTGCATAGAGCTGTAGACATGGATAACTGTTGCCTCTAAAACGCTGGTGGTTAGCAAGGATTTAGAATGCCTGGCTAACGGTGACGAGGGCTGAGTGCACCCACAGATGTCAGTCGTTGTCGGGATCTGCAGAAAAACATGTTGCTGTTATTAGTACACGGATTTAGCTTCTAAAACTAGCACATTGACTGCCCTGTCGGTTAGATTGGACTCCCTGAGCTAGCTCACTGTTGGTGACAGCAGTAGACTGAACTGTGTGTTTAGTGTGTGTGTGACTGTCATAGCGAAGCTTGTACAAACTCTTTAAATTGGTCTTCTCTCTCCGAACTGACCCACTTACTTTGCACTCGCACTGTGCACAGCTTGGTTTATGTAGCATTGGCTGTAGTCATTTCTTCCCATGTTGCACTTGTATACACTCAACATCCCTGGTGGCTGATCTCTACAGGAATCCTGATGTCTCCAAACACATTGTTCTTCTCTCACCTGCTCTGTCCCACTCTTTGTCAATCTGTCTCATCAGGACATGGGCACTGTGGTTCTGGGCAAACTGGAGTCAGGCTCCATCAGTAAAGCACAGCAGCTGGTCATGATGCCAAACAGGGTAAGAGATCCCACAAGCCTTTTCTTCCGTCAGCTGGAACCAAGACAGGCCGACAGAGATGAGGGAGCAGAAACTTCACTGAAACTATATTCTATTAACTACATGCCTCTCACTGCTGTTTAATATGTAATTAAACACATTTTCTATTCAGAATATGTTTTGTTAGTTTTGTCATGCATCATTTGTGTCATTAAGTCAATCTGAGAAAAACTTAATGCTGAAGTATAGATATATTAGGCTGTACTGAACCATTCATTGCCCGGAGTCATGTGAGTAAATGTAATTACTGACAATAGTCAGCTAAAGACCTTCCCTTTTAGTCCAACACATAAAGTTTGCCTTAGTCTCAGTCATAACTGAGAAAACGGTGTTCAGTCTGAGAAACACGGGACCTGTTGTCACGGATATGTGGAAAATGTAACGGATACATTTGTCTGCCCGATTGTTCTCTTAATTTAACCACCGCTCCAGCTTTAGTGGTTTTGTTTCTATTAAACACCGTCAAACACTCTTCAACTACACACATCTTTATCATTCCCTCTACCTCCGTCCTCATCTTATTCCATATTTCTCTACCTGTTCTGTACCTCGCGCAGCATGTGGTGGAGGTGTTGAGTCTCCTGTCAGATGATGTGGAGACAGACGATGCCGGGCCAGGTGAAAACCTCAAGCTGCGGCTGAAGGGCATAGAGGAGGAGGAGATCCTGCCTGGCTTCATCCTGTGTAATGCTGAGAACCTGTGTCACTCAGGGCGCACCTTCGACGCCCAGGTCAGTGTCAGGCAGCAGCCCGATGCTGCCGTCCCCGAGCCTGTAGACGGTTTGATATGAGCTGGAGTTCCCCGTTCTCCTAACAGCAACTGTTGTACGCAGCTGCACCGCCGCAGTCAGGAGCACACACCTCAGCCTCTGCACGGCGAAGCCTTAAACCAGTTCCAGGGAGGGAACAAGTAGACTGATGAAAATGAACTTAACTCATATTGTAATGACCTGCATATAATGGAATAAAAATGTTAGTGCATGATGTGATAACTCTTTGCATAAAAGTTATTACATGCTGCATTTACTTTTTCAAAAATAAAAAATGTAATAACTTCACATATTGTGATAAATTGGGATCAAATACTGAAGTGCACTATAAGGGTTTCATGGATACATTTTTGATAAACATTTCAAGTGTAGCGGGTCTTACACCTAAAACCACCGTAGCGTCAGGATGGCTCAGCAACACAAACAGCTGAGTTCACTTCCCAGCAACAGTGCATCCAGTTCAGTCAGGTATTCCAGCCATCACACGTGACGGTGTTAATGGGTGGGAAGGACTAGGAAGTCCAGCTAGTCTGCTGGTCCATCCCTGCCCTATTACCACTGTCTGGTAAACCGCACCGGCGGCGCTGCTCAGCGGAGAAAGCAGCTGGTGCATGGGGAGTGCTCATTAAGGGGACAAAATGTGTGTTTTTGAATGTGCATTCTCATAATCGCTAACTTTCCCTCACAGATCGTCATCATTGAACACAAATCCATCATCTGCCCAGGTTACAACGCAGTCCTTCACATTCACACCTGCATTGAAGAAGTGCAAATTACGGTACGACCTAAACCTAAGTGTTACCATGTTAACGTGAGGCCTCCACACAAAGAAACAAACGTATTGAAGAGTGGGAATAGTGTTTGTTAGAAGATGTTTTGGATGATTGATTATATTCCACCTGTGTGTGTGTGTGTGTGTGTGTGTGCTGATATTGGGTTACTCTTTGCTCCATCTGCAGGCCTTAATCTGTCTGGTAGACAAGAAGACAGGAGAAAAGAGTAAGACACGACCACGATTCGTCAAACAGGACCAGGTCTGCATCGCCCGTCTGCGTACGGCAGGAACCATTTGCCTCGAGACGTTTAAAGAGTTTCCTCAGATGGGACGGTTTACCTTACGAGATGAAGGTAGAGCTTCTGCAGACACTACACAATACCTGTCCGTTTCCCAGAGCCTCATGTGATGTCTCCAAATGTCTTGTTTTGTTCAACCGCATTTAATTTTCTGGCCATCAGTTCTCTAACTGTTAAAGCTCTACTGCTAACTATAATAATCAGCACCATAATCACACTCTCGCTGTCATTAGACAATTTTAATGTGATTTATACTGATTTCTATAACTGAACCCTACACTGTGTTAAAGTAAAATTCAAAATGACAAAATAAACCTCATCAAACAAATAACAAAATAGCATAATACTGACAAAACTTGACAACTTAATTCATTACAAAGGAAATGTTTGATGCTCAATAATCACATATATAATAAAAATTACCCAATTTTTGGTAAACCTGATAAGATTCGATTCGACTTGATACAGTACGTGATTAGAATTCAATGAAATGCTGTCAGTGTGTAGTGAGGATGAGACAGAAATGCAATGGTTGTTTTTGTTTGCATGTGTCTCAGGTAAGACCATCGCCATTGGTAAGGTGCTGAAGCTGGTTGCTGAGCGGGACTGAAGAGGCCGGAGCTGCCTGAGAGTCCTGGTGAGAAGGAACGGGAGGAGCCCTGTCATAACCCGCCCGCACTGTTGTCAGCGGCGACGGCACCTCCCTGTCACGCCCCCTTTCTGCGTGCAGAAGATCAGCTTCAGAAAAAACTCATGTGAAAAAGAACCTGTTTTCAAGCAAATGACAAACCAAGATGAAGTCCACACGAGTCAGCTTTCTCATATTGAGAGCTCAGCTATGCCATTTCTGGGTTAGCCCTCCTTCCACCGCTCCCCACCTCCCTACTCTGGTCTACTCATCATTACATGATTTTTTTTCTTCCAGAAATTTATTTTTTTCTTGCTTTCATAAATGACAATGACAAATGGCAGAAGTTATATCTGTAAACAGATGTGGACCAGGGTTTTGCTTGGAATATAGAAAATGATTTTCAGAAGTAAATTGCAAAAGAAATTGTTTGAAAGAACTTAACCAGTTGAAACCAAAATGTTAATCTCGGGTGTACATGTCTCCCTTTGCTTTGACCCAGTTTTTGGTTTCTCATGTGGCGTTCTGGCAGTGTGCTTGAGCGTGTTCAAATGTTAATAAAGCAAACAACTATGACAATAAAATAATAAATTGGGGAAAACAAAGCGTGTTCATTTTCAGAGCCCATTCCATTGTTTGGTTTCATATTTCACTGTTCATGTTAAAGTTTTATTACTTGATCAACTTCTGTGGTGTTAAAGAGTTCACAAAGCACTAGTTGGTTACATGATGGTCCTGACAAATGGCTGCTTTTGAATGCAATTTTCAATTTGAACATTGTCTAGGCACATGTTGGTAAACAATTTTACTCTTAAAATACTGTTTTAAAAATGAAATTGTTATGATTTTAGTAGTATATAAATTATTATTTAGAAGTATATGAAATTATTTTTAAAATAGTTAACCTGAACCGTTTTGTCACAGGAAGCCAGATTGGTACGGTAAATTGGCTGTGTCTATATGATGAGCAGATATCATCTTATCGCAGATATCACACAGGACATATGTCGGTTGAAAGGTAACACATTTCAGTTCAGAAATGCCAGATAAGTTTGGGATAATTAGAAGCAGTGGTTAGCATTAAAATAGCTGGTCCAGCAGAGAGCACAAACAAGTTTATTTTTACTCAAACTACGGCTATGCTTTAAGCGCGTGCTATTACTTGCACGTTAGGCTGGCCAACATTTGAGGTAACTGGAGATGTCTGAATAACTGACTACTGACGGAAGTTTTAGAAGTGTCACTCATTTACTGATTAATTCCACTGATGACGAGCAAATAAACCAGCAAGTGGTATCTCTGCACTGCTACGGTAAGTAATGATATTGGTTTGCCCATTCACAGTAATCATAATCGGATGCCCTTCCTAATTTATATTTTATAGTCCCTAAATCCACCCTTATTCCCGGATCATTGTTGATGTAAGCAGACATGTCTGAAATTGGCATGCACACCTTTCACCTACAGCACTCAGACCAACTTCATTGTAAACTAGAAAATGCATGTGAATGCTTGATGCTATACATTTCAAAGTATTGCTGGAAATGCAGAAATGGAAATTATTTGTTTGAAAAATCTTGATGCCCAAATATATTGCACTGCAGAACAGTTCAGTCAACCCACTGACCCTGCGGTTCTCACATGGTTTGTGGACATGTACTATACTCTAACCACTGTGCAGCACAGCAGGGTTGTAAAGGTAGTAGCAGTCTGTCAATTAACATTCCCACAAAGATAGAATAGTTTGTGTGTTTCTATATATATGTGTGTGTGTGAGACAGAGGTAGATTTGAATTGTGAATTAAGGATTAGGATTTGAAGATTTCTCCCAATATTTTAAAAGGTAGAAAATAGCTGAATCATAGCAGAAATGTCCTTGAAGAGCTGAACATTTTGATATTTTAATGGTTTCTGTAGTTAAATGGATGCAGAAGTAGTATAACTTCAAAATGGAGTTTGTTGAAGAGGAGAGAAAGAGAGAGAAGACAACAGCTCAGCCCCTGCCCACCAACCCCCTTTACAGCAGCAGAGATATGCAGCAGTACCTCTGCTGCATATCTCTGCATTACCTTGCTTAGTTGAATATGTTAGTCTGGTCTGCCTGACTCACTGATCCTTTATCTCACTGAGGTTTGTGCAAGTTAGAATCTATGGCCCCGACCATGGCTCTGAAATATCAGTAGCCTAACTGTGCTGTGTATTGATAAATCCATGGCGCTGTCCGTGGTGCCCATGTAGAAGACGGATTTGTCATTTCGACTTTTTCTCTGAAAAAGGCAGTTCATGCTCGAAAACCCTCCAATGTGGCTGAATTACAACAATTCTGCAAAGATGAGTGGGCCAAAATTCCTCCACAGCACTGTAAAAGACTCCTTGCAAGTTATCGCAAACGCTTGATTGCAGTTGTTGCTGCTAAGGGTGGCCCAACCAGTTATTAAGTTTAGGGGGCAATCACTTTTTCATACAGGACCATGTAAGTTTGGATTTTGTTTTCCCTTAATAACAACCATCATGTAAAAACTGCATTTTGTGTTTACTTGTGTTATCTTTGACTAATATTTAAATTAGTTTGATGATCTGAAACATTTAAGTGTGACAAACATGCAAAAAAAAAAAAGAAATCAGGAAGGGGGCAAACACTTTTTGCACATCATTGTATCTCCACTTAAAGGGATACTTTACTCACTTTTAAATATTTAATTTCACTTACCCTAAGTGGTATTTGGGTGGTAATGATGCTGACCACCTCATCATTCTTGCTGTGCTGAATACTGGCAGGATGGTCCCAATGCTAACTGTTAGCTTTCAACCATTGTTAAATTACTCATTTAGATTTCTTCAGTACTTGCCTAAATCAACTCAAAGAACTTGTAACAGCAATTTTACAAGTGTTCAAACATGCAAAAAAATAAGAAATCAGGAAGGGGGCAAACACTTTTGCACACCACTGTATATACCCTTCACACTTTCATATAGCCAAGAGGAACACAGTCTTCAGAGAGAGGGATTTAAGGTCTGTCTGCTCAACAGGCTTGTAAGGGGGTTGAGTCAGTGACCTTAGCACCAAGGGGAGATCCCATGGCGGAGCTCTCAGCGTCCTGCCTGGCCACAGCCGGTATGCTTCCTTAAACTGACATGCCTTCCACTGCCTCACGGAAGAAAGAAATGGCAACCGTACACACCTTAACAGTGCTCGATGCCCTTCGTGAGTCCAGCAACGATTGAAGAAAATGCAGAACCCAGTGAATAGCGCATGTGACGGGGTCTATCTGTCTACCTTGACATCATTTTGGAAACACCCTCCATTTCTGGTTGTAGCTAGCACATGTGGATGGAGTTCTAGCATTGTTTATGGTCTGCATGACTGCCTCATCTAACTCTGGAGGGAGGGGCTGCAAAGTGGACATTTGGGGTGCCAAATCTGACCACCTGCCTGGGACAGGAGATCTGCCCTGGTTGGCAGAGGCCACGGTTGGCTGTGGATCAGCTGGAAGAGTGCAGGAAACCAATACCTCCGGCCACCGGGGAGCTATTAACAGCATGTTGTAATGACCTGTGGCAACCCTGTGGAGTATGTGGGGAATCAGAGTCTGTGGTGGAAAAGAGCACAACAAGCCTTTTGGCCATTCTTGAGACAGCATGTGTGGGACCCCCCTGAGCTGTCAGGGAAAACCAGCTCACGCATTGAGTTGTCTACACCGGTGCAAACAGATTAGTTTGAGCTCTGCCAAATCAGGACCACAGTAGAGTTACCACCTCTGGATGTAGCCTGGACAGGAGATCTACTGCCTTGTTCTCACCCCCAGAAAATACACTGCTCTGAGGATTGCCAGACGGGGAAAGGCCCACAGCCAGAGCTTCCTGGCCACCTGAAGACAGTGAAGGGATCTCGTGCCCCCTGGTGATTTATGTGGTACACTGTGGAGGAGTTGTCCATTCTTAGGGCATGTCTTCCCCCAATGAAGGCGAGAAATTCCACCAGGGCCAGGTGGACTGCTCTGAACTCTAACACACCGATGTGTTCACTGTTCCAAGGGGGCTTCCACACCATCCTTCCTTCCCAGACTGCTCAGAGAGGCGTCTGTGGACACTACTGTCCTCCGTGATGGAATGTTCCCCAGAGGGACCCCTGAGTGAAGAGGGACCTGTTCTTCCAAGAGTGCAATGCCCAGATACGCGACCGTGTCACCATGAGCTTCACCCTCCTGTCTCTTTTTGGATTGAGATTGAAGGTGTTCAGCCACCTCTGAGAATACCAGAGGGACCACCACCACCGTTGCTGAAATCATACCCAACCTCTGAAAGTGGGCCATTTCCAGCCGCTTGCTCAACTGAAACTGTTTCACTAGAGTGACGAACTTCAGAACCCTCTGTGGGGTGAGGGAAGCTGACATAGTGAAGGAGTTCAGGCGTAGACCTACAAATGTACACCTGCTCTGCTGAATGTGTGTTGCATGCACTCTCTTGTGTGGTGGGACTTCTCTGCCTTATCCAATATACCCTGAGAGTCTGGATGAAACACTCTGCCAGGCACAACAGCATATTGATGAGGTGTTCAGATTTTCTGAGAGGGAGGTCTGTGCCAGCCAAATCTGTCTACGAGCTAGCATGGCTGATGAAATTATCGCCCCCACGTCCCTTGTGGGGATGCGCATGCGCCAGCCCGCATGCTGCCTGTTGCCGTAGCTCCGTCTCGTCTGTCTTACTTTTTCCAACTTTTAACTTTCCTTTTTTCTTCCAAACTTGAGTAACTTGTGTGTAAGTGTAATTTAAACTACGCTCTTGCGAAAATGAGGGTAGAAAGTGTTTTTGTACTTTTTTTCGCCGTGGAATTTCTTCTTCTGCTACTCGGTCAGGGCACCGCTGCAGATCAGCTGTTTGGCCGCATTGTTTACACCAGGGAACAGCTGATCGCGCTGAAGCCAAGCAGCATGGCGCCCAGGACAACTGATGTCCCCACGGAGATCTGGAGGAGGACACACCGAGGATGCAGAGGTGGAACGAAGCGGCGAGGGAAGAGAGAGGGGTGCAGACAAAAGAGACTTAAGAACAAGAGATTTAAGCCGTGTCTGCCTTCTCTCGTCATGGGCAACGTGAGATCGCTGGCGAATAAAATGGACGAGCTAACGGCGTTAGCCCGGAGTCAGACGGAGTTCCGTGAGTGTAGTTTGATGTGCTTCTCAGAGACATGGCTACACCAGGATATCCCGGACCATAACGTTTCCATCGACGGCTTTCGGACTGTTCGGGCCGACAGGGATCACACCGGGAGCGGTAAGCGGAAAGGTGGCGGGCTTGCTGTTTTAGTAAACAACAGATGGTGTAACCCTGGTCACATTACCATCAAGCAGAGTATCTGTAGCCCGGACATTGAACTGTTAGCTGTGGGACTCCGGCCATATTATCTGCCACGTGAATTTTCACATGCCATTGTTGTGATTGTTTACATCCCCCCCTCTGCTAACCCGGCATCGGCGTGCAACGCCATTCACACCGCCATAGCACAACTCCAGACTCAACACCCGAGTGCACTCATTTTAATCTCGGGTGACTTCAACCATGTCAGTGTTTCAACAACACTGACTAATTTCACCCAGTATGTGAGCTGTCCTACTAGAGAGGAGAGGACACTGGACCTGCTGTATGCTAACGTGAAGGATGCATACAGCTCTTCCCCCCTCCCCCCTCTGGGTAGGTCAGACCACAACCTGGTTCACCTCAAACCCTGCTATGTGCCTCTGGTTAAAAGGCAGCCTGCGACCACAAGGACAGTGAGGAGATGGTCAGGGGAGGCCTATGAGACACTGCAGGAATGTTTTGAGGTGACAAACTGGGATGCACTCTGTGAGCCTCGTGGAGAGGACATTGACGGGCTCACTGAGTGCATCGCTGGCTACATTAACTTCTGTGTGGACTGCAATGTCCCAACCAAGATGGTCCATTGTTATCCAAATAACAAACCATGGGTAACAAAGGACATCAAAGACATCCTGAATTCGACACACCGGCTCCTGCTCATCCCCCCTCTAACTCAGCTGCTGTCAGCCCTCAAGCTCCTCTGAGTACTCTGCTCCCCCCTCCCCATCAGGCTAACGGCCCTCTCCAGACCGACGACTCCCCCCCTCCCCCACCTGTAACTTCTGCTGTGTGCCTGACTGCTGACCAGGTGAGAGGACAGCTGATGAGGCTCCACTCAAACAAGGCTGCAGGCCCCGATGGCGTTAGCCCCGGGGTGCTAAAAGCCTGTGCCCCCCAGCTTTGTGGAGTCCTTCAACACGTCTTTAACCTGAGCCTCGTTCCTGTGCCGAAGACGCCACGCCCCAGTGGCTCCAAGGACTACAGACCGGTGGCACTGACCTCCCACATAATGAAGACCCTGGAGAGACTAGTGCTGGAACAGCTGCGGCCCATGGTCAGACCCCTACCAGCCCCGGCTGGGAGTTGAGGACGCCATCATCTACCTGCTTAACCGCATCCACCGATCCCGGTGAGGATCATGTTTTTTGACTTCTCCAGTGCTTTCAACACCATCCGGCCTGCCCTGCTGGGAGAGAAGCTGGCAGCGATGCAGGTGGACACCCCCTTGTGTCCTGGATTGTGGACTACCTGACTGGCAGACCACAGCACGTGCGCCTGCAGCACTGTGTGTCAGACAGCGTGGTCAGCAACACTGGGGCCCCTCAGGGGACTGTCCTCTCTCCCTTCCTCTTCACCATCTACACCACGGACTTCAGCTACCACACAGAGTCCTGCCACCTTCAGAAGTTTTCTGATGACTCTGCTGTGGTGGGGTGTATCAGCGGTGGTGATGAGACGGAGTACAGGGCTGTGGTGGGTAACTTTGTTTCATGGTGCGAGCAGAACCATCTGCAGCTCAATGCGACAAAGTCAAAGATTGTAATCTGGTTGTAGATCTACGGAGGGCCAAGACACCAGTGACCCCGGTTTCCATCCAGGGGGTCAGTGTGGACATTGTGGAGGACAACAAGTACCTGGGAGTATACTTAGATAACAAACTGGACTGGACCAAGAACACTCACCTCTATTTTCTGAGGAGGCTGAGGTCCTTCAACATCTGCCGGACAATGCTGAAGATGTTTTATGAGTCTGTGGTGGCCAGTGCTATCCTGTATGCTGTTGCATGCTGGGGCAGCAGGCTAAAGGTAGCGGACGCCAACAGACTAAATAAACTGATCCGTAAGGCCAGTGACATTGTGGGGGTGGAGCTGGACTCTCTGGCGGTGGTGTCAGAGAGGAGGATGCTGGCCAAACTACACGCCATCTTGGACAGTGTCTCCCACCCGCTCCATGACGTGCTGGTCAAGCAAAGGTGCACCTTCAGCGGAAGACTCATCCCACCAAAAAGCACCACAGAGCGCCACAGGAAGTCATTCCTGCCTGTGGCCATCAAACTATTTAACTCCTCCCTCTAAGGGTTAGTCTGTTTGACCCTAGGTCACTAAACTGGACATTGAGCATTACATCTCCGCCATAATTAATAATAATTGTGCAATATTCTGTTTACTACTCCCATGCAATATTTTTTCCCTTGTTAGTTTTTCTTATTTATTGTTACTGATACTATATACCTCAATTACTCTCGACAGTACATGCACCTCTGCTTATTACTATTATTTATTACATAATTAGTGACATTGTATTTTATACTGTACTTCACCATCAACCAGTAAACCCACTTGGTACTCGACACTTAGTTTATCTTATACTTATACCGACATGATACTTAATTTATTTCTGACCTGTTTTATAGTGTTTATAGTGTATCATATCGTTTTCTAGTACTTTCTCCTGTGTGCACTGACGTTAAGGCGAGCTACTGTAACAAAGAGTTTCCCTACGGGGATCAATAAAGTATTTCTGATTCTGATTCTGATTCTGATGCACAATAAGGGCATACACTATAAGGGCAGAGTCAATAAGGCTCATGGTGTTCCGTCCTCAGGTCTTCCTAATAGCAGCCAACAAAACAGCCAAAGCATTGCCCGACCAGGCCGCTCTTGCGGCTGTATTGTAGGCATGAGAGATTAAGCAGTTGGTCTTATTACACTCCCTGACCGGACAGTGTGGATTGGCTGTCACACGGGCCGTCACAGGGCCGCCATTTCTCTATCAAACGGTGGCATATTGGCCAGCCCAGTCTCAGGTCCATATTGAGACCTAGTGAGCTTCCTACAACCAGCATTAAATTGCGGAGCACTGGCAGGGTTGTTCCATGCTTTCCACAACATCTGCAAATAATCTACATCTGCATGAACTGAAATGGGTGTTTGGGAAATGCCAAACTCCCTCTACAGGAGCTGGAGCCTCCGATAGTACACTTAGCCCCACAATCTTTGATGTGCTCAAAATTGATGAGTTGATATCCGTAGCAGTCTCTCCTCCAATGCTACCTCGGGCCAAATCTATCTCACACAGTGAAGATTTGAGTCTCTCTTCCTCACCCGCATCACTCCCAAAAAGGGATTCATGTGCATACAAAGACAGGACATCTTGTTGACCAAGCTTCTTCTGATAAGAAGGCAAGTCATCGTGGGAGGACACGCCTGGCTCCGGAACTGTACCCGAAACAGGACGTTGTGCCTCAATCTGACCCAGTCTGTCCGAGAGGCTCTGAATGCCAATATCTTTTGCTGGGTGTCCGCTTGTTGTTCCTGTGAACACGTCTGCGCCTCCTAGAGTGTGCTCTAGAACTATGTCTGCCATCACTTGACTGGGTAGGCGGAGACTGAGCAGCTGAGCCCCATGAAGACTGCTCCACCCTCCTGGCCCTACTAATGCGCTCCTCTAGACGGAGCTCCGTAGCAGCACCATATGGATTTTCTATGTAATGTGCCAGTCCCAGACAAGGGGGGCATTCCCGATGGCCCTCGCGGGGGTTGTCGAGGTACGCCAACCTCTCTCCGAGTCGGTTTATGAGAAGGGATCCACACGAGACCTACCAATGTCTTTTACAAGTATTTATTTCCCCACAAATACACAATACAAACAAACAATACAGATATATCTGGAGACACAACATGCTCACCGTCTTGAATCTACGGCTCCCCAGTTATGTCTGAAGTTTAAGGCACAAAGCAGTTGATTATATGTTAAAGCCACACCCGATCACACAACATTCAGTATTTTCCCACAGCTTATTCTCTCAGTGCACCTGTTAGTCTCTGACCTTGGTTTGTACCTTCCCCCACTTTCTCTTATCTAACTGTTAGTTAGTTGCAGTCTATGGTGCGGCTCCAGCTGCTGGCCTGAGAAGTTGCATGAGTTAGACTACACAGGGAAAAACATCTTACATGACAGGGTGTACACAGCACAAGCTATCAGTCATAATATCCCAGCCCAGGGTGAATTCCACAGGGTCCACGACCCACGCCTGACAAAAGTGGCAAAATTGGAAGGCCATCTTCCCAACAGCTACGAATAACCAACAGGAACGCAATCAGCAGTCTATACAATGTGCTTGTCAAGATAGGTAGTGACTAACACTCACCCAATGAAATATGCACAATAAATCAAAATAAAGCCCACCCGCTGCGAACAGGGGATAATGCCAACACAGATAGCACCAGAAGGAAAAAATACTGTTTTCAGTATTTAACAACTCAAATAGACCTCGCTCTGCTGAGGCTTTTTTTTTTTCAACTTAACACCAACCTTAATGGGGATTAGCTTAAAATCTTCACAGAAAATGAAAAAACAAAAACTCAGACTCACTGTGTGCAAACGCATGGTCAAAACAAGAGAAAATTCCCACTCACTGCGAACAGTGAGCTACTGGGAAAAACCACAACAAAACAAATTTCTTTCAACTCTCCTCTTTTGGGAGAAAACAAAAAGAAATATATAGTAGCATTTACTAAGTTGTGGAATAAGTGAAGCTAACGTACTTGCTTAACCAGCTTTGCCAAACAATTAGCCACCTGTTAAAAGGGAGCGGTTAACAACAGCATACCCACTTTCTGTTGTTTCATTAAAAAGTCTGAAAAAAATTACTTTGTTTGTAAACCAAATGCCTATGTATCTAGGGTCCGTGTACGTTTTGATAGTTTGTTTTTTCGTTTGAACCATAAAACGAAGAAAAGGAAATACCACGTTTGTCTTCGTTTTTCTGAAAAGAACCAAAATTGGACCATTATTTGAATTTGGTATCGTTCAAACAAAAAAACAAATCTGGCAGTCCGTTTCTTCATTTTAGAAGTCAGAATCAAAAAACGAGAAAACCAAATTAAATTAACGGTCCAGGTCCGTGTACATTTTGATAGTTTGTTTTTTCATTTGAACCAAAAAACGAACAAACTAAAATACTGTTTTTTTCATTTTTCGTTTTATTCCAAAAACTGAAAAACAAAGCTGTTTTTCAGTTTTTGTTGTCTGAATCAAAACACAAAAAACGACAAAACCATGACATGAAGAAAAGCAAGACAGGTGACCCGGAAGTAAAAGTAAATATATCAAATAAAAGCCAAGAGGATAGAATGGCCATTCTATAAAAGTGTAACATTATGCAAGCGCATGATCTATAGCCTACCAGGGAAACTTTAGAAGATAAATAAATACACAAGGTCTGGGTGGGTTGCCGGTGGGTGAAATAGGGTGAAACATAAAACAGACGTTATGCACATTTATGCAGAAGGCACAGCAGCTTAACTTCAATGATAATTTAAATCTCCCGACACGCAGCCAGGATCAGTCAGGATCTAACCAAATCTATTCAAATAGTCACACTGGTTCACAGTCCAGGTTCATACAGTGAAACTGTTTGAAACATAGCAGCTGTCCTCCTGATAAATCTTGAGCTCCATCAAGGCAGTCTAAAAACATTTATTTCACAAGCTAAAAGTTTAATTCTGTTTCCCCTGGTGAGTTTCCTGTGTCCAGTTTTTAGTTTTGCTGCTTAAATGTCCCATGATATTTGCTGTGACATGACTGGATTAAAGAAAACACTCATACAGCAATACAACACACAATAAAGAAATCACCTGGAAAGCTTGCGCTGCTCGACATCATTTAAAAGGCAATGTAGCCTACAGGGACCGGTACAGGCGGAGAGAAATGTCCATGCGGGTCTCTAAATTGGAAAAAATAATTTGTTCAGTGGTTGGCTGCTGGATGATTTATGCATACATGCGGATTTGGATGATGTCAGAGCCGATCTATCTAGGCTATCTATCTATCCATCTATTGCAAGTTGCCAATATTTTTGTAGAGATGCAATATGAGCAGATAATATAGACATGACAATAAAAACAAGTACTTGTTTTTCACTTTTATTGTTAGCTAGGCTACATCTATATTATCTTTATCACAAACATTAAAAATAACCACATATGGAGATACACTGGACAGGAAGGGTATGAAAAATTGTAATCTGAAAGTAACTAGTAACTAAAGCTGTCAGACAAATGTAGTGGAGTAAAAAGTACAATATTTGCCTCTGAAATGTAGTGGAGTAGAAGCAGCATAAAATGTAAATACTCAAGTAAAGCACAAGTACCTGAAAATTGTACTGAAGTACAGTACTTGAGAAAATATACTTAGTACATTCCATCACTGGTGAATATTAGCTCGATCTTGACGTAGACTATGAAGTTATTTGGTAGCCTATTACTAGGCTATGTGAAACGAACAATAAATTGGTTGCACGTGGGGACCTCTGTTAGTCACTTTAGACAACACTATTTGTTATATTACACATCTGTTTGCATTTTTATACCATTACTGCATTTTACTAACTCGACATCTTCTCTCTCCCGTAGTTCTGTGCTTTCTCGTTTCTCTCCTCTCTCCTTCTGTCGCATTCAGCAGGTATTTCTGCCTCCAGAGCTGCAGAGTCTGGATCTGTGGTTGCGGGCCACCTGCTGCCCCCGTGTTCCTGCTCGACAACTGATACTACAATTGTCTACTATTATAATTATCATTATTATTCCTATCACTATAATACCTATTATTATTACTTTATTAATATTATCACTACCATTACATTATTATTATTCTAAAATTCTAGGTGGAATTTGCATTGTGGCCCCCGCCCTCAACCCAACCGGCAGCGGCGGATGGCCGCCCACCCTGAGTCTGCTTCCGCTTGAGGTTTCTGCCTCTTAAAGGAAGTGTTTCCTTGCCACTCTCGCCAAATGCTCATGATGGGATTTGTTGGGTCTCTGTAAATAATATTATAAAGAGTACGGTCTAGACCGACTACTATAGGAAAAGTGCAATGAGAAAACTTCTGTTTTGAATTGGCGCTATATAAATAAAATTTAATTGAATTCAATTGAACTATTTGGGAAGGACCACACAGGCTTTTTTCCAAGAAAAAGATCTTTATTTATGTAGCCTTTGTAGGCCTATGTATGCATTTATTTATTTAACGTTTCCGTGGTGGGCTATAGATCATGCGCTTGCATAATGTTACACTTTTATAGAATGACCATTCGAGCCTCTTGGCTTTTATTTTGATATATTTACTTTTAGTTCCGGGTCACTTGTCTTGCTTTTCTTCATGTCTTTCTTCAAAAGGAAAAACGAAAAAAGGAATTTGCAAAAACCCCAATTGGACCCAGGTCGTCAAACTGCGCCTTCCCGCGAGCCGTAGCGAGGTGCTTTCCCTGAGACCTGTAGCTAGTTACACTCCAGACCCAACCCACTCCGAGGCCCTGCTCCTGGACTGCACGCCAACAGCTTTAGGATATATTTCCCTCTAACAATAACGACACCTAAGTAAGAAGAAAAAAATAAGATGCCTTTGCCTGTGCAAGTGTTTAACTTTCAGGTAAGTCTTAACCATTCCTGCTTTTGTCATTTCCAACCAGCCAGGATTGCTGGAAACTAAATATGATGTATCTTCAGCAACTTACCAGTGGTGTAACCTTAGCTAGCCTTTAGCTAACGTTAGCTAGGTAGCTAACGTTAAATTAACGAAAATCATTTACGAAGCAATATTATGTTGGATTTAAAGGTTTAAAATTGGTTGGCAATTTTTGCTATAGGCACTACCCTTCCCTCACGTTAACGTTACAGTACATCTTAATGAAGAAAACGAAGGAATAGCTAACATAATTAATTATATATGTATTGAAATAATTACTGCCTGGTGCATTGGATTATGCCGAATTGAGGAATGGCCCTCAAAAATTCATAAAACGTTTTAAATGCATGCATGTTTGACAGTAAGCCAAACAATTTGAAATTGAGAGATTGTTATAACGTTAATGGAGTTTGGAACTGAAGGCTAACAACTGACTGAAGGCCTCCGTTGGCTAACAACATTAACAGTGACGATGCCAGCATTGTCATAACGGTACAATGGCAAAACAACAAATTACGCAACTAGTTAGCTGTCACTGAGGTACAGACATCTTAAGTTTGATTCTTCACCAAAGTTAAACATAACAGAGACTGAAGTACAGCTTTTGTTTATCATTGTAGCCTGTAGGTAACGAAAGCTAGCATTGCCAAGCCAACTTCCTGTTATTAGCAGTTTGTCACATTGGCTCTAAATAGCAGCTAGCATCGCATACAATACTAACATACTATACAACTTTTGCAAGAAGTTTCTCTTCTCAAAGGTGGTGTTAATTCAACGTCAATAACCAATGTCTGAATGTACCGCCGTCATCACCCTGTTAAAAAGCTAACAAAGCAAATGTTAACGTAACGTTTGTTCAAACTGTGGCGACGCCAAAGTACCTTTTAGGAATCAAGTAGTCATTTTGCCTTGCTTCTTGCCAACCATACATCCTGTTTAGAACAAGGCTTAAGAACTGTTGTGAGTTATTATTGTCCACTGTTGAAATCAGCCTGTATATCCATTGTGCAGGACAACATTTCCAATATAATACATTCTCACATCGCCAATCAACGATACATTCAGAACTACCATTAGCAATGTAAACCAACCCTTGAAGCTGTTTTATAATTGCAGTTAGGTCCAGGCAGTTATTCAATAACAGTAGAACACAGTAAATTGCATTGAAATTAATTTAGTTTTTTGAATATACTGCACCGTGTTCTGTGCAATGCTGTTTAAAGGTGGGGTATGCGATTCTGGAAAAATCCAATACCATGATGAATTCCATGATATAGAGCGAACAGCGACACAGCAAGTAATGTACTAACATTAGCTAGGTTGTGGGTTAGCAACCTGTCCCTACAGTAGCTGCTGCGAAACTAACAGCCAGAGAGGACGAGACGTCTCCCAGAGCCAGCACAGCAGCTCCAGACAGCGATGCTCACAACTCTCCTGCTGCTACAGCTAACGTCACAACAACAGCAGATCTTGGCTAACTAGAAAGTCAGCTGAATGTCCGTGAGCAAGTCATTTAACGTCACCTGACACAAATCATGGCTGGAATAGTGCTGTGTGGCTCGGTCCGAGCCTCTCTGTTTTTCCCATTTACAGAGCCAGGGCTGAGTACAAACGTCGGATGTTTTTTAAGCTAACACACTGAACGGACAGCTAGTGGACCATGATGAGAAATTTGCTGAATTTGATTTGTGTATTGGATTAGAATCGCATACCCCAACTTTAATAGTTCATTCTATGGACAGCTCCTGGTCCTGAAATGAGGTTGCTTTTTGAGGTTAACAAGCAAGCATCAGCACAAGCAATAGACATTCAGCCTGATGATGTTTACGTAGCTCAGCTGAAGAGGCTGCAGCACACAGTTTGTTGTGGTTGTTATAGTTCACCGGTTGGCTGTTGTTTTAAGTAATCCATTTTACAGCATCACAGCAGCCAGAGAGGATTTGCTCATTGGAAAACTGACACTAGTCATCTTTTCAATGCTTAATAAATATATGAAACATTTTTATTACAATTCTAGTATTATTTTGATGTTATTCTGTTTTAATATAGATCATGTCTTGTATTGTGATTTCTGCTAACCTCTGTGCCTGGTGTGTTTCTCTCAGGGGTCTGTGGAGCCCATGCAGATTGATGCAGACCCCCAGGATGACCAGCAGAATGCTCCGGACACCAACTACATAGTGGAGAACCCGACACTGGTATTGACCTGGCATTTCATGCACACCCTTACCTTAACACTAACCCTTGATGGTGGCACACAATGTACATAATGTTTATCCAATGACGGATAATTGTTTGCATGATGCCTTTGTGGCAGTTACGTCAGTCTCTGTTGTTAAGGAATTCAGGGGTCACTGGGGTCTAGGGCTACCCCCTAAACCTTGATGATTTGAATCATCAGTTGAGAAGCGCACAGGGTTGACTGGCGTTTTGTCAGTTGAATCACTGGACTTTTTTTTTCAGCTGCTTCATTGTACACAGAGCAACACAGGATAATAGCACGGCAGTCTGTAAACTTTTACAAACAGAGTCTTGTCTCAAAATGACCTAACTACAAAGCTAACTGTGATGGAAACAGAGCAGCGTGACACAAAGCAGCCAGACTCTTGTCTCATGTTTACTGCCCCGGCGCTCTCAGCTACAGATTTTATAACTGAACTATGACCGTGACGTACACTTTTTATTTCTCTTGACTGTGTGTAAATCTGATGTTTTCACATCATAGATGATGAACAAGGACATTAAAACATGAGTCTTACAGGTGAAACATGAGGCCCATGTAGGCTGTAATAGGAGTTGAGTGTGGTGCAGCTGCTCTGCAGTTGTGCTTGACTGGCCATAAATAACAAATTTGTCATAATTGTAGGTAAGGCTGCCCAAATTTTCACAGAAACAAAATTTGCTATGCTGTGATTCTCATCTGCAAGAAACCTCTTGATACTTCAAAGGCTAATGGGAGATTTTTTTGTTCTTGTTGGGGTCTGCACACATATCATAGAGCTACTTAGAATAGATGTGTAATGAATTTAGGTCATTATTATTCTTTAACTTGGTTTCAGTGCAACGCTATTGAATGTTTTTTTTTTTTAAATGTGCAATACATAAAACAATAAGTTTGAATGTCAGTGTAGTACATGAAAACAACCAAAACCTTTCTTCAATAAACCACCAAACCCATATATTACCAAATGCAGGGAAAACTACTGTGACATCACTCCAATCAAATTATTCAATGGAGCAGTTTTGACGTTGTTTTTAATAACATCTTTCACCGGTCCCTCCGTGTGTGCAGGACCTGGAACAGTATGCAACCAGCTACAGTGGATTAATGCGCATTGAGAGGCTTCAGTTCATCGCTGAGCATTGCCCTCAGCTCAGAGTGGAAGCCCTGAAGATGGCCCTCACCTTCGTCCAGAGGACCTTCAATGTCGACACTTATGAGGAGATCCACCGTAAACTCACAGAGGCCACACGGTATTATATTTAATGATCCCATGGCATCAAAATACTGCTTTTGGAGTGTTCCTCTTCTGAAAGAGTACAATCCTGATTTGAAAACAGATCATGTTAGCATGTTAGCAGTTGTACATCCCATGCTTTGCATTTCTTGAACATGCATTTGGGCACTGCTCATAGATAGATAGATAGATAGATAGTCAGTCATTGTGCCCCCCCCCAAAAAATCGCTCTCGCTCTCTCTCTCTCTCTCTCTCTCTCTCTCTCTCTCTCTCTCTCTCTCTCTCTCTCTCTCTCTCTCTCTCTCTCTCTCTCAAAAAACCTAGCACAGCAGCAGCCTGCCATTGAGTCTGGTTCTGTCCAAGCTCTCCACCCTCTTAAAGGAAGTTTAATTTGTGTTGTGTGTGTATTATATTTATTTTTATTTTTTTACCTATAGAGAAGTGCAGGGTGTTCCAGACACAGTACCTGAAGGCGGGGTTGTTCCTCCTCCCCTGGACTCAGCCTGGGCCGAGTCCACCAGAAAAAAGGCCCTTCTCAAACTGGAGAAATTGGATACTGATCTCAAGAACTACAAGGGAAACTCCATTAAAGAGAGCATCAGGTATGATGGCACACGACATGGTTGTCTTGAGTTTATTAGCAGAGAACCCAAAGAACTGTGTTTTCAAAGTCACCATTTCATGAATTTTTAGATATCGTCCACCAATTGGAAGGTCGGTGGTTCGATCCCCGACCTTCAGAGAGAGAGAGAGAGAGAGATAGAGAGAGATATACTGGAAAAGTATATGGGAGGGGGAGGCATCACACAATAGCGATGCAAAGTGGCTAGTGGCTCTGAGAGAGGACCACAGCAACCTCCCTGAACAGAATCCAGTCACCATCACAGCGGCAGACATCCAAGAAAGAGTCTCAGGTATGAAAAACTGGACAGCACCAGGCCCCGACAGGATCCACACCTACTGGCTAAAGAAGCTCACTGCACTCCACGAGCACCTGGCAGCACAAATGAACCAGCTGCTAAGGGATGGGACGCAACCTGAATGGCTTACCGAAGGGCGTACAATCCTGATCCTGAAGGATCCCGCAAAGGGTACAGTCCCATCCAACTATTGGCCAATAACCTGTGTCTCCACAACATGGAAGCTCATGTCAGGCATCATTGCGGCTAAGATAAGTGGACACATGGATCAATACATGAGCAAAGCACAGAAGGGCATCGGCAAATGAACCGGAGGAGCCAAACACCAATTCCTGGTTGACAGAACAGTCACCCAAGACTCCAGAACCCGACACACCAACCTGTGCACTGCCTGGATTGATTACAAGAAAGCATATGACTCAATGCCACACACATGGATCAGTGAATGCTTGGAGATGTACAACATCAACAGGACTCTAAGAGACTTCATTGCAAACTCGATGAGGCTGTGGAAAACCACCCTTGAGGCCAATGGCAAGCCACTTGCACAAGTATCCATCAAATGTGGCATATACCAAGGAGATGCCCTGTCCCCACTGCTGTTCTGCATAGGTCTCAGCCAAATAATCAACAAGACTGGCTATGGATACCGACTCAGGAATGGGGCCACCATCAGTCACCTCCTCTACATGGATGCCATCAAGCTATATGCTAAGAGCGAGCGGGACATCGACTCACTGATCCACACCACCAGGATCTACAGCTCTGACATTGGGATGTCATTCGGGCTTGAGAAGTGCAGTCGAATGGTGACGAAGAGAGGGAAGGTAGTCCACACAGAAGGGGTCTCACTCCCAGAAGGAACAATAGCAGACATTGAGGACGGTTACAAGTACCTTGGAATACCACAGGCAAATGGCAACCTCGAAGAGGTAACAAGGAAAACAGCAACTGCCAAATACCTCCAACGAGTAAGGCAAGTCTTAAGAAGTCAGCTCAATGGCAAGAACAAGGCCCAGGCAATAAACACCTACGCCCTGCCAGTGATCATATACCCTGCGGGAAAAATAAGGTGGCCAAAGGAGGAGATACAGACCACAGACGTTAAGACGCGAAAGCTCCTCACCATGCATGGAGGGTTCCATCCCAAATCCATAACCCTGAGACTGTACGCTAGCCGTAAGGAAGGCGGCCGTGGACTAGTGAGTGTGAGAGCCACTATCCAGGATGAAACTTCCAAGATCCACAAGTACATCAAAGATAAGACCCCAACAGATGACGTGCTCAGTGAATGTCTCAGGCAATGGGGACCAAAGGAAGAGGTGCTGGAGGAGGGACCATCATGGGAGGACAAACCCCTACATGGGATGTACCACCGGAACATAACTGAAGTGGCTGTTATCAAGAAATCCTACCAATGGCTAGAGTGAGCCGGACTGAAGGATAGCACAGAGGCACTCATCATGGCTGCACAGGAGCAGGCCCTGAGCACCAGAGCAATAGAGGCCCAGATCTACCACACCAGACAAGACCCAAGGTGTAGGCTGTGCAAAGAGGCCCCTGAGACAATCCAGCACATAACTGCAGGGTGTAAGATGCTGGCAGGGAAAGCATACATGGAGCGCCATAACCAAGTGGCTGGCATAGTGTACAGGAACATCTGGACTGGAAACCCTGAGGTCAAAGTGGGAAGCACCTCCAAAGGTGGTAGAGAATGACTGAGCCAAGGTCCTGTGGGACTTCCAGATTCAGACTGACAGAATGGTAATGGCGAACCAACCAGACATCGTGGTGGTGGACAAACAGCAGGGGAAAGCCGTTGTGGTTGAAGTGGTAATACCAAGTGATGGCAACATCAGGAAAAAGCAACATGAGAAACTAGAGAAATAGGGGCTCAGAGAAGAGCTGGAGAAGGCTTGGAAGGTGAAGGCGACAGTGGTGCCCGTGGTCATCAGAGCACTCGGGGCAGTGACCCCCAAGGCCTCTGGTAGAAGGACGAAGTTTTATTTATTTATATATATATATATATATATATATATATATATATATATATATATATATATATATATATATATATATATATATATATATATATATATATATATATATATATATGTATATATATATATATATATATATATATATATATATATATATATATATATATATATATATATATATATATATATATATATATATATATATATATATATATATATATATATATATATATATATATATATATATATATATATATATATATATATATATATATATATATATATATATATATATATATATATATATATATATATATATATATATATATATATATATATATATATATATATATATATATATATATATATATATATATATATATATATATATATATATATATATATATATATATATATATATATATATATATATATATATATATATATATATATATATATATATATATATATATATATATATATATATATATATATATATATATATATATATATATATATATATATATATATATATATATATATATATATATATATATATATATATATATATATATGTATATATATATATATATATATATATATATATATATATATATATATATATATATATATATATATATATATATATATGTATATATATATATATATATATATATATATATATATATATATATATATATATATATATATATATATATATATATATATATATATATATATATATATATATATATATATATATATATATATATATATATATATATATATATATATATATATATATATATATATATATATATATATATATATATATATATATATATATATATATATATATATATATATATATATATATATATATATATATATATATATATATATATATATATATATATATATATATATATATATATATATATATATATATATATATATATATATATATATATATATATATATATATATATATATATATATATATATATATATATATATATATATATATATATATATATATATATATATATATATATATATATATATATATATATATATATATATATATATATATATATATATATATATATATATATATATATATATATATATATATATATATATATATATATATAT